>NC_063437.1:20334323-20679950 GCF_020379485.1 Brassica napus | reverse complement strand
ATGTATAATGGTGGTTATAATTTTTAAAAAAACGCATTAGAAATGATTATAGGTCTTCATATATAGAGCATATTACCGAAAACTCACTATTTTCGGTAGGGGTACACATAGAGTTTTTAGAAAAATTCAAAAAAATTGAAAATATTTTTGTTAATACATATTTGAATCATGTAATAAAATATGATGAAGTTCAAAGAGGTTTGGAACCTTTGTTGTCTCCGTTTCTCATAAGGAATTTTATAGTGGTTAGTCCATGATTGAGTAAGAGGTATTTACTAAGTTTTGCTAAATTAATGATAAAAAATTATAATTAATGGGGTGTCCATGATTATCCCATGAAAATGAATTTATATCATAGATTAATACAAAGGTATAATATGTTATAAAATTTTAAAACGAATTAAAGATTATGAGGCTTCATATATAGAGCATGACCGAAAACCTCACCTATTTTCGTAGGGGGTTACAACATAGATTGAGAAAAATTTCAAAAAATTGAAAATACTGTTTTGAAACGATATTTGAATCATGTGAATAAAAATATGATGAAGTTCAAAGAGGTTTGGAACCTTTGTTGTCTCAGTTTCTCTAAGGAATTTTATAGTGGTTAGTCCAATGATTGGGAGTATTTACAGTTTTGCTAAATTAATTGATAAAAATTATAAAGATGTCCATGTACCATGAAAAGGAGTTTATCATATATTAATACAAATGTATAATGTGGTTATAAATTATAAAACGAATTAAAGATTAGGCTTCATATATAGAGCATTACCGAAAACTCACTATTTTCGTAGGGGGTTACACATAGATTTTGAAAAATTTCAAAAATATGACATATTGTTTTAATGCATAATTGCATCCTGCACTAACATATGATGAGGTTCAAAGAGGTTTGGAGCCTCTGTTGTCTCCGTTTTTCAAGAAAGTAATTTTTTCATCGATTTAGGGATTATTAGAAATTTTACTATATTAATTGATAAACAAATATAACGATTCCCTATACCATGAAAAAAGCTTAAAATACATTAATACCAATGTAGAATGTGGTTAGAAATTTTTAAACAAAATAAAGATTATAGGCTTTAGTATATAAAGTATTAACCAAAAACTCAATATTTTCGAAGGGGTTAACACATGGATTTTGAGAAATTTTAAAAAAATATGACAATATTGTTTTAATCCATATTGCATCCTTCACTAACATATGATGATGTTCAAACAGGCTTGGAGCCTTTGTTGTCTCCGTTTTTCAAGAAAGTAGTTTATTTCATCGATTTATGGAGTATTATGAAGTTTTACTAAATTAATTGATAAACAAATTATAACGTTTCCCATATACCATGAAAAAAGCTTAAAATACATTAATACCAATGTAGAATGTAGTTAGAAATTTTAAAAACAACACTAAGATTATAGCTTCAGTATATAAAGTATTACCAAAAACTCAATATTTTCGAAGGGGTTAACACATCGATTTTGAAAATTTCAAAAAATATGACAATATTGTTTTAAATGCATAGTTGCATCATGCACTAATATATGATGATGTTCAAAGAGGTTTGGAGCTTTATTGTCTATGTTTTTCTAGAAAATAGTTATTATAGTTTTTTCATCGATTTAGGAAGTATAGATGAAGTTTTACTAAATTAATAGATAAAAAATTATAACGATTCCATATACCATGAAAAGAGCGTAAAATAAATTATACAGATGTAGAATGTGGTTAGAAATTTAAAACAACACTAAATATTATAGGCTTCAGTATATAAAGAATTTACCAAAAAGTCAATATTTTTGAAGGGACACATGGATTTGAGAAAATTTCAAAAAATTTGACAATATTGTTTTAATGCATAGTTGATCCTTCACTAACATATGATGTTCAAAGAGGCTTGGAGCCTTTGTTGTCTCCATTTTTCAAGAAAATAGTTATTTCATCGAATTAAGAGTATTATGAGTTTTACTAAATTAATTGATAAACAAATTATAACGATTCCCATATACCATGAAAAAAGCTTAAAATACATTAATACCAAGTAGAATGTGGTTTAGAAATTTTAAAACAACACTAAAGATTATAGGCTTCAGTATATAAAGTATTTACCAAAAACTCAATATTTCGAAAGGGGTTAACACATAGATTTGAGAAATTTTCAAAAAATCTGACAGTATTGTTTTAATGCATAGTTTCATCCTTCACTAACATATGAAGATGTTCAAAGAGGTTTGGAGCCTTTGTTGTCTCCGTTTTTCAAGAAAGTTATTTCATCGATTTATGGAGTATTATGAAGTTTTACAAAATTAATTGATAAACAAATTATAACGATTCCCATATACCATGAAAAAAGATTAAAATACATTAATACCAATGTAGAATGTGGTTAGAAATTTTAAAACAACCTAAAGATTATAGGCGTCAGAATATAAAGTATTTACTAAAAACTCAATATTTTCGAAGGGGTTAACACATGGATTTTGAGAAAATTTCAAAAATATGACAATATTTTTTAATGCATAGGATTATCTTTCACTAACATATGATGATGTTCAAAGATTTTGAGCCTTGTTGTCTCCGTTTTTCAAAAAGTTATTTATTCATCGATTTTGGGAGTATTATGAAGTTTTACGAAATTAATTGAAAAACAAATTATAACGATTCCGATATACCATGAAAAAAGCTTAAAATACATTAATACCAATGTAGAATGTGGTTAGAAATTTTAAAACAAACACTAAAGATTATAGGCTTCAGTATAAAAGTATTTACCAAAAAGTCAATATTTTCGAAGGGGTTAACACATCGATTTTGAGAAATTTAAAAAATATGACAATATTGTTTTAATGCATAGTTCATCCTGCACTAACATATGTTTGGTTCAAAGAGGTTTGTAGCTTTTATTGTCTCTGTTTTTCAAGAAAATAGTTATTTATAGTAGTTATTCATCGATTTCGGAAGTATTATGAAGTTTTACTAAATAAATAGATAAAAAATTATAACGATTTCCATAGACCATGAAAAAGAGCGTAAAATACATTAATAAAGATGTAGAATGTGGTTAGAAATTTTAAAACAACATTAAAGATTATAGGTTTCAGTATATAAAGTATTTACCAAAAACTCAGTATTTACACATGGATTTTGAGAAAAGTTCAAAAAATATGATAATATTTTTTTAATGCATAATTGCATCCTGCACTAACATATGATGATGTTCAAAGAGGTTTGGAGCCTTTGTGCCTCTGTTTTTCAAGAAAATAGTTATTTCATCGATTTAGAGAGTATGAAGTTTTACTAATTAATTGATAAACAAATTATAACAATTCCATATACCATGAAAAAGCTTAAAATACATTAATACCAATGTAGAATGTGGTTAGAAATTTTAAACCACACTAAAGATTATAGGCTTCAGTATATAAAATATTTACCAAAACTCAATATTTTCGAAGGGGTTAACACATGGATTTTGAGAAATTTTTAAAAATATGGCAATATTGTGTTTAATGCATAGTTGCATCCTTCACTAACATGATGATGTTCAAACAGGTTTGGAGCCTTTGTTGTCTCCGTTTTTCAAGAAAGTAGTTATTTCATCGATTCATCGGTTTAGGGAGTATTATGAAGTTTTACTAAATTAATTGATAAACAAATTATAACGATTCCCATATACCATGAAAAAAGCTTAAAATACATTAATACCAATGTAGAATGTAGTTAGAAATTTTAAAACAACACTAAAGATTATAGGCTTCAGTATATAAAGTATTTACCAAAAACTCAATATTTTCGAAGGGGTTAACACATCGATTTGAGAAAATTTGAAAAAAATGACCATATTGTTTAATGCATAGTTGCATCATGCACTAACATATGATGAAATTCAAAGAGGTTTGGAGCTTTTATTGTCTCTGTTTATCTAGAAAATAGTTTTTTATTTATAGTAGTTATTTCATCGATTTAGGAAGTATTAGGAAGTTTACTAAATTAATAGATAAAAATTATAACAATTTCCATATACCATGAAAAATAGCGTAAAATAAATTAATACAGATGTAGAATGTGGTTAGAAATTTTAAAAAACACTAAATATTATAGGCTTCAGTATATAAAAAATTTACCAAAAAGTCAATATTTTTGAAGGAGTTAACACATGGATTTTGAGAAAATTTCAAAAAATTTGACAATATTGTTTTAATGCATAGTTTCATCCTTCACTAACATATGATGATGTTCAAAGAGGTTTGGAGCCTTTGTTGTCTCCGTTTTTCAAGAAAATAGTTATTTCATCATCGATTTGGAGTAATTGAAGTTTTACTAAATTAATTGATAAACAAATTTTAACGATTCCCATATACCATGAAAAAAGCTTAAAATACATTAATACCAATTTAGAATGTGGTTAGAAATTTTAAAACAACACTAAAGATTATAGGCTTCGGTATATAAAGTATTTACTAAAAACTCAATATTTTCGAAGGGGTTACACATGGATTTTGAGAAAATTTCAAAAAATATGACAATATTGTTTTAATGCATAGTTGCATCCTTCACTAACATATGATGATGTTCAAAGAGGTTTGGAGCATTTGTTGTCTCCGTTTTTCAGAAAGTAGTTATTTCATCGATTTGGGAGTATTATGAAGTTTTTTACTAAATTAATTGATAAACAAATTATAACGATTCCCATATACCATGAAAAAAGCTTAAAATACATTAATACCAATGTAAATGTAGTTAGAAATTTTTAAACAACACTAAAGATTACAGGCTTCAGTATATAAATATTTACCAAAACTCAATATTTTCGAAGGGGGTTAACACATCGATTTTGAGAAAATTTTAAAAAATATGACAATATTGTTTTAATGCATAGTTGCATCCTGCACTAACATATGATTTTGTTCAAGAGGTTTGGAGCCTTTATTGTCTATGTTTTTCAAGAAAATAGTTATTTTATAGGTATTTCATCGATTTAGGAAGTATTATGAGTTTTACTAAATTAATAGATAAAAAATTATAACGATTTCCATATACCATAAAATAGCGTAATATAATTAATACAGATGTACAATGTGGTTAGAAATTTTAAAACAACACTAAATATTATAGGCTTCAGTATATAAAGAATTTACCAAAAAGTCAATATTTTCGAAGGGGTTAACACATGGATTTTGAGAAAATTTCAAAAATTTGACAATATTGTTTTAATGCATAGTTGCATCCTTCACTAACATATGATGATGTTCAAAGAGGTTTGGAGCCTTTGTTTGTCTCCGTTTTTCAAGAAAGTAGTTATTTCATCGATATAGGGAGTATTAATGAAGTTTTACTAATTAATTGATAAACAAATTATAACGATTCCCATATACTATGAAAAAAGCTTAAAATACATTAATACCAATGTAGAATGTGGTTAGAAATTTTTAAACAACACTAAAGATTATAGGCTTCAGTATATAAAGTATTTACCAAAAACTCAATATTTTCGAAGGGGTTAACACATGGATTTTGAGAAAATTTTAAAAAATATGACAATATTGTTTTAATGCATAGTTTGTATCCTGCAATAACATATGATGATGTTCAAAGAGTTTGGAGCCTCTGTTGTATCCGTTTTTCAAGAAAGTAGTTATTTTATTGATTTAAGGAGTATTATGAAATTTTACTAAATTAATTGATAAACAAATTAAACGATTCCCATATACCATGAAAAAAACTTAAAATACATTAATACCAATGTAGAATGTGGTTAGAAATTTTAAAACAACACTAAAGATTATAGGCTTCAGTATATAAAGTATTAACCAAAAACTCAATATTTTCGAAGGGGTGTTAACACATGGATTTTGAGAAAAATTCAAAAATATGACAATATTGTTTTAATGGATAGTTGCATCCTGCACTAACATATGATGATGTTCAAAGAGGTTTGTAGCCTCTGTTGTATCCGTTTTTCAAGAAAGTAGTTATTTCATCGATTTAGGGAGTATTATGAAATTTTACTAAATTAATAGATAAACAATTATAATGATTTTCATATACCATGAAAAGCGTAAACACATTAATACAGATGTATAATGTGGTTAGAAATTTTAAAACAACACTAAAGATTATAGGCTTCAGTATATAAAGTATTTACCAAAAACTCAATATTTTCGAAGGGGTTAACACATGGATTTTGAGAAAATTTCAAAAAATATGACAATAAAACCATTTGCCAACATGTAGTGAGCTTTCTAGTCCAAAAAAAAAACATGTAGTGAGCTTTGAATTAAGATTGCACGAGTTCATGATTCGTTTAGGCATAAATGGAAAATTAGTTTGTAATACAAGGAACAACAACAACAAACAAAAGGAAGCCTTTACAAGGATCAACAACAACTATAAATCTACTTAGTTAGATGTGTGATATTTATACCATACGAAACTGTTAAAAAAAATCAGTCTAGTATTTTTATTTGCATTTTACACTATACTGAAAAAGATGTTTTATATTTTTTCATTAGTCTGCATAATTAATAAAAATCACATGTTTAGATTCATCAAAGCTTCTAATACATAGTTTAATCAAATCACTTGAAGTCTAGACTGAAGGTATTTTCATCTATTTTATAATGTAATTAATGTATTTTATTTAGATTTGCTCCCAAAAATATTTAATATGGTTGTAAACAGCTACTAGATGTTTAAACATTATAATGAATCTATCTCAAATAAGAATGTCTGCTGAGAAGTAGGCTACTAAAAAGCAAATTAATTTGTAAATTATTAATCACATTTTGATGACAACTTAACCATCTCCTACTCATCACAATCATACTTCTGGCAACTCTAGCATACAATAATATACACCATAATCTCCTTACTTAAACTCCATAACGCCTTGCAAAATTTCTGAATCTTCATAACAATGGCTGGAGGAACAGCTCTAAATTCAACCTCTGTAGGATCTAAGTCAGTTCCAATGAGAAACCATGAAGCAACAGAGAGAGGCAATAACAAAAACAACAACAACAACAAGAACTTGAAAGCATTACCCAAACCGGTTCAACCGCTTCATCAATGAAAGGAGAGATGGCTAAGAGGCCAAGAGGTAGACCAGCTGGCTCCAAGAACAAACCAAAACCACCGATCATTGTGACTCAAGACAGTCCAAACTCCCTCAGAGCTCATGCCCTTGAGATCAGCTCAGGTAATGACATCTGTGAGACTCTATCAGACTTTGCTAGAAGGAAACAGAGAGGAATCTGCATACTAAGTGCCAATGGTTGTGTGACCAATGTGACATTAAGGCAGCCAGCTTCATCAGGAGCTATTGTTAGATTACATGGACGTTTTGAAATCCTCTCATTGCTTGACTCAATCTTGCCTCCACCGTCACCGGTTGGTATAACCGGTTTGACCATTTACTTAGCCGGGCCCCAAGGACAGGTTGGTGGTGGTGGAGTGGTTGGTGGGCTAATAGCATCTGGTCCTGTTGTTCTCATGGTTGCATCTTTCATGAATGCTGTGTTTGATAGTCTTCCTCTGGATGATGATGAAGCTGCCTCTATGCAGAACCAGCAGTACTATCATAACGGAAGATCTCATCCTTTAGATGACATTCAAAGATTGCCTCCTCAAAACCTTCTCACTAATGGACACTCTGATTCTGATATTTACTGGGGTCCTGCACAGCGTGCTATGTCCAAACCTTAATAGTAGTAGAACAAGATGACTACTATTATTTTTACATGTAAATTGTGAAGAGTCGTACAAACTGGTGATTTCTTATGTTTATGATTGTCTACTTCCATGAACAAGTGCAAAAGCTCCATGTTAGTTTTACAGCTTGTCCAAATGATTGCCATTGACATCAATATTCATGAATCAAGTTATTCAAGATGACAAACAACAGTGGTTTATTGAAATACATAAACTTGAATATCGTCCCTCATCTAAACTTCATGGTTCATCATATGGAAGAACCATGTTCTGATATTTAGTGCTGCCAAAATCATGTCAATCATTGGTAAAACAAAACAAAAAAAAAATCAATGTGGAAGTCATATGTACTGAAATAGCTGGTATTGTTATTGGGAGAGCTGATCATCATAATTAGGTAACTAAATTTAATAGACCATTTCCTATATATTATTACAAAGTGATTTTACTCTTGTTATTTTTACAATCAATTTCACTAAAAAAATGTGACATGTCACACTAAAAAAATGACGTGACATATGGCTTAATGTGACACTAAGTTAAGATCTGCGCCTTATGAGGGATAAATATTATATATATAAATTATTTACGTATTATATTTTTTTAACATATTATGAAATAATAAATATATATTTAATAATTAAAAAATCAGTAACTATTACTTACATAATTAAAAGTCATTAATAATGTATTTATGGTTAGTTTAATAAAAGGTTTATTATATATTTAGATGGACAACCTATTTTTTTTTAAGTATTCTAAGAATCATTCTATTGATGACACGTGGCTATAAAAAATGTTGTAATGCTTCTCAATTAATATATAAGGGATCGACAAAAACATTTAATTAGATATTATTTACAAAGTGATTTTACACATGTCATATGTACAATCAATTTCACTAAAAAATGTGACATTGACAAGAACATTTAATGTTGATTTATATTTTTATTAAAGTTTTTAGAATATAGTAATAAACCATTCATCATTATTATCATTATTAAAGTAGATCTATTCAAATATAATATTAAATAATATAATAATATAAATATAAGAATATTTTTAAAATTTCAAAATATTATTTAATTATATTTTATTATAATATATTTATTACTAAAATATTTTCAAAATTTTAAACATTTTTCTAAAATTTATAAATTTTAATCATAATACCATTTGTTTCTTTTTTGGTTAACATACCATTTGTTTCCTTTTGATATCTAAAACTACTGTTTAGAATTATTATTTTTTCTTAACTATAAAAGTTTATTAACAAAATTCAACTTTTAATTTAAAATTTTAATGATGCACATTGTGCAGGAAAACACTTAGTAATAAGATATATAGTCTAGACAAACAAAAGAATATTTAATTGTTACCAAAATAATTCTTAGACCATTAAAACGTTGACCCAACAATGGTTTGGCACTACCGACAACTAATTATATGTATACATAGTCATGATCTAATTTTTTCTAACTGTTAAATTGTAGTAACTGTAATATTAGTCAAAGATAAAAAAAAAAGGCTAATTTGTAGTTGAAATATATTTTCTATTTTGTTAAAAATGAAAATCTCTCTTGGATTCTTGACTTTTTCTTTTGACATGTGTAGAATTCTAAGATTTCTTTCTGAGCTTTTTCGATGATGAACATATCTCTTAATAAACAAAATCTGTAGAAATTGAAGACACTACTTTTGACCAAGACTCATATAAATAAAGCATTTCGACTTCTTCTTTTTTCACAACAAAATTGACAGAGAAAATAATGAATATCAGACAAACTTTTGTGATGTTGTTTCTTGTAGTAGTATTAGTAACGTCGTCGTTGTCCAACTCCAACGTTTTCGCATCACGGGGTATGTTGTAAATTGTTCATTGTTCATCTCTCTTTTGATCATTTTTAAAAGTAACTTTCTGAATGTTTCGTTTTTAAAAATTTTACAACATAATTAACATTAAGAAATAAATCATGAATACCACAAAAACTTGTCTGATATTTTTTTTGTAGTGATGTCGGCAAATCCATTCTCCAATTCCACCGTACTGGCTTCACCGGGTATGTTTTTTAGTTATATAATATATCTGGTCATTCTAAAGATAAGTGATTATTTACATATAATATTTAGAGAACAAAAATTGTAAAACCGATTAATTAGATGCATATGGGTACGTTTAAGTCTATTTCCTTTAAAATTACAAGAGTATGCTCTTCGTACATCACATCCGTTCTCAACTAAACATTTGGCAAAAGCCCTTTCTCAGAAAAAAATAACATTTGGTTTCCCATTTCCCACAAATTTATTTTTTGAATACATTTATTTCATATTTGATTTCCCTTAACATAAGTTGAATATGTGTTGCAGGCGTCGAGGCAACGCCATCTCAGATTCACATTTGCTATAAACCTTGTACAAAAACTTACGGTGTTTATCCATGCTACGATGACTGCCTAAGCAAAAATTTTGATGATGGAAATTGTGAATATAATGGACTTTGTTGCTGCACATAATGATAAAAAGTCGTCATCCCAAATGCTTGGCAATCCTTGGTTATGAGTAAACTGGCAAATTTGAGCGTTTGAGTTATGCTTTGTTATATTAAAAGGTTATGCTTTTCTAATAGCAGATTTGTAAACCTTTTAATGAAATAAAACTTATTTTATTATATCATCGCTTACATAACTTTAGTTATTTCTATTGACAATTATATTTTATAACCAAACTAGTACTGTTTTAACTTTGTTCGATGCAAATGCCAAAAAACAACATTTACTGAGGTTAAAGTCAAATAAAATATAGTATTAATAAAATATTTTAATATCCTTTACATATTTTTGAAAAAGTCAATATCATAAAGCCAGTTACAAAAAGATAAGTCAATATCACAAAGGACAACAAGTTAATGCCGCTAGATCATCTAATCTCCATGGTTCATCATATCGAAGATCAATATTTCTGGAGCTAGAGAGAGGAACCATAAGTTTAGTCAAAGAACTGAAACTAATCATCCTATGTCGTTTGTACATGCAACATGACTAAGAATCAATTTTAATGAACTTCAGCAGAATCCTCTAATTTAATACAAAAATAATACAAAGTTTTTAGCCTTGATCCCAAGTGATAACAGAACATGTTTATGATTGGTTACACTTTCATGAGCAAATGCAAAAGCCTTATGTTACGCATTGTTCCTTTTTAGCATATTAGATTTATTTCTGAACATCACGATTCATTTAGTTGCAAACAAGAATATCATCAACAAGTTATAAGAACAACGTACGAGGTTCAAGAATCTGTCTCAGTAAAAGTGATATGATTATTTCATAAATTGATCATCTAGAATATCTACGTAAGAGTACAACACCAAGACCAGCAATGACTAGACTTTATCTCTATTTGCTTCAAATCTGCATAGCATCAGCAATGTGGATCCCGCGAGGCTTAAGACTTCGAAAAGATCCTTGTTTCCTATGGCGTAAGCAAACGCTTCATGACTTTCTTGTAAACTGGCAATTTGAAAGCTTAAGTTATCCTTTTCTAATATCAGATTTACATATTTTGTTCAATGAAATAATACTAATTTCATTTTACCATAGTTTTCATGGCTTTAGTTATTTTGCTTGACGATTGTGTTTTTCACAAGCTAAAACTAGTAGAGTGAATTGGTTTAAAACCCTAAAAAATGAAAATACCTATGATGTGATTAGTTTGTGTCTATGGAGAAAGTATAATATTGTGGGATTTAAGGTATTTGTTTAATTAGGGTAAAAGTTTAGTGTATGGAGTGCAATTTCCCAAACTAGTATCAACGTTGTGCGATGCAAATCCCATCTTCAAAGAATCTACTGTAACCAAAAGAAAGAAAGTAAGATAACTGATTAACTGAAACATGAAAATCAAGAAAATGTCAGAAACATGAAAATCAAGAAAATGCCAGAAGAAGAAGAAGCTGAAAATGGGTTTTGGGCTTAGAGACAGAAAAAGAAACAAGAGATTTGATGTATGACCCTTCAGATTTATGAAACTAAACTCCAAGAAACAAAAGAACCATCACTTGTCTTCTTCCACCACTGAGAAACAAATCTGAGGTTCTGCTATAGATAAAAAGAAACATATACACGGATACAGCCAAAGCTATGTAGCAAAGTGATGCTCATGTGAAACCCAAGTGAATAACCATAATCCTACCAAAAAAAAGTGAATAACCATAGTATTTTTTCCAAGAGAAGAAGGAGAGTTCTCGAGCTGGTCGTCGTGATCAGCGTGTAAGTTTCGAGGGTGAAAAGAGGGACGGGGGATTTTGGTGGACAAGGGTTGTGTTCGATATTGAGTTTTTGTGTTCTTTTTTCGAGTACACCGAACATCTATGGAGAAAGGAGAGTGAAGATAGATTTAGCGCATGATTAGTAATCCAGATACTGAGATTGGGATTTTTTTTTAATGAATGTTAAATTTATTATTCATCAAAAAAACTTTTGCTCCTATTCCTTTAGCACTTTCTAAAGCTTCAAAACTTTCTATCACTTCCTATCACCTCATAGGAATGTTTACATTCTCGTACCAAATCAGTATTGAAAGAGACCGTCCAGACCATAGTAAGATAGTAAGATATATATATATATATATGTTTTTTTATGCCAGATAAATTCTATTTTTATGTTTATTTTTGAGCAAAATATTAAACTGAAATTTGTTTATTGTATTCTTATAATTCAAACGTATGTGTACGACACAATAAGGTGAACATGTGTTTCAGGCGTCGAGGCAACGATATCTGATGTGCACACACACATTTGCTTTATACCTTGTTCACCAAGTTTCGGAACTTACGAATGCTTCCATGACTGTCTCTACTAACGTTATCATGATGGAAATTGTGTCAATGGGCGTTGCTGTTGCGCATAATGATTGAAAGCCGTCACATTTCTGGTAAACTGGTATTAAACGCTTGACTTATGCTTTTCTAATATCAGAATTATGTATTATGTTCAATGAAATAAAACATTTTTATTAGATCATCCTTTCCTTAATAAACTAGTATTAACTCCTAGCAAAAAAATTTGTAGTACCTTGCATGCAATTGCCAAATATACCAAGTATCAACGAATATGGGAAAAACATAAGTATTGGAATATGTGAATAACATCACTATATATATATTAATTCATGTCATATGTATTAAGTAAAATTTAATATGGTGGAAACTATATAATCATGTTTAATTGATTTTAACATTAATAAATGGGTCAATACATGCCAATACTTAAAATGTTTTCCATCATATGGTTATTAAAGTTCAGATCAACTAAACCTGATTATGTTGTTTTCACCATATTAATTTTTATTTTGTACATGCGGCATGGTTATTCACATGTTCCAATACTTAAAATGTTTTTCATCATATGGTTATTAAAGTTTAAATCAATTAAACCTGATTATATAGTTTTCACCATATCAATTTTTACTTTGTATATACGGCATGGTTATTCACATTTTCCAATACTTCAAATGTTTTTCCCATATTCTATGATACTTGACGTAGCTTGCAAAAATTTTCCTAAGTATTGGAATATGTTATTAACAATTTTTAATTTAAGAAAAAAGGCAATATCACTAAAGCAGCACTGGATTAAAAAAAAAGGCAACTTCCATATGCGGCGTTGATATCATTTTTCAAAAATACAACTAGACAAGCAGTGGAAGGTATGTATCACACGCAGTCCAATGGATTTGGAGCCGAGAAACATGGACTCCATCAGTTCTGGCCCTTTTAGACAAGTTATTCGATGTGGTTTATTGAGTCTGAGAGCATCTTCAACATAAAACTCTATTTTTTCCTTCAAAATAGAATAAAAGCGAAAATAAAGCAAAATTGCTTCAACCCTACTTCATTTCTCACTCTATAATGAAGTGTTGCTTACTTGTGTCATTGTGTGTTATATACTAATTTTTCAACATCGTAAACAAACTTTTATTATAGTCGATAAAAAGTAAATTTTATGATTCAAGTTAAATCTAAAATCTGTTACAATCAATTTTCCATGTTGACTTTTTATGCAGTGTTTCACTCTCTTTCTTTTAGGTTATTCTATATATTGTGTTTATAAGTTATGATGATATTAAAAATTATGAAAAACTATTTAATACTTGAATTGTTGAATATTTGTTGTTTGATCATAAACACTTATATTAAGGGCCAATTTTTATTTTTTTTTGCTTCTTACAAATCTTAGAACCGGCTTTATAAGTGGGAATTTTGATGTCAATCAATATATAGTTTTTATTTTATGATATGGGTAAAATGAATATGCTTCTAATCAGTCGATAACAATTATACCTCATGTCTAGACGACTGATCCATAGATGAACTAGTCCGTACGGGTACAGTAGATTTGTTTGAACCGTATGTTTTGTCCTTCCACTTAGGTATCATTCCTTCTGGACAATTGGCCTTGCTCACTTGAGTTTCAGATGTCTTCCACTTGCTTTTCTTTTTTACTTGGGCCGATTTTGGGACTTCTGATGGTCTTTTCTGTTATTTTTGTTACAAAAAATTATTAGTTTCTTTTGGGGTTTTTGTTGTTTACAAAAAATACTATTGACCATAAAATTATAAACGTAGAAGGATTTATCAAAAACAAAACCTGTAGTTTGTGGTATTGTAGAAGTTCATGACTAAAGGCTCGTTGTTTATATATGTCTATGCATTCAATATCCTTTTGATCCGAAGTCTGTAAGCAAAAAAGAAAGAAACGTCTATATGTTAGTATAACTTTGATTGGATATGAAAGAACAAACAAAATGATTACTAAAGTAAATATCATCTTGGTCGAGGATCCAAGACCTAGCGACATGACTGCAAGAATCAGAATTATCGATCGCATCGCAACCTCTCAACCTCTCTCAGCTCGGTCTCTCTCGAGTCTCCCTTTCTTTGCTCACTCTCTACCTCTCACCGCTCACTCTCTACCTCTCACCGCTCTCTACTCTCCCTCTTTGTGTGATCTCTATCTATTTCTCACTCTAAGCAAGATGAATCTCTCTCTCCCTCGCTCTTTTTTATTCCACATCCCGTGATGTATCTCTCTCTCTCTCTTCACAACTTTCTTTTTGTGCTTCTGACCATATTATGCATCTTCTTCGGCCTCTTCTTATTTTTTCGTTATCATTTCGTTATTTTTATTAAATTTTTGCTAATGTTTTTCTAATTTTTTTACATATTTTTGCAAAATATTTATTTCTCTCTCTAAATAGTAATGCAAACATACAATAAACAACCAAAAATCCATCTTAGAATTCTTTTCAATCATAACATTACCTTATTTACTATATTATTTGACTTAAATGCAAAATATTTTTTAAACCAAAGTTCTCACATGATCCGTTAAATATAATCTTTTCAATCTTCAAAGCTTAATTATTTATAAAGCATATATGAACATTATAAGAGATAAGTATCTATTTTGGATACAATTATATTTTTATATGAATATGAAATCATTATATCGATTTCTATAAATTTTTCTATATTCATTATTTTCTGTAGTATATAATTATAAAATAATTGATCAAACATTATTACACTTTCTGTATTTTTGAAAATTAGCTACTATTAATTATTATTTGTAATATCATTTAGGTTATTTGACAAGTGATAGTAATTAGTTTTAGACTTGTCTTTTATTTTAGATATAATTAAAATAATTACAAAAATTAAAAGTTTTGTTCATTATATTATGTAGTTTATAAATATAAAAAAGAATTGGTCAAACGTTAATATTCTTTATATAATTTTAACAATTATGTACCATAAATCAGTATTTGTAATATAATTTAGAGTATTTGGCAAGTGATATTAATTGAATGTAGATTTTTTATTTTAAATCTAAGCTAAAATAAATAAAATTAAAAATTATCGATCAAGCAAATTACAAAAAATTAGACTTCGCAAATGATAACATGTAAGCAAAATTTACTTAAGTGACTTCTAGTTTAATATATAGGAGAATTTTTATTTTTTATAAATGTTTTATAAACTTATATAAATAATTTGAAATTAAGATAAAATAATTTTGTAAGCCATGAAAGATAATTTTATAAATGCTTTATTTTGTTATAAATGACTTATAAGACATATATGGACATTATAAGACATTAATAATTATTATAATTCTTTATATATGAATATAATGTTTTATATAATAATATAAAATCATTATATTGATTTCTAGAAATTTTCTTTATTTTTTTCTATTTAAAAAACAATCTAAATTCTAGATATTATAAGACAAAATAAATGTTTGTTTTCTATTAAAAACAATCTAAATTTGATATTTAAAACATGAAATTTTTATTTCAGAATATAATATTATCCACAATTTATTTACTTTTATTTATAAAACACAAAATAAAATTAGAATTTGTAAAGATTTTTTATGAATTTTTTAAAAAATTTGAATTTCACTTGAAACTTATTAATATTTTTGACTAAAATAAATACAGTTTGTGTATTAAAAAGGACATAAATTAAAATTTTGTTTATTAAAATAAGCAAAATAATTAGTTAAAATATTAAAATGGGTTTTATGAAATTTTCCCTTTATATACATATTAATAAGAAATGGACCAGGCCTATATAAGAAATAGTCAATGCCGAAATTAATGTGCAAATCGTAGAATATATTACAGCCTTCATTAATAGTTTCAATAAAAATAAAATAATGCAAATTATATGGAATTTTTTGCCTATTAACATCCCCTGATACACATAAAATATTCTTGCAGGGGATGTAATATTTACTCACGTAATATTTTTATAAGCGGCAACATGATATATGCAAGGTATCTACCTCCCCAATTTTTTTGGAAGGATTAATATTAATACTATTAAATCAATAGACTTGTGTTGAAAAACTTAAGAGTAAGGTATATGCTATTCAGACCCATATATTCCATAAGTTTTGAGAGTAAGCAAATCAAAAAGTATTAGGAATACAGATTTATTACAAACAGGTTGGCATCGGCTAGATAACTAAACTCTCAAAAACCTGGTCTAACCATTTTTAAGATACTATGGTATGTTCAAGGGTTATACCAACTCGACCTAGCTAATTTTCCTAAAATGTTTTTAGATCATTTTGTATGCACAATTCCACAGAAAAATGATGATTACTTCAAGGAAGGACTATTAAAAATCATTTTTGTATGAACACTTGCACACTATATGGCCAAAGCTGAGTCCCTTAGATTGATTACAGACACTATGACCTTAAGATATCAATATATCATACATTCTTACACGCATTTTAAACAGATTTACCTTTAATGTGTGATAGCTCATATGGTTGAAGAGACATTAAGATGTGGCCACAAACATGATATCAAATCCGTGCTTATCTATAACTGCAATAGCTCATATGGTTGAACAATGTATTCTTTTAGTGTTGTTATTATGTAAATAGGTGCACCGTGCACATACGTAAACACTTATATGGTGTCTGCGTTGGATAAATAGGTGCAATAAACTATGTTAGATAATGATTGATACGGTGTCTGCATTGGATAATAAGAAGGGTCAAACCTCTTTGATCGTATTGCTAAATTACGTGAGTCAAACCAGTGTAATCGACTTGTTATGCGTCTTACTATAGAGTGTGTTATCTGACTTAAAATTGGTATCTGTAACAGAACAATCTGGAGATGGACTTCTTTTCTGACTATGGTGATGCCAATAGATTCAAAATCCAAGAAGTAATCGGAAAAGGCAATTATGGAGTTGTTGGATCAGCCATAGACACCCTTACTGGTGAGAAAGTGGCAATAAAGAAAATACATGAAGAGAATTCAAATTCAAAATTAAATTTATATATGTTGTGTTTGAGCTCATGGAATCTGATCCTTCATCAAGTTAAATAAAGACAATGATGATTTTGACTAGAGAGCATTACCAGTTTTTTCATGTATCGGTTATTGAATTGTTAGATTAGTCGTATACATATGCCTTGACATAATCAGAGCCTAAACTACACTTATCAGTGGTTCTGACTCTGTGTTTGGATGCTTTCAGATCAACAGTTATACACTCAACCGCAGTTGCTCGAGGAGGACAACCGAAATTTATGAATAACACAAACACAATCGAACCCTGAAACTACTCTAAACATTTATTTTTAAACCATCATGCAACATTACAAGCATCTCAAAGAAACCTCTCAAGTACTATTAATCACTCATCCTGAACAGCAATCTTTCCAAAACAAACTCTAAGAAAACCGTAAACCATCTCTCTCTCTTCAAGCAGCTGTCAAACCAAACACTTTCATGGGCTCGGTGGCGTCTTTTCCGTACGGTATGTCAAAGATGTATTAGTCTCCACCTAAAGTGGGCTTTGATCACACAGAACATCGTTGTACGTTTCAACCTCTGTCACTAAAGAAAATTGTCTCTTTTTTTTTTTTTGAACACGAAGAAAATTGTCTTCAAATGCAAATATATTATGAAAGAATTTTTTTTTATTTCTCTGTTTCCGTCAGAAATAAAATGATGTTATATTCTGGCATAAAAAATCGACAGGAAAGGTTCTGATCCTCACATGTTTAGAAACCGCTGGCTACAGAGGATGTATCAGTATGAACTTTAGAATGATAATGTTTCATGGCGCAGCCGACGCATGTGGTAGTGGGAGCCCATTTAACAGGCACCACTTTGCTCTCTCCAATGTCAGTAGTAATAGAAAGCTGCGTTGTCACTGGATCAAGTCTTTGAACCATACAAGTCACGTATATATTCCTTTATAAAAATCTTGTTTGCTTATCTGCTTCTTAAACATGCTCCTTATATTCCATTTACCTAAACCCTGAGTATTAGTAGTAGTAAGTAGTAACAAATGAATGAATAAAGCTAAAACGTGTATCTTAATATTTTTGTAATTTTAAAATCAAACATTTCCTACTGCAACCAAATGAGGCTACGAAAGGAGACAAATAACGTTTGCGGTGGGACCACAACGTTGTGAGCGTTGTCCCATAGATTACCCATCATGACGGGGCCACCTGTTTAGCCCATATCTCCAGCGTTATAAAGAAGACTTCGCTTTGAATCAAATTGTATTTTGTATGGCTTAAACAAACAATTACCCAATAATCCCTCCTTTGTTCTTCTCCTTTCTCAACTCTCTAAAAGCATGTCTTGTCTTAACCTAAACCCATCACAATCTCGGTAGTAGTAATAAGCATTTTAGTCTCCTAAATATGAATATTTAGTTTCTCTTCCATCATTAAAAAATGTCTGAGAAGAAAAAATAAGATACAAAGGGACAGGGAATTGAATATTCCAAGACGAATGTGAAAGCTGGCTGAGAAAAAGCAGAAAATTGAATAAATTTGCAGTGTGTTATTTTTGTAACATATTTAATGTAAATTGAAATACATAAATAAATAGGTACTAAAATTGGGTTAGTGTCAGTTTGGTAGATGGTGAAATGCGAGAGGCACCCGAAATTTGTAAGACTCAATCCCGAGAAACCAACCCCTCTTCGTCCCCTCCTTGGAAACATATTATCTACATACAGTTCATCTACTTTCTTTTGTTTTCTTGCGTTCATGGTGTGTGAAAGATTTTACAAAATAATACTCATAAACGATGAATATAATATTTGATATGCATAAATTATTAATATTTCTATAAAAAAATTATTCATATATTATATATTACATAATACTCTTTATGATATGACTTTTGTAAAGCCTTCAAAAAAGAGTATGACTTTTGGATGAATATCTCAGATTTCAAATACTTATATATTACTAACGTTGAAAATATATTAGATATTAAAGATAAAGATGTTCTTACATCTTGTAAAGATTCAAAACAATCTTGATAACAGCCCTAGAATATTGTATTTTCACTTTTCAAATTTGTGTTATTGAGCCTCTAATTACTATTACTACTATTTCTAAAAAAAAACTGGAATCAACATTTTAGTCATTAACTTACTTATCTCTCTTTCTTGTTATTGGTGGGTGAAATAATTCTTAAAAATAGATAGAGATTTTGATAATGTTTTAGTGAACAAAAAAAAAGAAGATTTTGATAATATTTTTCCCTTTCTGTTGTATTTTTGTTTTGTTTTGTTTTTTCAAAGGAGTTGACAAAAAATGAAGGGACTGGAAGTGGGGACCTAAAGGAGTGCCACGTGGTCACCATGCCCGATAGAAATGCATGTGGATCTTTATGAGCAAGTAGTAGATTAGATACTCTTTTGTACGAACCACTTTACTATCTCTTATTACTAGAGAGTATCTATCTGATCTCGATCTCATCCATCACTAAAGTTACAGTCTGTATGTTATAGATATCATCATCGGGTGTATGTAGAGAGAGGAGAGAGGGGCACATGGGGATGGGGCTTTGAAAGATGGAGATTTTCATGTGAGCACATGTGCTCCCTTCACTCAATTTCCTTCTCTTTGGGCTTTCTGTGGGTCCCTTGCTCTTATGCACATGTCGCAGATCAGCTAATTCTCCTTCCTATCTACACGCGCGTGATGTCTCTTTTCTTAATATTT
Source organism: Brassica napus (assembly GCF_020379485.1). NCBI lineage: Eukaryota > Viridiplantae > Streptophyta > Magnoliopsida > Brassicales > Brassicaceae > Brassica > Brassica napus. Next base: position 20,659,673 of record NC_063437.1, on the reverse strand, counting down.
CTCGTCCGTACTGCCCTGCGTTGTTACTACAACTTACTAAGATTATAATACTTAACCGGCTTGTATTAACAACACGTATCCAATACAATACTGAAGTTCTTGTTTAGTCATTACTATATAATAAATTTTTTGGCCTCTCAATAAAAAAGTATCAAATCTCATTCATCAAACAAATCAAATCCAATTTAGATGTGAGCATGATCCACCTAAGTGAATGACAACATGTCCACTACAGTCTAACCAGTCGACATGGCGCGTGATAAAACCAAATGATCCAAATATATGTAACCCACCCTAGTAAGAAAAAATAAACCTACAATCCGAAACACGAGGATAATAAAATACTTTAAAAACATACATCTGGACCCAACTCTTTGATGTCAGTATTAACCATTTCTCCTTACTAAAATACTATTTTACATCGTATTTTTAGACAAACCAAACCACAATAAGTTGGTAAAAAAACCAAACCTGAACATTATACCAAAGAAAGCAAAAAAAAACGAGCAGGATTCGAAACCAAGCCAAACCACTTGAGTTTTCTATAATCAACTATGAGTTGGAATATTATTATAAGTGAACGATAGTTAAAGAATGAATATGTCAAACGCAAATATTTGATAAATTAAATACATATTTTCCGTCTAATCTCAACTCGTTTATTTATTACTTAAAAACCAATAAATTCATGATAACCAAAGTAGTGTGGAATTGAACCGGCCAAAAAAATTTACATCCACTAAAACTATAAACACATATATATACACATACACACATGCACTTTCCTTACTTCTTCATTATTCTCTCAAAACACATCAATCCTCTCTCTCTCTCTCTAAAAATGGAGAAAACTCTAGCAACTCCCGACAACGCTAGATCTCTTTCACCGTCATCTTCAGCCGCTGTGAAATCACGAACCGGTGGTTTCGAACGCAGAACCAAACGGAGATTGTCGCAGACTAAGGCAAGCGTGTGTGTCTCCGGCCAAGAAGAAGATGACGAAGAAGAGGTAAAGGAGAAAATTGAGGCGTTGCAAAGGATTATTCCCGGTGGAACTGCGCTTGGTGTAGACGCGCTCTTCGAAGAGACAGCTGGTTACATAATGTCTCTACAATGTCAGATCAAAACCATTAAAGTCCTCACTTCATTTATCCAAAGCTTAGATAAACAAGATATGAAGTTCGGAGGTTGAAGATGATGATGACACCAAAGATTGTTCTTCTTTTCTTTTGGTTAAGAAAAAAAGTATGTTCTTATTCAATTTTAATTTTAGCTCTCTTTTTAATATGGCTTTTATTAGCTTTGACAAAAGGGGAAAGAGATCTCAGTATTTTTCTCTTCGAAATCTTTTTCGTTAGCAAGCATCAAAATTCTTATTTTATCTAAGCCGGTTCGTTGTCATGCCTCATGAGAAAGTGTTGGTTGCGATATAGTACTACTATACATGCTAGTATATAATAAACGAAATTACTATTAATGTAGGGAGTAGTAGATAATTTAACATTTAGTTGGACGACGTCAAAAAAAACTTGAGATTTAGTTGGATGGCATATAGAAATTAAATGAAAGAAGTATTTTAAAAACTTGAGATTTAGTTGGATGGCATATAGAAATTAAATAAAATGATATCTAAAACCAGAAGAAGAAAAAAAGATAAAGCCGTTTTGTTTGGTGAGTTTCTCTCTCTCTTCTCTCTGTTCTCTATTCAAATCTTTCACAGAGAAAGATGAGAGATGAAACCTTTTTGATCGCCGATTCTCTTCCGGCTCCTCTCCCGCTTGTCGGGCTTTTGATTCCGGGAAGCAGTGGCTTTCATAGTTCATGCTTCGCCGGCTTTCGACTCTGGGATACGGTGGCTATCTCAGCACCGTTATCGCCGGCTTAATCCCGGTCTTTTCCGGTTGTATTTCGATTGTCGCTTCTCGTTCTGCATCGCTCATCTGTCTCTCGATCTAGCTCTTCGATCCTTTCCTCTCCTCCGTTTTGAGTTGTTTCACCTTCGAGCTTACTCTATTCATTAAAGGTGACCGATTGTTCATTCAGGATTCTCGATGTGGTTAGATCGATTGTAGGCGTTTGTTCTCTTCTCTGATGAAGCTTCGATCTGTCAGTCTAGGCTTTCGGCTTCGTTGTGATTCGCCTCTGTTGGTGGAGCTCCGTCGCCGTGCCTCTTCGCTGGCTCCGGTGGAAGACGACGGTTGGATATCTTGACGCGTGTTTCATGTATCGTTTGTCGACCGAACACGTGGTGGATGACTAATCATCTCTTCCTCAACGGGTTTTTTTTTGCTGGGCTTTCGGCCGCAAGCTGTTTCGTTTAGTTGGGCCTTTTGGGCTTTATGCTAGTTGGACCTTGTGTTGGGTCCTTAGTTTCTTTAATGTTTGTCTTTTTGGGCCTCTTGTATCTTTGCTCTTGTTTAATAAAATACCAGTTGGCAAAAAAAAAAAAAAAAAAAATGATATCTCTTTTCGGAAGATAAATGAAAGAAGTATTTAAAAAAAAAAAAAAAAAAAAAAATTAAATTGAATCACGAGGTAGCACACTAGCACTTGCATTTGAGATTTGGCATTAATAATATTGAGCAAGTTAATGTTACGTGGCCCATTATTTAAAATTTTGTGTGAGCTCATTTCACATGCTATACAACAAAGATTTCAATGTCGGTTGATATTTATTTAAGCTTACGATAAACACATTGGATTTTGAGATCCATGGTCTCGTCGTCCAAGATTTGAGTTCATCTTTATATTCATTGTACACATACATTACACAATTCTATAGTCCTGTAAGGCTGTAACTAATTATATATATGCGCAGTTCATAAAATCATTCTCGCGCTATAATTTTTTTGTAAGATAATAATATGCCTAAAACAAGTTTTATTTCATACATTGAGCCGGAAGCTATCACTTTTCTTACCAACTTAAATATCCAAATTACAATACAAAAAGTACTAGGATTTTCGACTTATATACGAGCAGGTCAAAATTAAGTGTTCAACTTAGTAATCAATATTTTTGATCAAAAAAAAAAAACTTAGTAATCAATATTTGAAAAAAACTACTCATCTAGCTAGTATTAAATGAAGTAATAAATACTAGTGTAAGTATAGTTAAAACTCTTTAAGACACTTGAATCATGGATATTTTAAGTAAGTTGTAATAAATCATAAACGACAAAATAAGTTGTAAATCATTAGTGTTAACTTTTAGTCCTTCGCTAAAAAACTCATTGATGCAGTATTTGTTTATTACTACTATAATCGCATCCTACATGTCTACAAGCCTACAAGAGTAAGACCCGATACAATTTGTCCGTAGCTATGTTCTTATTTGGGCTTAATATCTCTTGGCCTGGGCCTATAAAACCCCAAAGGCATCTCTAGTCTCAATTGTTACTTTTCTATCCCAGTAATGTGGTACATTTTAAATGTTGCACACATACAGGCCAAGGCATAGTCATTTCTCTGTTCTATGATCCCTTGGGAGAGATTTTGATAGGCATTCCGAGGGACAGAAACGGGAGAGGAACCATACTGACTGTCTCATCTGGATAGACAAAGGACCAATTGTAAAACATGTCACAACGAAATGCAAGAGAACAAGTACTGGCTTTGGCTAGTTGGTGACCAGCACAAAGCCTTGGTCCTCTTCCAAATGAAAGATATGTGTATGCTTGCAAAACTCATTGGATCTTGAAATATTTCAGGATTGTAAAGAGTTCCATAAGTTGTCCAAAGTACTGCAGACCGTAAAATATGTTATTAGTATTTCTTGAAAGGATCTAGAGAGATGCCATGAGTGCAATGCCGGTCCTGAGATATTTCACGTCATACAAAGAAAATATAGGCCCTAAAAGATAATTAAAATATTTAATTTGCTAAAAGTCAAAATTAAAATTTTCAATATCATTAAGAATAATAAGAGTTTATCAATTCTAAACGTTATCATTTTTAATCTTTTTATATAAAGTAAGGAAAAAATATTCAAAATTCATTATATTACATACTTGATTATGATTCATTCTTATATAAATTGTAGGCTTTAAAGTGTATTAAAATTGTAGGCCCCCGAACTAATGTTTCTTGAGTATGTGGTCAAAACCGGACCTGAATGGGTGCCTCTTATCAGCAATTGCTTTTCTTAAGGAACCGGAGACTGATAGGGGACAACCTCATTGTTTCACTAACAACTTGCCTAGCTTTCTTCGCTCTAGCAAACCTAGAACAAGGAAACTCAACCAGTAAAGCAAAGACTCCTTCTAATACCCTCTCAAAGACCTCCAACTTTAATCCCATACAAACACTCAAAGACTATAGTAAACGTGAGAGCTTTGCTGAGCGGTAGAGGCTAATCTCTTCTTTGCCTAGCCATCCGGTTTCAAGATGAAGAATATTAGTTTAGTTATTCAAATGATGCGATTAACCAAGATGGAGGAGTATAATTAGCTGCAGAAGAGCAGCAGCCGCAAGAACTGATCATGATTGACATTGACAACAACAATTATACAACGTTATGATGGTCGTCAATCATCATCCAACGGTATTGTTCTATATATGATCGGTTGGCGAACCAATTTAATGACATATTAATAATATACAACTTTCGCATATAGCTAGGTAGGCGCACACATATAATATTTGTTTGTATGGACATATGCTATGTGTATATTTGGTAGTTAAGACTTTGATTCTTTGAATGGTCGAGGCTTTTTAATTTAGTGCATTTGGTTGGTCGGATCGCTTTGAACGCCTAAATTTAAACTTGTCCGTATGTGTTGATGCCCTAGTTTTGGAGTAATTTAGATTGAACCGCTCTAACCATTAGTAGAAATTACCTTACGTTCCTATCAAAATTTAACTAACCATTTATTATTTTTTATGGATTACACCGCTTTATCCACATCAACAAACATATATATATTTGTCTCCCCCGAAATTAACAATATATATTATATAAACATCACAAGTGTGTAAAAGCCTAATACAATAAAGGAAGAAGATATGAACATATCTGGTATTTATCATGTTAAAGAAAGAAATCATCTACTTTAGAAGCCAAATGCATCTCTAAGTGTCAACGGAATTGAATTAATATACTAACTAATATACTTTCAAAAATTAACTCTTCACTCTTGTTTATATTCTCAAAACCGGTAGAATAAATTGGTATTGGAAAAAGGAAATGATGGTTTAGTTTCTCTTCAAAGTTAAAAATTAGATGTTTAAGGGCATCTCCATCCCCACTCCATTTTTTTCTCTAAAATGGAGTAAAAGTGAATATGGAGTGAGAAATGCTCCAACCCAACTCCATATCTCACTCCAAAATAAAATTTACTCCATAAATGGAGTAATCTATTTTTTGTTTGTTCATCACTCCATTATGGAGTGAGAAATGGAGTAGGGTTGGAGCAATTTAACTCCATTTGCACTTTTACTCCATTTTGGAGGAAAAAATGGAGTTTTACATTGGAGATGCTCCATTATGGAGTGAGAAATAGAGTAGGGTTGGAGCAATTTAACTCCATTTGAATATTTATGGTGTCTACTGTCTAGTACTCCCTCCGGATTTGAATATATGATGTTTTAGTTTTTCTTTCTTGTATACAAATGTATGATGTTCTACTTTTCATTAATGCATTTTGCTTTTAAAATAAAATGTAAAAAATATAAGTGGTTGAATTTTATTGGGATTCAAATAAATCTTTAAACTAACTAAAAGTAAAACCAAAAAGTATTTGATATAAGTAAGTATTTAATTTCTCTTAATATGTGTGCACAACCTTAAACATCATATATTCAAATCCGGAGGGAGTATCGTCTTTCGTCTACATGGGTAAAGGACACTAATCATGAATTTGTACTAACGAAAGTTGATCATAATCCATGTGGCTGTAATGAAAATCTGTCGGATCCGACATATGCTTGGGGTCATTAATTAGGACATTTTCTTGGGGAATTAGCTCGTAAATTCAATGCAGTCCTGAAAAGAAGAGCATTTAACCAATTAAGTTTTGAAATAATAATAGGCGTTATAGTAAAGAGAAATTGCGGTGCATATACAAGCATAACTGCCTATTTTGCACGGATGGAAAACTGCCTTTATTGCTGATGTGTTCTTTTTTAATGGCCATCTTACCCCTATAATTCCTATAACACAACCTACACTACACTATTCAAAACCTCTACACTCCTGTCGGCTACATTTTTTTTTGAAACTAACCATTTTATCTCTCTCATTCTCTTTGTTTTCTCCGTTGCAACCATCTCGAATATCTCTTAATCTATATGGTTTATCCATCGTAACTATATTCATCTCTCTTAATCTCACATGTGCTCTCCTAACCAGTATGTCTTCTCGCATGTCTCTGTCCCACCGTTGTGACCACATCTCCACCGCACCAGAGCGCTGCCGTGTCCGCGTCTTCCTTCTCGCTTCCGTGACGTCTTCTCTTCTCGCCGCCGTCACATCTCCATCGTTCGATTGTGGGTGCACGGGGTGAGGTTTTGGCTGAGAGGACTGAATCGTGTAGAACGGTCTTCAGTAAGTAATCAATTCGTCCATCTTGGGCTGGATCGAGTGCTGCAGCTCGAGCATGATGAATCAAGTGGTTGGGTTTTCTCAGTTTGATCGATTCAAGCTCACAGAAGCTGTGTTTTATAGTTTAGTAGATTACATCTGATAATTCTCGCCTAGAAAGAAATAGAGATATATCTATGGTTAGCCGGTTAAACAAGATACATATTTTTGTATTTATTTTCCTTCTTTTAATTTTGGATAATTTTAGCTTAACTCTTTTTATTTTTTGAAACAATGTAGAGCAATGTAAGCTTAACTTATATTGTTGATATGTAAGTTAGCTGGTTATAATGTGACTTTTTAAATGTTTTAGAAATTAGCACGGTTATATTCTGATTTATTTGGATACTTTAAAGTTTAGCTGATAATTAATTTATATTAACCGGCTATTTTGATCAGTTGATGGTAGTTATTTTTGTATCAATTCGGATAAACGAAAAATTAATTCTAATAAATCACAAAACATATGATTAGATTTACATGTTCGGCTAAACATAAAATTAACTCATTAACAAATCACAATATAAATGATTAAAAGTTTGAATGTTTAGCCGGTTAAGATTGTATTTGACTTTTTATTATAGTTAGCCGGTAAAATATACTACTTATCTCGACATTGTTATAGTTAGCCAGTAATATATACTAATTAATTATGTAATTTATCAAATAGCCGGTTAAGATTTTACTTGACTTTTTGGTTATATTTAGCCGGTAATATACACTAGTTATCTTAATATTGTAACTTGAATTGTAACATTGAAAACATCTGAGACTCTGAGGTCCATTCGAAGAATTCTTAAAGGGCTGAAATGTAGAATCTCAAAGTCTGGAGCCGATTTGTGAAGCTATTTGTACACATGGAAATATTGGGGTCAATTCGAGAATATCCAAAGGTTTGGGGCTTGTGTTGCAAAATACAAGAAATCACCATTGTTACTCTGATATCTTTTGTAATGAGACAGAGGCCGCGAGGATGAGCACATCGGCGATGTTTGAATTCGAGCATGACGACGTCGGCAGAGAAAGACGACGGAGATGGTCCGGTGATCCGAGACAGATGCGATGATTTGCGGCGGAGAAGAGGAAGCTTGTGGCAGAGACGTTTGTGCGGTGGCAGAGATGAACAAGGAAGACGAAGCAGGTTCACGGTGTCGTTCAAACTGGTTAATTGAAAAAGAAAAAAAAAGTAAAGCTTTAATGATCTAAAAATTGAAAGAAAAAAAGATGACGATGAATGCAAAGAGGAAAAAAATAAATATTTTGTGTAAAAAATTTAAAAAAAAAGAGAGAGAAAGGGATAATAAGCTATAGGGTCTGTAGTGTCTTTTTACATTTACTGGTGTTGGGCTCCACCACCTTCTTTCCTATCCGCAAATTACTTCATCTTTCTTTAATTTCTATGCAAATCGCTCTATAGTAAACTAAACTTTAATATAGCATGCATTATAATTTATACTAGTTCATTTGTAAGAAGAAATAGTTTTAAATATCAAATGCATTAGCCGGAAAACAGTTCTTCTTTTATTAAACTAAGTGTTAAAAAAGGATCAGTTTAACAAATAACTCACATTAAAGAAAAAATTATTCAAATTACAATATATTGTAATGATGAAGCCAGAGGAGCAAATCGAGAGAAGATATACAGTTAGAGAAGTGAATTATTTTGTGATGCATCAACTGGTTATAATACTCACCAGACCCACCTAAACCTACCATACTATTACTGCTTTTTATTTATTTATCATATTTTTCTAATCTCTAACCAAAAGATTCATCTCCTCTTATTTCCTCTTTGTGGGTCCTCTTCTCCCTCTGCATCTCCACATGCTAGCCTAGCTGTACTACTGTTTACCACTCTTATTGTTACCCAAACTTAAATGTCACTTGAATGCAAACTATATATTTAGGTGAAACCCAGTAATATGCTAATTAAAACTTGAAAACCCACTATCTATTTAACCAACGATTACTATCTAATCTTGGTTTTACTGTCCAACATAAAAAAATCAGGAAGAGAAATAAATGTAGCTTGACTTCTCTTTAACGTCAAGTGACTACTAATTTAAGTATCTCCTTAGCGAATCTTAGAGAAGCACAAACACAAAAGGGTCTACGTTAAGTCTACCTAGATTCTTGATTTGAGGCTTGCCTTACATTTTAAGCACTCACAAGAGTGGAAACTTACTTGGATTAATCAGCTTCACGTGATATCAGAGCTACCTTGCATTTTTTTTTTGTGCACGGAGCTACCTTGCATTTGATATACAAAAATGTCCTGTAAACATTAGTAACGTACTGATCGAGTTAATGAAATGAAACGTAAATAGAAATACGGATAGCGAGATAAGTTTTTCATATGGGAGACAGCTTCTCATACGCGTCCATACCTTTGCATGAAATCTATATTATTAAAACGAAGTAATTTTTGATACCGTTTGGAAATTTAGATAATAGCTTAAATGAAAGTTGTTTGGAAACAATGATAGCAGATTAAATATATTTTTTATTTACATATTTAATCATTGTATTTTTTTCTCATTTACATATTATGTCGTTTGCAAACTTGGATAGCAGATTAAATGAAAATTATTTGAAAACACTGATAGCAGATTAAATATTTTTTTTATTTACACATTTAGCTATCACATTCATTTCTTATTTACAAATCTTCCACTTCACTTAAAATAAAATAAATTAAATTAATTACAATGAATTGTTGTTATTTTTTGCTGAAAATAAAAACACAAACTGTAATATATAGTATATATTAATCTGCTACAATATAATTTTCAAGAAAACCAACTATCATAAAATTAATAATAATTCATAAAAACCTACTGTAAAAAATTAAATCATTTTTAAATAAATAAACAAAAACATCAATAGGTTAATAAATGAATATTACAATTACATCAAATTGCATCAAATTATAAAATTATAAATATAATATTACGTACAAATAAAGAACTATTATCAAACATCTATATTATAATATAATATATTCTACTCTAAATATATTTTACAAAAAATAAAAATATAAATTGACATTTTATAAAATCAATGGTTTATAAATTTACATTGAACGCAAGTTAAATCCAACATCCGCGCGGGGGCGCGGGTCAAGATCTATCTAGTAGTATTAAAAATCTTCATAATTTTTTTTGTGCAGAATATTAAGTGTTATTGCAATCACCATGGGTATTAAATGGGAGTGTAAATGCACCAGTAACATATCAACTAACCACACACTCCTCCACCTGTTTGTATTTACTTCCAAACTTTCAAAAATCCCTTTGCTTCCCTCTATTTATAAACCCTAGTTTCCGGTATTATTCAACTACCAAAGACCACACAACACCACTCACAAAGCCTGCTTTCTCTGTGTTATTCAGCGAGTTTATTGAAATGAGAGGGATGAAGAGTCTAACCATTTGGGCTCTCTTTGCTGCTTTACTCTCCCAGCAGCTATTTGCTTCCGTTACTTCCATAAGGTTCGAGGACGAGAAAACATACTACACTCCTCCCTCTGGTAAGAAAAAAAGCACACACATAGTCCCATTTTTTTATGTAACAAGGAATCTTGATTTTAGCATCTTTATTTGACTCTTTGTTTGCGTTTAACATGACATAAAGGAGGACACGGCGGTTACACTCCCACTCCTAACTGTGGAAGTCCACCTTACGACCCAACTCCTTCAACTCCATCTCACACTCCAACTCCTTCAACTCCATCTCACACTCCAACACCACACACACCAACTCACCACACGCCTCCCTGTAACTGTGGGACACCACCACACGATCCTTCCACACCTTCACACCCTTCCACACCATCACACCCTTCGACGCCTTCGCACCCTTCAACGCCTCCTTCTGGTGGATACTACACATCTCCTCCACCAAGTACTCCAGTCGTTGTGACTCCACCAACACCCATCATTGGAGGAAGCCCACCAACTCCTATTGACCCTGGCACTCCTGGAACTCCTTTCGTTCCTACTCCTTTCCCACCAATCACTGGAACATGCGAGTAAGTAACAAATATTCCTCTCTCTAGCACCTTACACTAGTGGTTCCACATTTCAAGATTTTTATTATCTTTTTGCAGTTACTGGAGAAACCACCCTACACTCATATGGGGTCTTCTTGGCTGGTGGGGAACCGTTGGTGGAGCCTTTGGTACAGTCAGTACTTCCAGTAGCATTCCAGGGTTTGATCCTCACATGAACCTTCTCCAGGCACTTTCCAATACCCGCACCGATGCCATTGGAGCTCTCTACCGTGAAGGCACAGCGTCTTGGTTAAACTCCATGGTCAACAACAAGTTCCCTCTCACGACCCCTCAAGTCAGAGACCACTTTGTGGCAGGACTTTCCTCAACCAAGGCAGCAACTAAGCAGGCCCATACCTTCAAGCTTGCTAATGAAGGTCGTCTAAAGCCTAGAAACTAGAAACAAGAGAGTTTCTCATTTATCTCAGTCGTTTGTTGGTTTGCATTAAAACAATCTTGATTAATTATCCTATGCAGCGTGTGTGCTCATTAGAGTTTTTAAGTATCCTATAGCTTCTAGTAATATTTATGATGGATACTCCTTTTATATTTGATGTTGTTTTAAAATTTCTTGATCTTAAATAGTAGTAGTACTATTTATTAGTCCTCCTTGTTTCTTAACCACAGTTCAAGAGCTAACAAAGAAATGCAAATAAAACTAAACAAGTACTAGGACCATCAACATTAATATCAAAAGAGACTTGTCAGAAAGAGATTCAACATACTTCATACTTATCATACATAGACCAAGGTAAAGTGTCTCATATTGACATGCCTACAAAGCAACACAATGTCATAACTGCTCCATTAAAATCTTCGTGAACATTTTCTTATAATCAGGCCTAAGTAATGTGTCTCACAACTTGATGAATTTCCACAAAAAGACAAGTCCATGAGAGATAGACAAAGACCAAACATTAAGATATACTAGCATTAAAGAAGGGGCAGTACAGTACATGAGAGGAATGGTGCGTTGTGGTGTTACTGTAATAAACTCGTGGAGTAAATATTGCAAGATGGTCTCCGTGCATTCAAATTTCAAACCCCAAGTTCTACCAACCAATGAATAGATATCTCTTTAAATGGCTCACTAATAATGTCAGAAATTGCATTAACGAGATTTGAGTTAGTGTTCATGGTTATGAGGAGACATCATGTTTAGGAAACCTCTATCCCAAGTTTCTCTTTTATCCAAGGTTCTTCTTCTTATTGATCTATAATATTACGACTGATGATAACTTATTGATAATCTCAATCTAACCCATAGGAAAACTGAGAATAATTGGTCTCTGAATTTCTAAGCATATGAAAATTATAATTAGAAGGCTGTAAGAAATACCTGGTTGTTTTAAATCATTCTCCATCTAATAATCACTGGTCATCCTTGTAAAACAGATATATTCCCCTCTCATTCTGTCCGCACAACATAATTTCATATTGTGTGAAACAAAATAATTTCATATTGTGTGACTATTTACTAGCTCGTTTATTTATCAAATATAAAACTACTTATGAAAAGAAAAAATATATATTTGTGTAAGAAAGATAGATGGTATAAATGTTAATTTTACTAGCTCAGTGACAAAAAAAAAACTATCAAACAAAACGATAATTAGTGATCATTACTAAATGTAATGAAACAAGTCTATGTCCATGCATGTGAAGAAAAAGAGATTATATAAGACTCCAGAGTAGACAAGTGAATTACCCAAATTTCACAAAGTTGCAGACCAAATATGATTATCAAATTTTGTAATACGTCTGGTATCAGTAATTAATGCTTAAGTTCTTGATGACTAAGTCATGTCCACCAAGAAAAGAATCTCGTTTAAAAAAAATATTGGATGTGACCAATATAATTTAAAGTGTGTTATACTAAACCCAAGACTCTAGATTTCCCTACTTACCCAAAATTACTCTTATTTTTGTTGGTTTCTTGGAGCATAGAAGAAGTAGGTTCATGAAACCTATCAATGGACTAGAGATTCTTTACCTGGCCATTTACCTTTACTTACAGAAATATTCTTGCTTGAACAAATCGAACTTTTGTGTGTATATATCCAACGCCATAGTGCTAAAGACGTTTGTTCAAAGAGATAAACGAGAAGAAAAGATCTTTAAAGACGAGATGGGCGTAATTATTGTGATTGCAAAACGTTTTGATGCTCTAATTGGGTAGGTTTTTTATTCAAACTTTTCTCTCATAAGATTGTTTTTTAAAAACTCGAGATTAATTTGTCAAATTCTTAAAACATCTTCATGTTTTTGGTGCATGCAGGCCTGGAGTTATGCTTCTCTATCCTTTGTAAGCGAAAACCAAAAATTAATTAAACGTTCAATTATGGTTTATATCCATATAATTAATTAACTTAATGAATGTGAAGGTATGCATCGTTACGAGCAATAGAGAGTCCAACGATGTTAGATGATCAACAATGGCTTACATATTGGATAATCTACTCTTTAATTACAATATTCGAGCTATCATTTTGGAGAATCCTTGCCTGGTACTAATAATGATACACGAATTCATACATATAAAAATATTAAGACTAAAAACAAAGACAATTAATATTTTACTGGCATTTTGCAGGCTACCATTTTGGCCATACATAAAGCTTTTGTTCTGTATGTGGTTGGTGTTACCAATGTTCAGTGGTGCAGCTTACATCTACTCCAATTTTGTGAGAAAATACGTTAAGATTGGAATGAACGTTGGAGGGGGAACGACTTATACAGATGAACAGAGAAGAGTTCTACAGATGATGAGTCTTGATGCTAGAAAATCGGTTCAAGATTATGTTGACCGGTTTGGATGGGATTCCGTTGAGAAAGCAATCAAAGCGGTATATAGTACTCTGGTTCACGTTTTTCATTATATATAATCCAATACATATTTCGATTTTAACTTTATTTCTTTTGTGTTTTATGATCTTAGGCTGAAAGAGAAACAAAGAAGCACTGAAATGGAAGATTGCGAATCAAGAAACATTGCTCTTTGCTTTCTTTTTTTTCAACGCGTTGGTATATTTGTGTAGAGAAATACTTCAATGGAAAAAAAAAAATATTTGTGCTATTTCATTATGAGCAAAGATATTACATTGTTTAGTTATTTTGTATAGTTCCAAGTAAATTTAATAGATTTTGAGCAAAACAAAAACAAAATACCGAACTTAATGATGCTAAAAAAATATAGGTATTTAACCGATTTAGAACTAAGAACGAAAATTCTATAAAATATCTATATAAATAAATTAAAAATTATTTTCTGGCAAATCAAAAACCAATCCAAATATCCAAAACCAAGCCCAAACGGCCCACTAAAGATGATATGTCCGTATAATTTTTCTTTTTTCTCATTTTCCATATACGAATTTAAAAAAATGTTTTTGGTCATACGTCACGGTCTTAAAATATATTTACTGGTAAATTAGTTTAAGTGGGAAAGTTAATAATTACTGTATTTTCCAAAAACCCCTCTCTCTCTCGTAGTAGATTCAAAGCTCCTCCATAAACTCTATTGACCAATCTAGGGTTCCTCTCTTAACCCTGTCTCACACTCGTCAAACCTCTTCCGCTGTCGCCAAGCTTGAGCCTTTCTCAGGTTTATATATCAAATCTACCTTCTCGTTAATTGGGCTTCCCGACAAAACACTTTGGCTTGTTGTCCTGTTTTGCTTTGCTGTAATACATCTTCTCATTGAATTTGTCTCTAAGTGAAGGATGTTGAGAAAATGATGAAAGCTCGCAGCTTTATGCTTCTTTTCAACTTGATTGGGTTTTGTCTGAAATGAGTTCACTTCCTGTTACGAATCTCATTACATGTGTCTAAACTCGATTGATGAATTGTGATGAGAAAAAAAGGTTTTGAACTTTGCAATCTTTAAAGCTCTTAGACTAGCTCCCTTGTTAAGTAGAATTTAATTGAATATGTGTACCTGATTGTGATTATTGTTTCAGCATGCATGATGAGATAGAATCTTACTTACCCTTCATCTTGTTTTTCTCAATCAGTTCTGGCTTCATTGGATAGTTAAGACACAACACTCGAGTAAGAGATAAGGTTACTTCTGATCAAATGGAGACTAAGAATGAAAACTCTGATGTATCCCGGGCCGAGGAGATGAAGAATCAGGCCAATGAAGCTTTTAAAGGTTTACTACTTTTGATTAAAACACCAACAGAATCTTTTGGAATCAGTGTTGAGCAGCTCGCTAAGTATTGCTAGTTACTTGCAGGTCACAAGTTCTCCAATGCTATCGATCTGTATACAAAAGCTATAGAACTCAATGGGAACAACGCTGTGTATTGGGCAAACCGTGCGTTTGCTCACACAAAGCTGGAGGAATATGGCAGTGCGATACAGGATGCATCAAAGGCCATTGAAATTGATCCAAAATACTCCAAGGTACCATCATCTTATGACAATATGCTCTGCTTAGTTCTTACTCTCACTTGCATTCTGCTTTGTTTGCTGATTATTTAACTGAATCATTCACAGGGCTATTACAGACGTGGTGCAGCTTATCTAGCCATGGGAAAATTCAAGGATGCCCTGAAGGATTTCCAACAGGTTATTGTTTAGTTCTTGTCCTACTTAATCTGTTAGTTGATGTTTTGGTGTGATGATCAAGTGATAAGATCCTGGTGGCTTGATACTAATCTGTGCAAATCTAGTTTGATTGTGGACTAAGAGAATGCTGAGCGGTCTGCTATTTATATTGTAGGTGAAAAGGATTTGTCCTAGTGACCCTGACGCTGCAAGAAAGCTAAAAGAATGTGAGAAAGCAGTGATGAAACTGAAATTTGAAGAAGCAATCTCTGCACCTGTCTCCGAAAGGCGCTCAGTAGCTGAGTCCATTGACTACCACACAATAGGTATTCTCCATCTTGATTTTGTCTGTTGACTTATAGCTTGCTGTTTGTTCTTTCCTCTCTTGTTGTGAAAATGCGTTTGATTCCAGTAGTTTGACAAATGGTTGAGAGTGTAGCTTTAGACTAGTAATACAATCTTTCTCCCTATTGTCACATTAATAGGGAACAAACCCAGATCATCATCATTCTTGCCCACCAAAACGGCTTTAGCAGCAGTTGTTGCAGCAGTGATGGTGGTGGCTGTCCGAGGATTTGCCACAACTGAGATACTCATGGTGTTGGTTTCGGTGGTATTAGGGACATATTGGTGGGGTAGCTTCAGTGGTAGTGGTAGTAGTGTCTTTTCCCTGGTTTAAAAATCCTCATTCTAGGATGAAATGTGAATCTACTTCATGCATATCAAAAGCCTGCATGTGTTTTTCCTTTCTTGGATTGAATAGTTGAATATCAAAACCATCTCAACAGGGATTGGAGCATATAATAGATTTAAGTTGGCTTACCTCTTTTGCTAAATTTCATTAGTTATAGACGTTTTTATTCATTTATCACTTTACTGATGTTCTTCTTTTCAATTTCATTGTAGAGGTTGAGCCACAGTACTCTGGTGCTAGAATTGAAGGAGAGGAAGTAACGTTGGAGTTTGTGAAGCAGATGATGGATGACTTCAAGAACCAAAAAACACTGCATAAACGGTAGGTTTTGTTTGGTGTAGAGTTTAAACTTAATCAACACATTGTATTTTTCATCGGTTTATAATTTGCATGCATAATCTTTTGTAGGTATGCGTACCAGATTGTCTTAAAGACAAGGCAAATCTTGCAAGCGCTTCCTTCTTTGGTTGATATCAGTGTACCTAACGGCAAGCATTTTACTGTCTGCGGTGATGTTCATGGTCAGGTAGACTTTGGTTTCTCCCACTCTTCTCACATAATTTCTTTCTCATATGAATCTGAGATCCTCAACATTCAATTCGTTTGAAGTAGCAAGGGCTGTGTAGTGTGTTGTATTGGTTGTGCCTTTGACACTTTATTTTATGTTATGCAGTTTTATGATCTCCTGAATATATTTGAACTTAACGGCCTCCCCTCTGAGGAGAATCCATACCTGTTCAATGGCGACTTTGTGGATAGAGGATCCTTCTCAGTTGAAATCATCCTCACTCTCTTTGCAATCAAATGCATGTCTCCCTCATGTAAGTTCTTCTAACTGCTCTCAGTAATTACTTCTTCGATGTGCAAGTTTATAATTGGTTTTTGCTTAACTTGCAGCCATATATCTAGCGAGGGGAAACCATGAGAGCAAGAGCATGAACAAGATCTATGGCTTTGAGGGTGAGGTTCGGTCCAAGCTGAGTGAAAAATTCGTGGATCTCTTCGCTGAAGTGTTCTGTTATCTACCGTTGGCTCATGTTATAAACGAGAAGATATTTGTGGTGCATGGAGGCCTCTTCAGTGTTGATGGCGTGAAGCTCTCAGACATCAGAGCCATTGACCGATTCTGTGAGCCACCAGAGGAAGGTACGCTTCATCATCATTACAAATAAAATCATTGGTAAGGTCTTATGACTCTTATCTAATCTTGTTGAATGTGTGTTTCAGGACTGATGTGTGAGCTGTTGTGGAGTGATCCTCAACCACTCCCTGGAAGAGGCCCAAGCAAGAGAGGAGTTGGTTTGTCGTTTGGTGGTGATGTAACCAAGAGGTTTTTGGAAGACAACAATCTAGGTTAGTGTAGTTTCCTGTTGTATATGGTGGAGTTTGCTAATTGATTCTTGTGTTGATTAATGTTTTTTTTAATGTGGAAGATTTGGTGGTGAGGTCACATGAAGTGAAGGATGAAGGATACGAGGTTGATCATGATGGTAAGCTCATCACCGTCTTCTCTGCACCAAACTACTGTGACCAGGTAAACTCACAAGCTCTCCTTTTCAGATTAGATTCTTACTTAAAACATGAACTTATATTGTGTTTGTTGCAGATGGGTAACAAGGGAGCCTTCATTCGCTTTGAAGCTCCAGATATGAAGCCAAACATTGTTACATTCTCAGCAGTGGTGAGTGTAGTATTAGCTTCTGCATCATTGTTCTTATTTTTTAGACTCATTAGAGAAGTATTCTGATATTTTTTGTGATTACACAGCCTCACCCGGATGTGAAGCCAATGGCATATGCAAACAATTTCATGAGGATGTTCAACTAACTAAACAGAAAGCTTCTTCAACGGATATGCCAAGTCTAAAGACTGAAAGACCAAAAGTGTTTCAGAACCATAATCATATAAGTTTTTTTTATTTGCTTTTCTATCATCTTCTGCAGTTTTTTTTCATGTTGTTCCATAACAAGGGAGCTCATGATAATTAAAAGGTACAGTATATGGATTTAATCGGTTTTCTTTTTGGTAAAGATGTTTCTTCTTCCTCTAAAGCTTATCCAGTATCCTTTTGACTCTTTTGTCTTGTCTTGTTAGATGGAGTTAATGGATCATTCTTATTTTTAGATGAATTTTTTTTTGTGATTACATAAACAAAAGAGTGACCAAATGACTCCCCAAAAACTATACAGACTTGTTTTCTTGAATCAAGAACGAAGGATCAAAGAGGGTGTTTTCATAAAGCTTCTTGTCGAGGTAGGATTTGATTCACACATTCAGACAAAAATATCAAATAAAGACACATGTCAAAACAGTGTCCAGTTCTTCCAACAGTTTTCTCATGTAGATTCAGTTTTGTAGATACGGCGAGCTGTTTAATACACAGTCACTTGGAGATTAAATGCAGACAATATTACATGTTGGGTCATTTTCTATAAGTTTAAACATGTGAAAAGATCAAACCAGCTCAACACATGAACAATAATGAACCAATCTATATTCTTTGTATGTTTAAACTTGAATCGTTTGAAAGGAGTGTGTTACACTTACACGCAACGTCGTCGTTTAGCAACCTATAGACCGAATCTAACCGAATAAATCTCCAAAAGTCAAAAATCATGTGTGTGTTACACACTTACACGCAACGTCGTCGTTTAGCAATCTTTACAAGAGTAGACATATAGACCGAGTCGAACCGAACTAAAATTCAACAATTCTAAACCGAACCGAAAAACAAATGGGCAGGAGAGAGAGTGGACTCAGTTTAAAGATTATTAGGGGAAAAAGACTCTCTCCTCTGTTTCAAAACGAAAAGGGAATCAATCATTTTGTAATGGACGCATTGGGTGGTTTCTGGGGATTGAACGGCTTCAATCATCGGAGGAAGAAGAACAACTCTTCCGGCGATAGGCGCAATCAGCGGAAGTCCGGATCGTCTGATTCCGTCGACGTGAGCAGAGACGCCGCCGGTTATCACTTTCCGTTAAAGCAAGCTGTGACGGCCGGCGCGCTCACTTTCACCGGTGACACGATCGCTCAGTTATCAGGGAGGTGGAAGAAGAGAGCCGCCGCTCTTAAGCAATCGTCTTCTGATAAACCAGACCAGGTTTGTCTGAATAAAGTTTCTTCTCTTTCCTTTGTCTACTTTCTTACATTGTTGAAACTGTGTCTTGTCTGAAGATGTTTTGATTACTCTACAACGGTATGTTAGTGAGGATGTTTGGTTAGTGATTAGTGAGTCAGTGACAGTATCTTGTAATAAAGTTTTGTTCTTACATTGTTTAAATTTGTTTGTCTAAATATTTTATGATTATATCTTGTCTCTAGTCTAGTTTGATTTAATGATAAGTATAATGTTAGTATGTTTGATTAGTTAGTAGTGACAGTATCTTGTAATAAAGTTTCTAAGTTATCGTGTTGGGAGAAAACATTTGCTCTTCTTACATTGTTGAATCTTAATGATAACTCGAGTGAAGCAGAATCATTAGTAAGGATGTCTGATTAGTGACAGTATCTTGTAATAAAGTTTTTGTGTTGGGAGAAAACACATTTGCTCTTCTTACATTGTTGAAACTTGCCTCTTGTTTGAAGCTAAAACGTGTGTGATTGTATCTTTCCCCCTTAGGAGGAACTGTGGAACCTTTTCTCAGAACATGATTGGGTTCGTGCACTACGGATGAGTACTTACGGGTTTCTCTTATACGGCCCTGGTTCTTATGCATGGTATCAGTACCTTGACCGTTCTTTGCCAAAACCAACCGCGACCAATATAGTGCTTAAGGTAACAATTGTTTTCTAGCCTTATGTTTAACTCTTTACTTAGAACATGTCGAGTTTTATTTATTTATTTGTATCTTATCGATCCCTTTGTTAGGTTCTGCTTAACCAAGTGATCCTTGGTCCATCTGTGATCGCTGTTATATTTGCTTGGAACAACTTGTGGCTGGGAAAAATCTCTGAGCTTGGAAACAAGTATCAGAAAGATGCTCTTCCAACGCTCCTTTATGGTAATATACCAATCAAACAGAGTTAAACTTTCACCATTTGTACATATATATATATATATTTTTATACTTCTTGGCATTTTCTGGCAGGCTTTCGCTTCTGGGTTCCTGTTAGCATACTTAACTTTTGGTATGTCTCTCTCTTTATATCTTTAAGTCATGATTGTGTGTACTGTATAGTTTGACTTGGCATTCTAGGTTAGAGGTCTGATGAAAGTTGAAATATTACAGGGTAGTACCGCTTCAAGCTCGTGTAGCGTTCATGTCAATGGGTTCTGTGTTCTGGAACTTCTACTTGTCTTCAACTTTGAGCAAGTAGATGCACAGAGATTTATCTTCAGCCTCACTGACTGATGATAATATCAAAGCTTCCAATGCTAAAGTAAGTTAATCTCGCTGCTCTTTCCCTACTGCTCCAACTTCTATAATTTGACGGTCTTCATATGATTCGTCTTGAACTTATATGGCAGGTGAAGCAGGAACTCGTCAAGAAGGCTTTAAAACCTCTATCAAGTTTATCTCGTTTTCTATGGTTTTTTAGAGAAATACAGTAAAAATATATTGGGAAGAAATTATCTCTTTTGTAGTAATTATTGCTTATTTTAAAAAAAAAATCTAAATAATATTGTTATTGAAGAATAATTAAGCATTTGTTGGATTTATGTATTTTTAATAGATCAGATATACATCAAAACGGACGAGTTTCATGCAAAGATCTAAACAAAATAAGATAGATTGAAATGCAAAGGAAGTCAAATGGTTGTGTGTGGTATTGTATAAGTTGTAGAAATATTATTTATGAAAAAATATCATATGCAACAAACATATCATAATTATGTTGAATTGGGCCAGGGCCCATAGAGTGAAATTATATATTTAGTGGCAGAATAAAGAAAGGAAGAAGAAGAAGAATAGCCGAAACATAATTGCCCCCCGACACGACCATGACGCCGAACCTGAGATCTTTGGTTGCTAAGGCAAATCTCCAAAATAGCACATTTCTATATTTATATCACAAAAATAGCACTCAAAAACTAAAATGACCAAAATAGCATTTTATTTTTTGAAAAATTTAAATTTTTTTATTTTTAAAAATTTGAAATCTTATCCCAAAACCTCACTTCTCAACTCTAAACTCTAAAACCTAAACTCTAAACCTTAAACCCTAAATTCTAAACCCTAAACCCCACCACTTGAGTGCTATTTTTGTGACTTTTAGCCTTGAATACTAATTTGGGAACAAAAACTTGATTTAGTGCTATTTTGGTCTTTTTCTCAAAAAAACAGCGTGTTACATTCGTGTCTTTTTTGCTGTTTACATATCTCAGAAATGTCGAGGATGTTAAAGATCAAGCGAAGATCGGACATGGACACGGAAAGATATGAAATCGAGTTGGAACGTTTTCGTGAGAGATTGGTATGAATCTATCCTCTGCTATTTGATTTTTTTTTTTTTTGGTTTTTCCAAGTTCAAAACCTAACACAACTGTATGTGTTTTCTTCCTGTTTCATGCATTCAGCGCCGTCACATCCGTGAATGAAATGTATTTATTTGCAATCTCTTACTTGTTTGTCTGGCGTTACTTTCTTAACACTAAAATAAATGATTGCTTATTAAATTCGCATGCAGTTTATTTGCGAGTTGTTTCGAAGCTTAGTCTGTTTATACATATATATCGGATTATAAGTTAACTTTCGTAAATCGTAACTTAGAACACACTGTTGATTTGATTCCGATGAGCAAAAAGGCCCAAGAAAAGAACACAACATTGGCATCGTTTTTATACACGACGTCGCCGTTTTAACAATCAGGGTAGACACATGTTAGACCGAATCAAACCTAATCAAAGTTAATCAAATCGAATTTCACAGTAAACCAAACCGAAAAACAAATATATGATATTCAACTCTTAAACTTCCAAAAGAGATACATGATTACTCTTAACAATCTCTGTTTAACACATGAAAATGTATACCGACTTCGAGCTGTTTTCTCAGGTATTACCATAATACCCCTTTCTTAAAAAAAATCGTTAGCAATAGGCCAATCATAAAACCGGTTAACGGCTTTTTTAAACGGTTTTATTAAACCGGTTCCAGGTCTATTTAACTGATCCATTGAAACAAGAAAACGAAGGTCGTTATGTTTAAGAAATGTAAATTATTTATAACAAACATCATCATTAATAATGTTGACTTGGGCCTGGGCCAGGGCCCATAGAACGAAACTAGATATTTATAGGAAGAGCGAAAGGAACATTATGAACAATAGAAGAAACCTAACCATGATGCAGAACCTGAGATGTTTGGTTGCGAAGGTAAATCTCGAGAATCAATCAGACAGCTATGTTCTGTTTTGTGTTTGTTCTATCTTCTGATTTTACCAAATTTATGTTCGCAGGCTTACCGCGTTCGTCAAGGACGTGCTTTCTGTTCCTCCTCCTCCTCAGCTCCCAATCCCATAAGTATTGTATTGTCAGGTATCTCGTAAGTCGAGGTGTGATAATGATGATGGGATTCGGCGCAGGTAAGGAGCGGAGAGAGAAAGATTTTGTACTCTTTTATCTACGCCTCGAATTAGATTACTTATCCTGGTTTTTTTGGGCGTATCAAAGGTACTTACGGCTCGGGAGATAAAGTCGCCAAATATGAGGAGAGGATGAAAGCGGTAAACAACCAAAAACTCTATCTAGTGTGTTTTAAATCCTCTCATGCATGCATGCATGCCATCATCTTTTTTGTGTTTTCAGATTGACAATGATGCTTGGGAGACCTTGGCCATGCAGCAAGAGCTCTTGTACTTGGACATGTACGAATCCTAATTATCTTATCGTCATTGTGGAGCTGCACCAAAACATTCTATTTTGGGTTCCATATTTTGTCTCCCTTTATGTCTGTCTGGTGGTTCATGTAAAAGAGTTTGCTTATGCGCATGGATTTCTTTTCTCTCTAGTGATGTTTTGGGTCTCTCTCTCTCTATATATATAAATAGTACAATAGTTTGTGGCCTTTACGTTTATAATATTATTCACAAAACATTATCTGATGATAGATATGGTTTTCATTTTTTTGTAAGGATAACGACTATGAAGTATGAACCGAGTCGAGTATTACATATACGATACGACTAATCAACAACTCTTGATTCTGTTTGGTTTTGTGGTTGAGATTTAAAATGAAGGTAACACAGGTTGGTCACTTTTAGGTATGAGATTGAAATGTCTTACCACATGTTAAATATGAACAAAGTGGCCAACTATTATAAATTTATAATGTGTTTTTCCTGTTTATTCACACCTCTTTTTGTTTCCGCTCCCCTTCCGCGTCACACACGTCTAAAGATATTCGAACATTCGAAGAGCCAAAATGAAAATATATGCATATTAAAATATACATAATTGAAATATTATATATACATACTTTAATTTGAATTAGATCATAGACTTTCAAAGTGGAGGGTAAAGAGGATCAAATGTAATCAATGACCAAATTGAAATTGTGTAATAGATAAATACAAATTAAATGATTAACAAAAAACTAATGATGTATGAGTTTGACTTTTCAGGTCATTAGGTGCACTGTTAGTAGTGTGATAAGTGTGTCGACAAGAGAAGGCCCACACGTAATATGGAAGCTTAAATACCTAACACCCATCATCTCCTCCAAATACACCAGAGAAAAAAAACATAAACAAACAAAAAATGGCTGGAGAGGAGTTCTTGAAACTGTTCGAGTACAACTGGTCGGAGAGACTGGTCTTCAAGAAAAACAAAGACTCTTTGAAATTCAATGAAGAGAAAACGGAAGATAAAGAAGATCAAGATGTGAAGAATTTTCTTGTAAAGAGGGCTATGAGTGATGAGACGATGATGATGATAACGACGAGTTCTGTTTCATCATCAGATGATTTCTTCTCATCTCCTAGATCGGTCTTAGCCGTTAAAGCATCGCCGACGAAGCTCCAGACGATTCTCTCCGGTAAAGAAGTCAACGAGTTCTCAACTGCGGAAAGAGACAGAGTACTTTCTGAAAAGTCAGAGAAGGAAGAACAAAGGAAGAAGAAGCAGAACGATGTAAGAAGAAGAAGGAGAAGGGGAAAGAGTATGTCGGATTTGGAGTTCGAGGAGCTTAAAGGGTTTATTGATCTTGGTTTTGTCTTCTCAGAGGAAGACCAAAGAGATTCGGAGCTTGTCTCGATTCTTCCTGGATTGCAAAGGTTAGTGAAGAAAGATGATGTAACAGAGGAAGAAGACATGAGCAACGTAAACAGACCATATTTGTCAGAAGCATGGGATCATTGTGGAGGGAGAAAAGGGAAGAGGCATATAACGCCGGCGATAAAGTGGAAAGTTCCAGCTGTGCCTGAGGTGAAAGAAGTTGAGCTGAAAGATCATTTGAAACAGTGGGCTCATGCGGTGGCTTCCACTATCAGATGATGATAATAACAAAAAGTTTGTATTCTCAATATGCGTTACTTTGACCATTGTGTATCTGTCAATTTTTGATTGGTTACTTACTGAAAATAAAGATGACAATTCACAATTAAATTATAAGATTTAGAAATAAAATAATGGAGGCTTGGAGATTGATCCATCATCTTCTAAAACCATGAGTAACCGGAGTTCTTAGATTGGAGTCTACTGCTCACTTGAGCTGCAATTTGGTATAGTGATCCGCTGCTCTAGATAAGGACTGTATTGATACTGGATAACCCTTTCCCATCTGCATAGAGAACAATTAAAAACAGTTTATGTTACACTTAACTAGAGTCTATAAATGTTTATAAAAGGCGACAAAGGATTCGATTCAGAAAAAGTTTACCGTGCTGCATAAGTGGAATGCATTCACATAACCAGCATATTTTGAAGGTGCATACAAAAAGCAAAAGAGTAGTAAGCACTCAGCTCATCCAAACAAAGATCTCCATACAAATTTATAAACTTACTCTTTTTCAATCCGGCAGGCTTAGCCAGCAACAGATCTAATGAAAATTATATAGTCTTTTTCAAAGGGGTGTGTGACCTTCCCAAGTGGCACATGGAGAATAGAAGTTTTATCCATTCTGAATTTGGTATGTCCAGCTTTGGCGTCTTTCACTGCTTTCATCACATCCTTGGTCACACTCCCTTGCTACAACATATAAGTATACACCAAAGTGATACACTGAGAGTAAAGATGTTTGAGTGAAGAATCAAACTTACTTTGGGGTTAGGCATCAAACCATGATTGTATTGAGCAACACATGATAACACGAACAATCTGCAGTTTAAACAGAGTAACACATGATAAGAATAAGAACTTTATTGAGCATATGATAGCAAAACATACAGAGAAGAAGATTACCAGTTCAGATCGGCCTTTTTCGATGCCCAACCTCACATGAGCCTCAAGAGTTTCATCAAACTTAGCCTTGGCATTGCCCTGAACCATTGATGAAAACACCATAAGAACCAAAACATAAGGGATGATGCACAAAACTGATGAGTCCATCCATGTCACTCACTCTACTTAAAAAGCCAACACACAACAACACCAATAGAATCCACAACTCTCACAGTACTACCATCAAAACAAGTGAGAGAGAGAGTCTAGCAACATCTTAAAACGCAGCGTTTAACAAAGAAACAAACAAAAGTTTGATCCTTTGATATCATATACAGTATAAGGGATGCATGCACAAAACTGAGATGAGTCCATCCACAACTCTCACAACAAGTGAGAGAGTCTAGCAAGCAAACATGTTAAAACGCAGCGTTTAACTACTAAAGTTCAATACTTTTGACGTAAAGTCTCGACCTTTATCTCTCTACTGGCTTCCATGAGAGTCTACACAACAAGTGAGAGTCTAGCAAACATCTTAAAACGCAGCGTTTAACTACCAAAGTTCAATACTTTTGACATAAAGTCTGAGGGTTTGTGGGAATGGAGAGGAGAAGGGTTTGGTGAGAGATTGGCGGCGAGCTTGAGAGAGGAGAAGCTTCATTGCTGCTGCCATTGTTCTTCTCGCTCGAGGTTTCTCGTGTGAAGTGCGATTCTGAGGTTTAAGAGAAAATGGGACTTTTCTCTAAATTACAAACTTTTGAGGGGCCAAAAGTGTAAATAGTTTTGAGGATAAAAAAACGCTTATTCACAATTAATCCCCAATATTTTGTTCTTTTCACAAATATGGAACTATTGTTTTGTAAATTAAACATGGGATTTTCCCATGTTTCTAATACGTAACAACGAAGACAAGTTTGACTAATAATCTTTGGTTTGGTTTGATTGTTCTTGTTCTCTTTTTGATGCATGGTCGTTAATGATATGAAAGTTTTGAATAGTGGTGAGACTATTCATATTCCCAAACCTTTATAATTCATGGATGTTTATATAGATCATCGTATACATTCAGAGGTGCATTAGGACATGGTGGTACAGTTTTTAACGTCACATGTAATAATGATTCACCAACGGTTATATAAAGATTCAACAGTTGTACAAAATTTGGTGATTCAACAGTTGTACAAAATTTGGTTGAATTTTCTTCGCTTCTGCATGATTGAGGTTTGAGAATGACATGTAAGACTGAATCGTAAATGATTTTT
The DNA here is from genome assembly GCF_020379485.1 of Brassica napus. Lineage (NCBI taxonomy): Eukaryota > Viridiplantae > Streptophyta > Magnoliopsida > Brassicales > Brassicaceae > Brassica > Brassica napus. The sequence goes on along the minus strand of NC_063437.1, from coordinate 20,633,212 downwards.
TTGTTTTTTCTTGTCTTTGGAGTATATATGCCAGTTGCTCAAAATAAAAAGGAGTATATATGCCAATAATATTCCCACACCTTTTAAATTCATAAATAATCTAATATCGAGTGGATATTTCATGTAGGTCTCACATATCATCATGATCACCATCCACCACCACTTGTTAAAGTTAAGTGTTATCCTTTTTATACCCACAATAGTCGCATACTATCTTCTCACACAACTCCAATGGCTGCAGCAACACCATGGGAAGAGCTCTTAGGCTCCAAGAACTGGGACACTCTCCTAGACCCACTAGACCAATCACTTCGCCAGCTCATTCTCCGTTGCGGCGACTTCTGTCAAGCCACTTACGACTCTTTCGTCAACGACCAAAACTCCAAGTACTGTGGAGCTAGCCGTTACGGCAAGTCTTCCTTCTTCGACAAGGTCATGCTCGAAAACGCTTCTGACTACCAAGTCACGAGCTTCCTCTACGCCACGGCTCGTGTCTCTCTCCCCGAAGGCTTGCTTCTCCGCTCACAGTCACGTGATTCTTGGGACCGTGAGTCTAACTGGTTCGGTTACATCGCTGTGACGTCTGATGAACGTACCAAGGCTTTAGGACGCCGTGAGATCTACGTGGCTCTTAGGGGGACGAGTAGGAACTATGAGTGGATCAATGTTTTGGGAGCTAGGCCTACTTCAGCTGACCCGTTGCTGACCGGACCGGAACAGAACGGTTCTGGTTCCAAGGTAGTTGAAACTCTTAGTACTCATGGTAGCGACAGTGAAGATGAGGAAGGGTGTAAGGTGATGCTCGGGTGGCTCACGATCTACACTTCTGATCACGCTGAATCGAAGTTCACTAAGATGAGTCTACGGCTACAGCTGTTAACTAAGATCAAGGAGCTTCTATTGAAGTACAAGGACGAGAAGCCGAGCATTGTGTTGACTGGACATAGCTTGGGAGCCACAGAGGCTGTTCTAGCCGCTTATGACATAGCTGAGAACGCTTCCAGTGATGATTATCCGGTCACTGGGATCGTGTTTGGTTGTCCACAAGTGGGTAACAAGGAGTTCAAGGACGAAGTAACGCGTCACAAGAACTTGAAGATCCTCCATGTAAGGAACACTATTGATCTCTTAACTAGATATCCTGGAGGACTCTTGGGGTATGTTGATATAGGAACCAACTTTGTGATCGATACAAAGAAGTCACCTTACCTAAAGGACTCAAGGAATCCAGGAGACTGGCACAATCTTCAGGTGAGAAGTTCTTTCACTTCTAACTGTAATACATAGTACCAAAGAGGAGGTGGCCTGGTGGATATAAATGTTAAATTATCTAGTAGATATCTAAAAAAAATCATTGGTTTAAGTCCTCTTAAGAAGAGTCTCCTTGAATTTAAAAATATTTGGGCCTCTCCATAGGGAAAAGTACGGGTCTACAGGTCCAGAACCTCGTAGTCGTCATTGGAAAAAAAAACTGCAATACATAGTAGCTTACCAACATTTTTTTTTTTCATATTTGTGCAGGCAATGCTCCATGTGGTTGCGGGATGGAACGGGAAGAAAGGAGATTTTAAACTGATGGTGAAGAGAAGTATTGCATTGGTGAACAAGTCATGTGAGTTCTTGAAAGATGAGTGTTTAGTGCCAGGTTCTTGGTGGGTGGAGAAGAACAAAGGAATGATCAAGGATGAAAATGGTGAGTGGGTCATTGCTCCAGTTGAAGAAGAACCGGAACCTGAATTCTAAACTGGATTTGTCTATGTTTCATGATAATCAAAAATAAAAGAAGCTCTTGTGTGTGATGAAAAACAACGTAAGTTATTTTTATATTGATATATGTGTTATGATTGTTGTTACTACATGGTAGAGAAACCCCATTACATGCAGCTTTAGCAGCAAATGGATAAATTCTTTTGCCCTCGTAGACTCAGGCCATAAGACAAACAATATGATTCCAATTCGTTATTAATAGACCTCAACAGACTCTATGGAATCTTTTTTTTGTGTGTGCACACTATGGAATCTAGAAGTGAACACATATTTGCGCAGAATAGAAACAGAGCGTGAGACTAGCATTTCCATGCAACTAGGGAACTAAAATTTAACAATTAGTTAAATTAAGTGCTTAGAGATTATTAGACATACGAGTAAGGTTCTCAATGTCGTCATTAAAATAGTCAGTTGATATGACTCGAAGTTTTGGAATGCAAACAAAACACATGTAACAATAATATGTTTCCTCCTCAAAACCATCAAACCGACTACAAGAGTAATCACTGGTTTGATTCTTCGAGATGTTAAAGACTTATTCTAAATATCCTCTCTACATCACTTATGGTGTGTTGCTTTCTTAATGTCACTACTATTGCTGCATAAGGATGAGGATGATCTTGTCAAGAAACAAGAAATCTATCTAGCAATTCAAGACATGATTCATGAACTGGGTCTAGATACGATTTGGGATGTTAAAGCTCTAGTGAATGGAAGTGATATCATTAAAGCTCTAAGCCATGAGAACAGAGGAAGACCCATCATCCGGTGAATGACAGCTGGTTTATCCTAAAGGAATGCCTCTCAGACAAAGCCAAAAGTCACATTGGAAACATGGCAAAAATATTTGACTAAAATTTGACAATTTAATTGAATGTAATCATTTTAAGAAACATAACAACCAAGCACATATAATCAGACACATATTTTTCTTATCTATAAAAAGACAAAGTAAATTAATGTAATTATCCTAAGAAAAAAAAATTTACAAATGGTAACAACAAAACAATTTGATTATATAAAGAAATTAAGAATATCAAGATATGGAAATAAAAAGATGCCAAAAATGATTTAAAAATAAATAACTTAATTTTCGAAATTGTTATTATTATAAGATAAAAATTTAGACCAAAAAGTGAAAATATATCTTCCAGTTTTTGTAAGTATAATTAGAACAAACATATATAAAGTGTAAAATAGATTAGAAGACATTTAATAAAATTCTTCCTACGAAGTCCTCTTTTAGTATATAATGGATAATTATCAAATCTTCTATTTTACATACAAGTAAAAATAGAAAATGCTAGACTCATTGAAAAGTACATCATTAAGATATACTCTGACATTTTAATATACTTAGAAAAGTGATTAGTAATAAATAATATATACTAATAAATATATTATTTGGATTTCACAATTATTAGATACAATAGGATATTATTTCTTAATTAATAGATACATTAGCATATTTATTTTAAGCAAATACTATATAAATTGAAGAAGCTCGTGATAAAATGTTTTGTCAAAAAAAAAATCCAGTTCAGAGTAAAGCTCTAAATAAAAACGACTTTGTCAAAAAAAAATTGATCATCGGCAACTATTGCCGTGTTGATATAATAATCTACATTGAGGTACCATGACTCTTGGATTGATCATTCTTAATTTAATTTTATAGTTAAACTGTCGTTAAATTTTTAATATGTAAAATCATTAAATTGAAGATTTTGACAGAGAAATGGTACAACGACAAATTTGAAGAATCTAAATAAGAGTTTGAGGAACAAGAATCTATGTGTTAAAGATTTTGACAGAAAATTGGTAGAACCAGAGAAAAATTCATGTCACACTCACATGTAGTTGACTTACTTGCTATGAGTTTCTCAGATAAAGTTGATTATTTTCTCGCTCCTGAAATTTTGATCGTTTGATTTCACGGTTTCTTGTGTGTCTGGATCAGTCTTTTTATTGGTTTTAAGTTTGATGGTGTTTTGAGTTAGGACTAGTATTGAGTTGAAAACATATGCAGGTTTTTGGAATTTTTTTCACTAAGGGCTTTGATGGGATCGAACTGCTGCAAATGTCGCAGAGGAGCCACGGAAGGATCAGAAATAACGTAAGAGTAACTAATGTACTTCTTTTGCAAATGGTGACAGATTCATTCGCGTTAATTTTTATGTTTATCTGCTTTTCTTTTGGGTTTTGTTCCCAAAGCCCATTAGTGTGAATAGTTTGAATCCAGTTTTGAGAATCCTTGAACATCAAAAATCCATTTATTGGTTACACACTGGATAAAATAAAATAAAAAGTAAATGCAACTAATTTGTAACTGGAATGTGTAGATAACGCAATTTTTTGTATAGTTTCGTATTTTCTTTAACTTTTACTTTGTTACTATACCATTCTCATGTGCAGGTTAGAGGACCTCGAGGACCAAGCTGCAGGTACTAGAAGTTTGATTCTCAATATTTTTGTTAGTCTTTTCTTGACTGAGCCATATGGGTTAAAGCGAAGCTTATGTGATTTTAGACCTGAGAGAGCTGACAAGAGATGAAAACCTGAGAGAGACGGGAACAGAAGATACAGTAAATGGTGATGTACCATCAGACTCAGAATCAGAATCTCCAATCCCAACTCCAAGGCCGTCAGAAGTTTTAAAAACTCCCAGTTTAGCTTCTGTTGGATTACATTGTAGTAATGAAGAATTGCCAAGAAATGGTGTTATACATGAGATGTCATGTTATGGAGCATCAAACATTCTTTGGAGTACTGGCTCGTTTTCTGAACCCATCCCAAATGGTTTTTACTCTGTGATCCTGGTAAGCTACCTTTAGGTCGATGTTGTTCTGGTCTGTTAACTTCTTTCTCAAGTCTCATTTCATTAACTTGATTATGTATTTGGATTTTCAACAGGATGATAGATTGAACCATTTTAAAAGCATTCCTACACTGGAGGAACTTCGTGCTCTAGGTGATGAAGGTCTAAAAGCTGATGTGATTGTTGTAGACTTGGACAAAGATAACAAGATTAAATGGCTAAAGAAGTTGGCCATTGTTCTAGAACGCTCGAATCCAGCCAAAGCTGTTAAGATCATTGGTGATCTGGTAAGAATACCAACTAAAAATATATATCATCTCATTTGCTTGTACAACTAACTCTGGCTCATGCAATGCAAATTTGATTTCTGAATATGAATTCTGATAATTAATTTTTCTTTTTTTTTTTGGCAGGTGGTAGATTTTTATAAACTTGCAGCTTCAAGGAGTACTTCAAAAACTAGACAATCACTTGGAAGTTATGGTTTTCCACTACTAGGACAGATCAGTAATGGCTCTTGCCATGCTCGAGCCATCTTGTTTAAAGTTCTAGCTGATGCTGTTAACCTTAAAAGCAAACTTGTAAAGGTAAGCACTGTGTAGAAGTGTGATCACTGCATCATTTCCATTTTCCACACTACTGGTTCTGAGAACTTGACATTATTTGTTTATTTTCTTGATCAGGGTTGTCCTAGTGATCTGAACTCTTCTGCTACTGTCGACTCACATAACCATATGTCTGTTGTGGTTATGATCAATTCTGTGGAAACACTGGCTCCTATTTCAGTTGCTGGGAAATGCTCTTGTCATTCACCATTGAAGCCACAGAGCCAAATAGAGCGTGGAAGGTAAGTGATATGTATAAGTTCTCAGTTACTACCAAAAAGAGTTACATATGTAACTGTTCTGTTCAGACAATATGCTTTCAGCAGACAAAATCTGTTTGATGTGTGACTGTCTATATATGGTATTACAGGTCAGTGGGAGATGTAAATGAATCATTGATACAGACTCTCTTCTCTAAAGAGCAAGGTGATAATGACAGCACTGAGAGCAATGATATCCACATCTGGAAGGAAGTACTAGCATCTCCAATGTTCCAGAACAAACCTTTGTTACCAAATGAAGAATGCATCATAGATTTCTCCACTTTGATACTTAGGAAGACTCGTGTTGGATTTGGTAAGAATTGTTTTATCTCATCAAAGTATTAAGCCTACAGCAAACTCACTATACCTTTTGTTGGTCTCTACCATCCAGGCTGTTCCGCAGAAGTCTTCCGTGGCACATGGAATGAAACAGAAGTTGCGGTCAAGATCTTTAAGGACCAAGCAGTCACAGTTGAGAACATCAAAGACTTCTGCAATGAGATATTCATTCTTAGGTATTTTATATCATTTTAGTATTTTTATGTTGTCTAAAACTTGTCTTCTGACCTCTCTCTCTCCTTCTTGTCTTCTCTTCTGTGCAGCCGTATTCAACATCCCAATGGTAATCACCATCATCTACCTTTTCTTTGCTTTTCATTACTTGTTTAAAAGTAACATAAGACATATCTGGACTTGTTGTAGTTATTATGTTTCATGGAGCATGCGTAAAGCCTCGTCAGTTAGCACTGGTCACAGAGTATGTGGAAAAAGGTTCCTTGTATCATTTGCTTCATAAGACTGATGTAATCAAGAACTTAAGCTGGCGTAAGAAGATAAATATATTGCATGACATTTGCAGGTATATTTGATATTAAAACTTAGAAACATAATCAGGAGAGTTTTGTAATCATTTGAGTATCTATGTGTGTTACAAGGGGCTTAATGTGCATCCATGGGATGGGGATAGTCCACAGAGATCTAAAGAGTGGAAACTGCCTGTTATGCAATAATGGGACAGTCAAGATATGTGACTTTGGTCTCTCAGTAATGATGGAAGGAACAACAACACTCAATGACATTGTACCTGCAGGAACACCAGAATGGGTTGCTCCTGAAACTACCCGCAATGAGCCCTTGTCCAAAAAATGTGATATCTATAGCTTTGGTGTGATCATGTGGGAGCTATGCACTCTAACCAAGCCATGGGAAGGAGTACCACAAGCAAAAGTATGTTGGTTGAACAATAACAACACTTGGTTACTAAAAAAAAAAACCAATCTAAGTTTTGTTTTCAGGTGCTTAACATCGTTGCAAAGGGAGCCCGGCTAGATATACCTGAAGGACCATTAGCTAAGCTTATTGAAGGTTAGTGTAACCCCTCAGAAACTACAACACTTCAGACATTTTTTTACTATAAAACATAAGCTTATGTTGTAGTCTTTGTCTTGTTGTGTAGCTTGTTGGTCTGAAGTACCAGAACAAAGACCACGCTGTGAAGAGATACTGACCTATCTAGCAACCTGCGAGAAGTCTCTTCCCTGAACCTGTGTTATCTTCTTTTTCTTTGTCTGAATAAAATGTCTTGTGTAATATTTGCTTCTGTGTTCTTTGAATTTAAAAAAATGGATTTTACCATTTCTGAATTATTCATCATTGCAATATTTGTTTCTGTCTAAATAAAATATCTTGTAATATTTGTTTCTGTCTAAATAAAATATCTTGTAATATTTGTTTCTGTGTTCATTGAGTTTCGATATAAAAAAATGGATATACCATTTCTGAAAATATTAATCACTGCAAATGTATACATCATATCTCTCCTTTTACAAAAACATACATAACATTCAAAGTAAAACAAATGACTAGTTCTTGAAGTTAATATAATTATAGTGTGGAGTAACTCACTGTTTAGTATCAGTCAATGATGATGCGGCTGTTCAACTGATCCTCAAACCGACTACAAGAACCAACTCGCATCTCAGTGCTCATATCATTCTCAGGAGCTGGATAATAGTCTTCTCTAAGCTGCACATCTCTCAAGTTTGGGATCCTCAACAAAAAGTTCATGAAATGCTCATGAGCCGTTCCATGAATAAAAAGCTTCCTCAGAGTTAAGCACTCTTGCAACAAACCTGCACCAGGAAGAGAAAGACTCCTCTGGTTAACATCTCTATCCTGCGGTGGCCAGTAATCTAGCTCGCTCAAGCTCAAGTTTCCTATTCCAGTCAAGAAGAATCTCTCCCACAAGCTCAAATCCATCTGCATAGGCGGCGCGGTCAAGGCGAAACCGATCGTGTCGCCGCAGTCTAGCTGCATCTTTGAGAGCTTTGGGTAGAGAGCTAGACAGCTTAGTCCTAGCTCCGGCTCAGAAGGCCTGCGTCTATCTCTGCAGTCTCCTTCTATCTTGATCCTGATCTCTTCCAAGTTAGGACAGTCATCTAGTCCTGTCATAGGTAGTGGTGTTAGAAACTCACCAGCACTGATCCATAAAGACAGATACTCAAGTTTCTCCCACACTCTGTCTTCAGAGGAGAACCCATTCACATCATCTGTTGAGTACTTGCACCTCTTCTGACTCCTCTCATGATCATCATCATCACCATCATCATTATCATCATTAGTCTCACTTGTTTCCACCCTTTCTCCACCTTCCTCCTCTGAACCAGACCAAACACAATCAATATGCAGCTTCTTGATCCTATCATAGATAGGCTCAACCGCCTTTAAAGAAGCCGTTGCATCTAGATTCTTACAGCAAGAGATTCTAACATCAGTTAACGTCTTCCTAAGCAGTGAAACCATAGTTCTAAGCCCTTTCACTGTCACATTCTCACACCCTTGAATCTCAAACTTACTCAGCTTACAACATCCTCTCCCTATAGCCACCAAACCCATATCACTCAAATCGCCAGAGTTTTTTAAAGACAGCGACGACAACCCTCCGCATAACGCCACGCCGTCAAACTTCCGCCAATCTGCGGCGGAGCAAACCCCTTGGAACTGTCCTAGCTTCAAAGATCTCAGCTTCTTGCATTTGGTGTTTAAAGCCTCTAAAGCTACACCGCTAAGCTTCACGTTCTTACCAACGTCAAGCACAAGCTCCTCTAGATGCGGTAGAGCTGAGAAAACCTCCATCAGCGTCGCCGCCGTGATAGCTGAATCTCCGGCTTCACTACCTGCACGTGCATAGCCAAGTAAAACATTGGTCTAACCGCTAAATTTTTTAAAATAATGCACAAAAACAAAACTCTCTAAATTTACAAAAAAAAATATTAAAAAAACTTTTTAAATTTTCTATAATCTCTAAAATTTTTAAAAATAATTTACATTAACAAAATTATCTAAATTTACAACTAAATTGTCTATAAACTCTAAAAGTTTAAAAATAATTACAAAATTATCTAAATTTACAACTAAATTGTCTATAAACTTTAAAAAAAATTTAAAAAAATTTACATAAATAAAAATCTAAATTTATAACTTTTTTATTAAATTGTTTATAATTCTCAAAATTTAAAGACCATGTTACCTAGAACCGCTCTAGGACTTGCCAGCGAAGCTGTGTCCACCATGTGGAGGAGTGTTAGCTTAGGACAGTTGGCAGACACGGCGGAGAGAGTCTCGTCACCGACAAACTCGAAGTATCTCGGATCAAACGTGCAAGCAACACGGAAGTCTCTAAGATTAGGACAAGCTTTAGTAATATCAACGATCTCGCTCGACTTGTATCCCTCACTAAACGACGCCGTTAATATATCCAAACGAGTGAGCCTCGCCGCCACGTCAGCATAACGCTGAAGAACGGGAGGCAAGTCCTCCGTCCAGTGGTAGAAAGCAGAGAGATCCAGAGACTCGAGGAGACCACAGTGCTCGAAGATGGGCACGAAGTCGTCGCCCTGAGGGATCTGAGAGGGTCTCTGGTGCCAACGGATGAGCTTGACGTGGCGAATCCTCGGCCACTGAGGGAGGAGAAGCTCGAGGGAGGTCGGGGAGCGGGAGTAGACGGTGAGGGCGTCGACGGAAGGGAAGCAGAGGTGGAGGCGGAGAGCGAGGAGGGGCTGGTGATCGACGGGGAGGGAGGTGAGGAGGGAGTGGCCCCACGGGGAGAGGAAGGAGAGATCGAGGTGGGAGATGGATCGGAAGCAGCCGGGGAGGAGGTGGAGGTCACGCGCGTTGCCGCGGAGAGTGAGGTGGGAGCGGGTGGATCTCTCGAGGGCGAGGAACTTGTGGGAGACGAGGGAGAGGGAGTTGCGGGCTCGTGAGTCGGTGACGAGTGCGCAGATGGTGGATAAGATGACGTCAGGGAGGTCGCAGAGAGTGGTGGAAGCCATGAGAGCAAATCTTGGAGATGTTTTTTAGTTATGAGTTCAAGATTTAGACAAGAAGTAGAAGAAGAGAGTTGTGTTTGGGAGGAGAGAGAGAGAGAGACATACACGTGATGCTGACATAGTGACTTTCCTCTCTCTCTCTTGGTTTTTATTTTTTAAATAAATGTCTCTTTGGTGTGAGTTATGGGCAAAGGATCTTAAAATAGATAATTCAATTTTCTTTTGCTTTTTTGGCTGTCTTTATTTATTTTTTGTTTTGGTATTCCACTGGGTGCTGGATGTGTACTTTGTTCTACGATGGATGATCTTTACCCTTTAATGTGTTCATGCATAGTGGATTTTGATGGAAGTCGAAAATTACATAAAGATTGATAAGAAAAAGATATCAAATGAAATTTGATTTAACAACAATTGAGTGTACCGTTCAAATTTCATATACTAAATAATAAAACTTTCAGATTCATTTGCTTATTATTATAAAATTGGGTGTTTGGATAATAAAGATAAGATAGTCCAGTCTTATTTTGGTCTGACTACCTAGGGATGAACAAGTGATTTCATAATAATATATTGCCTTAAATAGTAGATAATGGATTGTTTCAATCAAAAGTTTGTATGGCACATTTTAAAAGGTCTTGAAGAGTAAAGAGTGTTTGTATCATGCGCACTATGTTATCCGGAGAAACCTTAACCCTAGTAACATGTAATGTTCTATAAACAAAAACAAAAACAAAAACAAATGTAGGGTACTATTTTATTATCCGATTCAAAGATTTTGAAAATCTTGATTTTCTCGAATATATAAGTACGGGTACATGCAATCACTGTAACTGTGCATATGCATCCACTCTTATGGTATATGCATTGTGTCAGAATTATTTAAGCTCCTTTTAAATGTTTTACAAAGCTTAATAATATATTTTTATGTTATGTGAAATTAATAAAATGGCATCATGTTTTGCAAAGCTTAATAATATATTTTTATGTTATGTGAAATTAATAAAATGGCATCATTGTTAACACAAGTTTATCTACGTCCAATATTTATTCCGGAACTCTCATATATGCATCATCTTTCAAATTCTCAATACATCAAATTAAATCTTTTAATGGTTGATCCAACCAAACTGCCACCATCATCTAACGTTTATGTGACCATCCAATGGTAGTCATCTTATTGACTAGAATAAAACTAATGTTGATCCCCCCCCCCCCCCCCCCCCCCCCCCTTGCATTCACAAATTAATGCAAGAGTACTCCTCAGAACCTATATTATATGCGTGAATTTCTATGGAATAGTGTTTTCTAGAAAAGAACAAAAAAGATGAAATGGTTATGGTAGAGCAAATCTATCACAGCTCGACATTTTGACATACTAAACGAATATTAAAAAATAGATATGATCTATGATTTCAAATTCAAGTGCAGATAGAGTTTATATCGTGAAAATGGTCGTGCAACAACTTTTGCAATATATATTACGGAATTGCCGAATTGGCGCCGTAACTTGACAATTGTTCTAAAGCATCGCAAAGATTAGATATATCATCAAAGTATAAGAGTCAAAATCAGCCTATCTCTCTCTATCCCTTAATGTTCCCACTTGAATTGGATATATTTTTTCTCTAAAGAACAACCTGCATTTGTCCCTTATAGGTGCATGTATCTACCATGTATTTACTTTACTTGAGAATATTACCAAACCTCCTTTGCCTCTACACCTCTTGTTTTGTTCGCTGATAATACGTGTTGTGCGAAGATGAAAGAGGAAAATTAATTTTTTTACCCAACTATTTGAAAAGTTAAATACATGGAAAATGTCTAGTAAGATATAAGTAATTCAGTTTAACTCATTTCCCGTTTTAAGAAAAACATGTTAATCTGATAATAGTGGATTGATTCGGTTGAAAATATTGCATATGTATGAATAGACTTTTGTGTTTGTATATGAACTAATTTTTCAGTAACTGGTACTTCAAAAAAAAGTTTTCATGTTGCATCAGCTTTTTTTCAGCTTCAGTAACTAGAAATTTCAAAGGAAACGATGCAAAACCAGTATAAACCGGGCTCAGCTTGATTTACAAGGTAGATCAGAAAAGTAAAATACCCGTTAACTAGAAATTACAAAGGAAACGATGTCGATCAGTGGGTGAAACACATTTCTTATTTTAGAATATTGTTAACGTTTTTTAATAAAATTCTAAAGCTTAATGGATTATTCAATGAGCATAATCACGAAAGCAACAGTGAGTAAGTGGCTTGCAACTAAAATTGATTTTCGTTTCTTTCTTTTTGCTTTAGAAAGTGAGAAAATTAAGATTTGTAGGGCACGCATTATCTCTTACCTACTCATCTTGCCGGTCATAAAAACACATACACATACACATACTTGTGATAACACATGCGTCGACATATATATAACACGACTAGATTTTATGTATTATATAAATCCACTGACATATACACGCTCTTTGCCCATGCTTATTAATTGGCTGAACTAAATTGTGTATCCGTGGACTATAAACGTTAATGCAATATTATATTATCTTAAAAACTAATTAAGTGATACTCAACGCGAACACTACTGCATACAGCAGCCTAGTTTGTCATATTGATGTATACATTAATGCATTCGAAGATTAGGGTAGTTTGGATTTAATAGTAAGCCAAACGTTTAACAACTTTTCCCCTTTGCACGGGGATGGTTTCTCTTAAAAGTATTCCCTCCATTCAAATTGTAAGATAATTTATAATTTTTTGCTATTAATATTTTATTTTAATAATACGTTCTGAAGAAAATACAGTTTTAGGCTGTGGTTTTAGCCAAAACATCTAGCATAATGAAATAAAAGGAGTATATACACGATGTGTTATTAGTTTTTAAAAAGTTGATGGATTCCATTTCTGAAAAATATATATTTGAAAACCAATTCAAAAAGAAATTTATCAGATCATGTTTGCATGCATTACAGGTAACTAAGATGGTGTAAGGACCTGGTGAGATACATAAATGTGATTAGGGGTTATAGATAGAGATTGCCATGGATCGGATATTCAGAGTTTCATAATATTTAAGATATGTCCTCATTTTTCCGAATTAACATTTTTATGATTTGTATTTGCTTTGTCACGTTATTAATATTGGATGTCTCTTTTTTGTATTTTTAATCGATCCCCATATCTAATTGGCTTTGTGTTAATTAAAATAATAAAAGGAAAAATTTAGAGCAACAATATTTCATCATTTAAATTTTGTTGAGACTAACAACAATGCAACTCAGAGAAACAATAAACTATAGATTTAAAATAAATCACTTTTGTCTTCACACAAAAGGTTGTTCACACAATGCAAGTCGGAAAAACCATAAAATATAAGTTTAATATAAATCACTTTTATCAGAATTTCATACAGTCATACCTGGTAAAACAAACTCGTAGGATTATCATTTTAATAATTAGTCATTATTTGTATCGGATACCTAAATTACCTTTTAATTAGCACGCATGAAATCATGAAAATGGACAAACGAGGAAAATGGATGGTAAAATACTCCATCAGACATTTTTTTTTTTTGGTAAAATACTCCATCGGACTTCTTAGAGTAGCAAAAATAAATAACTATATACGAAAACACGTGTAGGAGATGTATATCCCTATCATATTACGCGAAGTTATTATGTACTCCTACAAGATTTATATAAGGGATTTGGACTTTTTTTTTTTGGAACAGGGATTTGCTAGACATATTCTTTCTTTTTTTGACAGAATAAGAATTCGCCAATTCGGTAAAGAGTACTATAATATTTTTTGAAATAAAAGAGTACTATAATTAAAAATGGTATAATCCCTTCTCGAGATCATTGCGGATAGGGATTTGACATGTCTACGCTGCCGTTATTTAATTAAGGCTTGGAATGTAGTGCAAATACAAAAACTGCAGATAAAACATAACAGACCAAACAGAATTAATATAGACCAGATAATTTTGAAAATTTAATGCATATCAATTGTTCAACCCTTTTTTCTTCTTTTTTGCAGATCAAATTTTTTAACCCTATCATTAATACATGCATTTTATTTATTATTTTAATATATTTCTCGTTCTATAAATAAAAAAATAGTAAAAAAAATGCAGTCTAATATGTATCATAAGAAGACTATATTTATTCTGCATAGTTTCATTCAAACTCTTAAATCATCAAAATATTAATTTGATAAAACATTTAACCATAAGCTAACAAGATGATAATGCTACATTGGTGTTATTTCATGTAATATTTGTGCTTCTTTATAACCACATGATATTAGAAAGAAAATAATGTTTCACTTCTCTCAACAACATGCATTATACCAAGTACTGCCATGATTCTAATTCAAACACATTGTTAAATTTAAAACGTCTGCTACGAGATGAAACATTTGACCAAAAAGAAAAATGACGAAGGATGTATGTTCTGTGTGGAGGAAGAGATCACATTTGTAATGTGAATGATGACTTGACGAGGATCTATTATTAGTATATACATCAAAGTTTTATGCCAGAAAAAGAGATATGAATAACAGATATATAGTATATATTACTATCATTTATCAGTTTGTAATAAAACGATAAGAATTTTTTTCTCTTTCTCACCTTTTCTTATAGACTTCGGAGGACACCGAAAGTAATTCACAGCAAATAATACCTACATATTGTGAGATGGTGATTCAACTTGATGAAGTTATAAAGAAGAGCTTGAAGATTGTGGAAGATACGTTGGTTTTAGCCAAGTATGGGAAACACTTTAGCTGAGATAGAAGGTCTTATTAGAGGTATCTATTATGAGCACGTGACAGGCATGTGCAAGGATTAATAGTTGACCCTTTATAAGAAGCAGAAGTCTTCTTCCATGAAGAGAGAGCGAAGAACGGAGAGAGACGCAGAGTCATCGTCTTCTTTGTTGGGGCTTCAAGAGAGAGATAGAGAGAGATCAAGAGAGAAGAAATACAGAGAGGTTGTATGTTCTTGGGGTCTTGGGTAGTCTCATTCTTTAGGATTCTCTTAACCTTGTAAACCGATTAGAGTGTGATCGGTGGTGAGTGACCTTCGTGTATAAACCCGTCGGAGGTGGTTTCCGATTCGTCTATGGAAGTTGGGGATCGAAAGATCCTAACCGGACGTAGCGGTTCGTTAACACCGCGAACCGGGTGAAATCGAGTGTGTTCTTGATTCGTGAAGTTCGCCGGAATCGATCGGAGTGGAATTGACGGAGCTCAATTCCTCAACACATATCATATCATTGACGGAAATTAACATAAAGACCGAATCAATATTGATTTCCTAAAGCTAATACTTTTTAAATCAACTTATTTGTGCGTAAACTTATTATTGGGCTAATTCGCGTTCATCTCTTGTAGAAATACGTTTTCACCGATTTGAGATTACGTTCGCTCTTTTTTTTGGGTAGAATTGTTCGCCCTTGTTAACAAGACGAATCAACTAAGCAACAAGTATTTACAAAAATATGTCTATTAGAATTTAGAAGACGTAATTCAATTTAATTTACAAGGAACCAAATGAAGAAAAAAAAAGTAAAGTAAAGTAAATCGTATTTAATTCATTTGCATTGTGCCTGAAAAAGTAGACAAATTAGTGGAAGCTATGGTGGGCCTCGGCCCGGGTTTTGAATTTAATGACCGAAAGAAAACAATATTATTAATTTAAAAAGAAAATAATGAGGATTGGAAAAATAAAGAAGCGGTCGAAAATGAGAGTGCCGTGGAAGTAGATAAGTCATAACTCATAAGTGGTGACGTGAAGTGAAGTGGAGGTTTTCTTTCCCTAACTAGTCATTTCCTTTCAGAGTACACACATCCTGTCTCAGTCTCACGACGTTGCCTTGCATGTCGTTTTGCTTTCAAGTCCCTCCTCACAATCTATCTACTGATGACCTGTACGTCTTTGTAACGATGCAGTTTTCAGAAACTTCACGTGTCTCTTGTGGGCTCGACCCGAGTCTAATGCAACGACTCTGGTTCCTTATTGAAACGCCATCATTGAATGCTTCCAACGATGATTCAGCTGCTGTGCATTCCTGGCTTATTAGTTTCATAACAGAAAAGAATCCAAATAAATTTTAATTTGGTTAGTTGAATGTTAGCTCATCAGATTAGGTCATGACATTGACACGTGACTACTTGTGACTTGTGAGAAGCTGGGAATTTCACAAACAAACCAACGGGAGAGAGTTCATGGCCCTATTTTGAAGTTATTCTTAGTAGGCCCATGAGCAGATATATTTCGAAATTTTATAGCCCATATCAAAACCTTTTATTCATATTCATACCCATACTCATCATACTCGTACTCATATTCATACTCATAGTACTCGTATATAGTCAAATCAAATATTCCTCCTCTAATGATTTCTTAATTTACAGCCCATAGCAAAGCTTTATACTCTTATGTACTGGCTCTTCTCAGTTGTTGAGGATACCAATAAATTAATACACCAACTGGATTTACACAATATACTTGACAATTAGAAAACGATAAAGCATTATTAGGAGGACAAACATGCGATTTGTACTGCCCTACCAATTTGTGGTTTTGTTTAAGAATTTTCCCTACCAAACTTTTGTTTTGTTTAATAACTTGCCTACCAATATTGTACATTGTGTTTTTGGGATAATGAATACAAATTAATGGTACATATGGTGTTTTGGTATATATCTTATCTTGTGTCAATATATATGACGTTTCCAGAATAACTTCAAAATAGGGCCATGAACTCTCTCCCTCCGTATTTTTTTAAATGACGTTATAGGATATTTATCTTGTGTCAATATATATGACGTTTCCAGAAAACAATGTAAAAAGTAGTGATATAAGACTTTATTTGCCCTTCCATTATTATTTCAAAGTGAAATAATTCTAGTGTGAGTGTCTTACGTGAGGTGATAATTAATCAATGGAGAAGGGTATAAAAGATATTGTATTAGGTACCTTAATTAATATGTGTGAAAATCATATAACGTCATATATATAAAAACAGAGGGAGTAACATTTTAAAACAAACTTGTTTTCTTATCTTCATTTTGACTTAATTGCATTACCAACAATGATCAGGTTATTCCGCCATTAATATCTCATAGAAATGTGTTTGACTTACGTAAGACAAGAAGTACGCTGGCATAGAAGTACAAAACAAACTTGTCTTTACACTGTATAATCTATACACTTATTCAAATGAACTTAATAAGAGAATATAGCTTTTGGAAATACATAACCGATCGATAGCTACGGAATAGAAGGAGTGGATGAAGATCCGAAGATATGTTGACTTCTTGATCATCAGTAGTAGGTAGATTTGAGGCCTCTTTTACATTTGATCCATCTCTGAGATGTTATTGATCCTGGAAATCTCAGTTATATCAGCATTATTCACTGATCAATTATATATCGTAATTTAATGTGATCAGCTTAGCTAGATATTCAGATACATGGAAGACTAATATTAATGCAACTTTAGATTATAACTATGCTAGATCATGCTTCTTTGTGCTATAAAAATAAAACTGAAATCTGAATATAACTCATATTTTTATGCCAAATGATTCAAGATATGTATTCCTTTCGTGTGTGATATATCACATATGTTATATATTGTATCATCGAACAAATTAAAATCCATAAAGCTTTGCGGGGGACAAACAAACTTTCAAGCTTTTCCAAAGCTAATGGTGACAAAGACCCTAAAGGAAGACTCATAAAGATGATTCGAGCAAAGTATATATTTATATTACCTACGGTTGAAATTATATCTGAGATCAAAGAGAGAAAAAAACGGTCAGATGTATTCAAAGAGAAAAATACTGTCCCAGAAAATCTAATATACTATTTAATCTCAGAAAATACAAATGCACAACTACTACAAATGTTCGTGAGTAAAAAGAAAGCTCTAACTAATATATCAAAATCCAAGCTCTAAAATCTGAGATCCTAAACTACAATTGTTGAATTCTATTTAGGATTTGATTGAATTGAATATATTTGAATATATTGAAGATTTGGTTAGATTATATATAGTGAGATAATTTTTCCTAAGACCCACATAGCAATAATGAAATCATGATGATCAATAAAGTATTATATGTGTATAAACTTCTATTCTGAGATAACCTTATTAACCTTTAAGAACAATCATGGAATCTCAATTATTAATCGATTTATTTAGGTTATAAAATGAGGGGGAAAGTTTCAATCAATTTATTTCTTGATCATCAATGGGGAACAAAATCTATACGAATCTTTAAAGAGAAGCATTCTAAGAGCCAATCATTACTTTCTTGAATAAACAACAGTAGTAAAAATGTGTGTATACCTCCCCCCCCCCCCCCCCCCCCCCCCCCCCCATTGAGTACAGAATGCAATGCATTTTCAAATTGAGGTTTTCAAAACCTAATGAATCGTTGATTCAAAATATATATTTTTGATCTGCTGAAACAAGAAATTTTCCTGTATCTACCATTCCAAAACTAAAATATATTTTCAATGAAATAGCTAAAATGTTTTAAAATAAGTCATCTAAAAACAATTCTACATCCATTCAAAACCTAAGATCTAATCACTATATATCTGTCCCTTGATTGGAACCCAAGATTAATACAAATATATATATGATCAGGGCTTTCTCAACAATCAAAATCCGACCTACTTACCTAATTAGGGTTTTGATACATAGACCATTCTACAATATAAACAAATGTATTTGGGGTGAATATGTTACTAGTTCGTGAAACCACACCTAGTACAAAGATCAAGAAACAAGATCTTTGTATATATGTAAATGAATTCAAACGCACATATTCAATCAAATAAAAGCGTAGTTAATTACTGGAGAAATACGTTACCATAAAGTCTTTCAAGAGAAGTTGAAGGAGGAGGATGAGGAAGAAGAGTCGTCTCTTCCACCACTCATCTCCGTCTTTGGCTTCTTCTTTTTCTTCTTGTAAGGAATCCCTCTAGCCTTAGCCTGACACTCCCTAACCTCCCTCAAATAAACCCTTATTGCTCCAGTAGCGAAAGGGTTTGTTTCCGGAGATCCACCGTTTTCCTCATAAGCTGCTCTCAGCCGTCCGATCAAAGCGTCAAGACTTCCCCAAGCTTGTCTGAGAGGGCACGTGCAAGGAGCTGGTGGCTCAGGCTGGCCGTAGAACATACAGCCAAACACGTGCACCTTTGTCTTACCGAACTGGTCTAAGTACCTGAGGAAATCAAGCACGTGGTTGCAGCTGCAGTGAGACATCGGCACGGGTGGTCTCTGGTTCTTCAAGTACTGTCCGAAAGTGTTCCAGTCGCGTCTCTTCTGTGACTCGTAACGGCTTGGTGTTACCGGTGGCTCTGATCCTGATGATTCCATAAAGTTCTTTCCTCTATCTCCAGGAGATGACATGATATATGAGCTTGTTGAGTCTAGAGAGAAAGAGAGATGTTAAGGGATCGTATTGTGTTCTAATATGGATCTGATGAATTAGGTAATAAGAAAAATGAAAGGTTGAGTGAGTGTGATGAGAGGGTGAAAGTAATAGTAGTAATGAAGAATAATGTATTTTTGACGTTAGAGGACATGTTAAGGGCCCCTTCCAAACTTTGCTTTCTTTCTTCATCCCTCTCATACATTTGTTTGTATTTGCTCTATATGTTTCTCTTCCCAACGAATTATTAACGAATAATCAATTCATGGTAATGTAGCAATGAAATATATACCATGCATTTCAGGACTAGGATTTTAATCACTTTCATCTATTATATACGTTTTTTAAATGGCAACTTGCTCGATTATCTAGAACCGATTTTGTTTTTTTGATAGAGATCTAGTGTTGTTTATTCATTATGCCTTGTAGGGTTCCTCTTTTCTGTTGCTTTGAGATAGGTTTTTGAAATCTAGATTTTCCTTCATATATACTTTTTCTTTTTCGATGTAAATTTTATTTAAAATTTTCAAACACATTAGATTTTTTTATGCTTTTAAAACTAATTGTCATTAAATGCCTAAACACTCTCTAATTAGGGTTCTTTGTTTTTTTTCTCCGAAATACATTGCATGCACAATAATAATGTTCTCTAAAATCCAGTTAAAGCCTAATTTAATGATAGATTAAGACACTAGTCCTTGCATGTTTAACGAAAATAATGCAATATAATAATAATATAACGAATATCGAAAATATTGCATGCACAATAATGCAATATAATAATAATATAACGAAAATATAATTGAGCAAGATAGATAAAGTAGAGGGAGCACCTATGTCCTTTATTGGTTCATGAAGACTAGGTAAATAGGTTATGACTCACTAACCACTCTATTTTACCTATATTTTTAATTCGATATCTTCTTCTTCTTTTATGACTAAGTTACATATGGTATCTTACTATCTCTTCAGAGGCGTGCCTACAGTGTATTGAAAAAGGCATTCGCCTCAGGCCCCCGATTAATATGATTATTTTTAAGGCCCCAAAATTTAAAATAATTTCTAGTCTAATGGTTTAGACTTATTTAAGAAAAAAACATTTATACGAAAATTAATTAACTCATTTTCTGAATTCATGTATTTTTTTCTATATAACATAATATAATATATTTGCGTTATAAACTTATTTTTTACAGTATTAGACTTGTGTATTTGGTGAAAATAATATATCATATTAAAAAATTGTTTTCATTACGGCTGTAAATAAATTTATTTTTAGAATTTGCCTTAGGCCCCTAAAACTCTTCGCACGGCACTGTATCTCTTATCATAGTCCATCAAAATAAATCATTATCTATAACAAAAACTAGTATTTACTTATATACACATGGCGAATTGGCTATATACGTATTAGCAATAAGTACTTAATAGTGGTACAACTGGAGCAGAATAAATCATACCAAATTTTGATTTTTTTCATGATCAGCCAGTTTGAACCGATCTTTCAAAATCAAAATAAACTAAGATCTGACTAATTACTTGTTTCTGTAATCATTGTTTACGGTAAGGGTGATTTTAAAATTCTGAGTTGTAATGATTTGGAAGTAAGAAAATACGAGATTTAACTGATGTCAAGGAAGAAAACTTGGGATCACCTGTTCCTCAAATTTCTGCGCCCCCACATTTTTATTTCAAAACTTCACATTCACAAGTGAATTGAAAACCCTTTGCCCTTATAAAAATACATCATATAGTCAATTTATTCAATAGAATTCTAAAGAAGACTCGTCTAAGAATGGAAACATATCATACATATACTAATTTAAAAGCTGTATATTATAAACACTTTGAGAGTCAATGTTGAGGACAAATATTTCCAGAGTCACACAGTAAATTATATGTGGTAAGTTGTAAGTAGTAACACTCCATATATGTATACTTGAGTATTTTTTTATGGAAGTTTACCAAAAAAAGTGTAAGTATTATCAGGGCCGGCTCAAGATAATAGTGGGCCCTTGGGCAAAAAAATTTTTTTACATGTATATATGAATAATTTAAAAATTTTGGGCCCCTATCCCTAATTATTTTTTAAAAAATTGGACCCCTCTTTCATACTATTTTTGTTAAAAACTGTTTGGGCCCTGGGGCCCACGCCCCCTTGCCCCATGCCCTAAGCCGGCCCTGAGTATTATTCTCTATGGTTTATATAGTGTAGCCGAGCATAGTTTCTAAGGTATTATAGTCTAACAAAAATTTCTAAGGTATATAATGTCTAATCAAAACAATTGAAGGTGTGTCCATCATCAATAATGTATTGACGTTCTTTAACTCTAGATAACTTAAGGAAACTAAAATTACTTAACTATGTGATCGACTGAAGGTCTTGAGAAGCGGGAAGGGAATAAAAGAGAGCATGTGATGTGTTTATGAGACTTGTGTTGGCATATATATACACAATTATTTCCCAATCTGTCAAATTGAAGTGTTTACGATAAGTGTATTTTAATATTGTTTCAGCGTTTTAGCATGCATGTATTCGTTGTATCGATTTTATTTATCTTCATATTATTAGTTAATAAACTTGTAAATTAGAGGAAAGATATGCTGAGAAAATCTTTCTAGAATTTAACAGAAAAACAACAAGAAGTCAATAACTACTCCGTGCTTTTACTCTCTTAACAAAATATATGTGTTTATGCGTGCGTGTGTACAGTGTGTAACATACTAGAAATGGGTCGATGAAGAATTAGCTGATATTTCCATTTATATTGTGGATCTAAGTATAAACAGAATTTCTCTGCTCCCTCGAGAAAATTTAGAAGATCATACGAAAAAGAAAGAAAGATGTCAAGTTTAAAAAGGTATATGTAAAGGTACACTGTGCGTCTATACTAATTATACAAATTCATAGATTGGGTACTGTTTAAGATTCCATTACATATTTCCAAAAGTCTGTATAAGAAATTAGGTGGCATCGACATTGCCTGAGGTTTTCTAGGGTTTTTATAACTTTTAGATTGAAAATTTTGGTTGTCATCTAGTGACAGTGTACGGTTATTTCAATGGTTGCTTTAAACGTAGTTCTCTTTTTCTTACAATGCCACTATTTCCATTTGTACGGGTATGTTTTTAGAGATGCTTTTCGGTAATGAATATCTTGTAAACTCACATAACATAAGTCTGGTGTGAGCTCATTATCAAATAACCCAAATTGCATGCACAGTGAAATTAAAATCTGGAAAGAACGAAATTAACAATCGGACCTTAGTTGTTGGCGCTTCCAATTCCAACTATAATCAAATGGAATTCATAGCCCAATTAAAGTTGTATATATATGCCATATTTTTTATTTTTTATTTTATGATTGTTGTATTTAAAATAATTTGCATTCAGACATATTGTACACTTATATGTTTCTAATGTTATAACGTTTTATCCAACCTCCCATCATCATAATTTGCTTACATTACATGTGTCTAAATTTTTTTTTTTTTTTATCATCTACACCTCAGGCACACATTGTAGTAGACTTGAATCCATACTGTCACAATTCACGATACTAATAAAACCACTAGATTACGAATTCCATCGAATGTCTAAGTGTGTTTTCTTTTTGTTAAAACGAATGTCCAAGTTACTTTGTATATATATTATACAATATACATAGAAAATAACTAGAAAATGTAACAAACATTTATCTTGTTTTGTCATTAACCCATTACTAACATATTCATGTTGTGTGTTGTATGACAGCGCAATACCACACTACTACTAAACTGTTGAAATAGGTACCTAATAGTTCTGGTTTCCAATTTACATGAAAAATCACAGAGAAAGTTATTAACCATGTTCTGGTCAGTGTCTTGAGTTTTGTCTTCGATCAATATGACAACCTATATTACTATATGTGGAGCACCACTTGGTTTGGAAAAGTTACATTGATAGACGCAAAAAAACCCTAAAAATAGATGATACATATCTTAAATCATGTTCAAAGAAGAAACAATGGGCAAGAAACATCTTCACGCATGAGTTGCCAAAAATGTCACAGTCTCAAAGGCACACTTATGCACTAGTTGTTTGCCCCCACAAATCTTTTCTCTGCTTCTCTTTTTGTTGATAGTGATTCCCCTGTCTTCCCACCCACCCCAATTTTTCATTATTGTATCTTTCCCTTTTTGTCAATTCATCACTCTAACCGGTATCAATTTCGATTTTAGATTCGGTTAAGAAGTTGTAAACTGGTTTGATGTACTATACGTTCACATGATAGCAGGTGTTTAGTTTGTGCTCCGATGATTGAAGTTAGGGGTTGCATGGGTGCGCGTTTTTAAAATAAGTGGAAGACAAAAATTAAAGTTTATTCGGTTTCTGCAATATAAATGTTGACTACACATTCATCGAGTCTTTTTTTTTTTGATCAACCAATAATTTCATTAAGAAAACATAAGCAGAATCTAAGAGTTCAAGGAGTACAATGCAGATTTTGCCAAGGCATCTGCAGCAGAGTTCAAACTCCTAGGTACATGAGCAAAAGAAATAGATGTAAAAGATAGGGATAGATTCTCGATATCCAAGTTGATTCCGTAGAGCTCCACCGGATGTTGCTTCGAGGATAGTGCTTTGATAAGCACCGAGTCTATGTCACGAAAAGAAAGACAAAAAATTTAGACTGCACCGGTCAATTGACACCACAGTGACAAATAATTGTATACTTTAACCGATTATAAAATATCATCCGGTATATTTAAGGAGGAATTGCTATCGTAAGAAAACGAATTGTGGCCTAATGTACGTTCTTAGATCCAAAGATGGCATACAGCAAAATCTACAGATAATGAATATAGAATCATTAGACAATATCGAAAATTTTGATTTAGAATTTTCTTCATAACTCAAAATTATCATTGAGATTTTTTTAAATTTTTCTAAAGAATAGAAATGTAGGGTGAGGAAAAAATAGCTCAGTGCATATTACGAGTTGCCATTTGCCAAAAAGGCTCATATTTCATTTTCTTATACGGGCCCGATACATCTCAGCATTTTCTTATTTACTTAACCCAATCAGCTTTTGAAATTGGGCTTAGTTGGGTGCACTTTACATGGGCTAAACTGACATAAGCCTCGCTTATTCACTCGGGATTTACTGGGCCTTATTTTACTATCTGTTTGTTTTTTTTTTTTTTTTAACACTACTATCTGTTTTTTAGGGCATCTCCAATGTAACTCTATTTTTTCCTCTATAATTTACACAAAAATAGAGTAACTCTATTATAGTGTAACTTTTGCTCCAATGGTGTAACTCTATAATAGAGTTACTCTATTATAGAGTGAAATATAGAGGAATGTCATATTTTACTCTATATTTGGAGTGAAAAAGTGACATTCCTCTATATTTAACTCTATAATAGAGTAACTCTATTAT
Source organism: Brassica napus (assembly GCF_020379485.1). Lineage (NCBI taxonomy): Eukaryota > Viridiplantae > Streptophyta > Magnoliopsida > Brassicales > Brassicaceae > Brassica > Brassica napus. Next base: position 20,608,552 of record NC_063437.1, on the reverse strand, counting down.
AGAGTTACACCATTGGAGCAAAAGTTACACTATAATAGAGTTACTCTATTTTTGTGTAAATTATAGAGGAAAAAATAGAGTTACATTAGAGATGCCCTTTATATTGACAATAAATAAGTTTCTTTTTGCTTTCATCATCACTTTATTTTTTACTCGTATTATACTAATTATACTTCCCATTTGTCACTAGTCACAAAAGTAATCACACGTTTGTGTGATCCTTATTTCTTTTTCATCTTTTATCGTTATGTTAATTTCCAAACTACTAGTAGGTTGATACTTCCAATTGTCAGTATTTATTAAAGAATCAACTGGTCTTGTACTCTTGTGGTAGGTTTAGGTCCAATTAACGTAATTTTATAATATAAAAAGTTCCAACCTACAAAAACAATTAATCTACCTGTAACTTTTCTGAAATTTTCTTTGCAAATTAAGGTCTTTCACTTTTTAAGAAGCTTCGATCGTGCCAACAGACCTCTACGTATATCTATCTCTCGTTAACTTGGACCACTCGAGATCGACTGCTTTGACCTTTTGGCTTGTCATAGGACGTTTTATTTGGTCGGTACAATCATAATCTCCAAAAATATCATTTCAGTCACACTCACACTTTTATTTTCTACTTCTGGCATATGCATGTGTGTGTGAATGTTGAATCGTAATCTTATAGAGCATATAAAAGTTACAACTATGTACATTGGCTAACTAAATGCGAACTCGTGTCCGTAAATGACTATAGTAGCGTAATGTATATTTTTGTTTATTCGACTCGTGACTACATATATACCACGCATGGTTAGTCGTAGAAAAAATTATAGTAACATGGTGGAAGGTTAACTTACAAAAAAACATGGTGGAAGTAAGTTTTATCATATATACATACATACACATTATTTTCATTATGCACGTATTGATACATAAATATGCAAGGAATATCCGTATAACAGGCAGCATATATTCTCAGTTTCCCACCACTATCTCAAATTTCATTTTCAGATAAAAAGTTATGCTTTTATTCATTTCATACTATATACTATAGTAATGTCACTAATGATTTCATGAATACTAGTAATAGTTGATGAATATTATGATGCTACCACTGACAAAAATAAAATCGCAGAACAGAGAACATGTGGTTCGAGTTCATCTAGAAGATGTGACTGAATCATGCAAAATAATATATGCGTAAGTACGAATCTTCTTGATACGGATATTGTTGCTTCTCTCTCAGTTTATAAAGTATCACTTACAATATATACAACGTGAGAGAGTGACAAAAGAACAAACTATATATTCGACGTGGCTTTTTATAATGGATAGAGTAAAAATATTATAGAACTAAATGAGAACAAAATTCTTTGATATATACACCTCATATCAACGATAGAAACTAGGATATTGGTCTATTGATTCTGTTTGTTTCTTTCGTCCGACTCTTGAAGAGTTAAAAGGTTATTTTGCATTGCCCTTTCATATTTTCTAAAGCTCAAAACCTTTAATAATAATAGTTTGATGTATGTTTATTTGATTATACAATCATATATTGCACACCTCATAAAAAAGGAAAAAAATTGAACATAGAAAATAAATAAAATATATTCAAAATTCTTTTTTCTTGGTGTAATAATATTCAAAATTCTATTAGAAAAGTTTGACATAAATGGTTGTATTCAAATTTTACAGATTATATATCTCTATGTATAATTCCAAATATAATTCAATTCTAATAGTTTTATTTATTTTGAGTGATTTTAAATTAAAACATTATTTATTTTCAACAAATTTAGAATGATGGAAACAAATTCAAAGGGGCTTATCGTAAAATTTGATACGATAAGGTCTTTGATAAAATAAACTGATATGATAAGGCTTTTGAACGATTCTATTTTATATCCTTGGGAATCTTTGGTTGGCCATTTGTTCTTAGATTCGAGAATCAAATAAAGGAAAAAAAAACGGGTTAAAAAACGAAAACTATATGATAAGACCGTAATAGACTTGGTACGCCTACAGTCTTTGGTCAAAAATAGCTGTGTTAAATTTCTGGCTCCTTCCACAATTCTTGGGGATTTTTATCTTCTTTTATACAGGGTCAACCATGAAATTTTCAAAGTTTTAGACGATTTATTAAAGATTTTAATAATTTAAAGATTCATTTTTTAATATAAATTTGGGGTTTATGTTTCTAAAAAGAAATCTAAAATTTTTGGAAATCAAAAACAAATGTTTCGTTAGACTTGCCCATGACCAATTCTGGCTATATACTTTTGTTTTCTGAAACTCATTACTACGAATAATGTTTACTTCGAATGCCTTTATTCTCCTGCTTGCTTTCATAAAAATAAAAATGTTTTCTCATATAGCTATACTGATTTCATCTGTTTATCTTACAAGTATAGATTAAAGCAAGAGAATTAAAAAAAACTATTTAACCTTTTCTTCTAAATATGAAACAAATCAGCATATCCTTTGGCATATTCCGTAGCTGCCCGTAATCAGTGATTATGATTTATGAACTTTCATATTTTCTTAGATACTTTCGTACAAAAGCTTAAGATAAAAAAAAACATAAAGACAATAGAACATGTTATGGTTTCGTGATATATTAAAAGAAGCCAAAACAAGAAAAAGTCGAATTGGTAACTCTCATGAGTCCACTCTAAAGTCGTCATGACCAACCATGCAGTTTGGTCCCGTTCCTAATTTCGCAATGACGGCCGACGTACGTCATTCAAAATTTGCATTTTTTTTTTTTCATACGGCCATTTTCAAATAAATGAAAAAGGTCAAAATAGCATAGAGATGGTGATGTTAAAAACTCACCTCAAACACTGTTTATAACTTAAAAGAAACTAGGTCCATTTTAGCCCCAATCATTTGATCCAAAAAAAAATCATAGAGATAAGAATACTCAAAAACGTGTCACGTAGCATGCCAGTGATGCCACATCTTGCGACGTGAGGTGCAGAAGAGAAAGAACTAACAATGTAATCGATGTCTGAATTATCATACTCTTTGGCTTCATCACTGTCCGTTTCGACTACCACATTGTATTTTTTTTTTTTCAGATTGGACTTCCAACGACTTCCTAACAAAGTTTGAATAAGCTATAAATCCGAATATAACTCGAATCTAGAACTACATTTTTGTAGACAAGATCTTCTTTACTTTGTAAAATACTTCTAACTAATTTATTTTGTTGATGGTTAAATCAAATTTTAGTTCAGATAATGATAAACGTTGTCTAGTTTATTTATTTCTTGCATGCATGATTTGAAGAGAGAAAGAATAAGCTACATAAAAAAGTTGATTATCCAAGTTAAATCCAGACTACAATTCGACTCAGCGAATAACAAAAATAAAGAAGTTAGAAGTATTTTACAAAAGGTAAAATCTGGTCTACAAATGCAGTTATGGTCGAATGAGTTAAACACTATGCTTTAAAATTGTGTTAGATATTTAAATCATAAAGTATGTATAAAAATGAAAAATAAATTTTTTTTATGAAATTGAAGGAATATATAGCTGTGAAAATACTATTATATGCTGGAAAACATTGTAAATAATCATATAGTGAAATTAAATAGATTTTTATACGAGAAAAAAAAAGAAAAAAGTTTCGGCTATAAATACGCTACAACTACCAATACACATCGAGTGGACTACCTTTCTCTTCTGAGATTTTTCCAAGGCTTCAAACTCTTTCATCACATGTCTCTTCTCTTTCCATTGTCTTCCTCGTGAAAGAAACTTCTCGACCTTTTTTCCTCTTCTCATACTTGTTCCACGGGATACTCCCACTCTACTACGCCACTCGTTTTGCCTTTCTTGTTATTTTTAATTTCCTCATTATCCCTTAATTAATTAAAAAAGCGAATCTTTTTTTATTTGACTTGTTTCACTTCCAGCATTATCGGGTTTTATACTCCTGAATTTTCGCCGATTGTATCAATCTAGAAACATCCGGGGGGATTAAAGGGTTTCATTATTAGGTTTGATATTAAAAAGGTGTGTTCGAGAGAGAGAGAGAGAGAGGGAGGATAACCATCAACCATGGCCACGGGAAGTTTGAAGAAGATGGGTTCCATTGATGCTCAGCTCAGGCTTATTGCTCCTGCTAAGGTCTCTGAAGACGACAAGCTTGTGGAGTACGATGCTCTCTTGCTGGATCGGTTTCTCGATATTCTCCAGGACTTGCATGGCGAAGAAGTCAGAGAATTTGTACGTTTCCCTTTTCTCATTCTCACTCTTTTCTCAACTTGTTATCTACAAAACAGAGCATAGACTTTTGTCTTAAAAATCTGAACTTTGAGATACGTTTAGGTTTACTCATCAAAAATTCACGACATGGGTTTGTTGTTTCTTCTTAAACTATCCCAAAAGTTCAAACCTTTATGGTAAAATCGGACAGATCAGACACATTCTGCATCAAACAAACTGAGTTTTGTCTTAAAACAGAGCAAAGAGTTTTGTCTTTAAAATCTTAACTTTGAGATACATTTAGGTTTACTCATCTAAAATCACCACATGGGTTTATTGTTTCTCCTTACACTACCCCAAAAGTCCAAACCTTTTAGTGAAATCAGGTAGATTAGACACAGACACACTCTGCATCAGACACGCTGTGTTCTGTCTTAAAAAATTTGAACTTTGAGATACATTTAGGTTTGTTCATGTGGGTTTGTTGTTTCTCCTTAAACCATCCCAAAAGTCCAAACCTTTTAGTGAAATGAGGTAGATCAGACACAGACACACTCTGCATCAGACACACTGAGTTCTGTCTTAAAAATTTGAACTTTGAGATACATTTAGGTTTGTTCATGTTGGTTTGTTGTTTCTCCTTAAGTTAAACCTTTATGGTGAAATCTAGCAGATCAGTAATGAGACACACTGAGTTTGTTTATACTTTAACGTTCTGACTCAGACAATGTTTCTGTGTGTTTTTTTCTAAAAGGTTCAAGAATGCTACGAGGTAGCTGCTGATTACGACGGGAACCGCAACACTGCTAAGCTAGAGGAGCTCGGAAACATGCTGACGTCTCTGGACCCAGGAGACTCAATCGTTGTCACAAAGTCATTCTCCAACATGCTTAGCTTGGCTAACCTTGCCGAGGAAGTCCAGATTGCCTACAGGCGCAGGATCAAGAAGCTTAAGAAAGGAGACTTCGCTGATGAGGCCTCTGCAACTACTGAATCCGATATTGAAGAGACTCTCAAGAGGCTATTGCAGCTTAACAAGACTCCTGAAGAGGTCTTTGATGCTCTCAAGAACCAGACTGTTGACTTGGTCTTGACTGCTCATCCTACTCAATCTGTTCGCCGCTCTTTGCTCCAAAAGTTTGGAAGGTTTGTTCTGAGTCACAGACATTATGGTTTCTTGTGTGTTTGTTTTTACTGATGTGTTTTGTTTTTTTGAATGTTTCCAGGATTCGTGATTGTTTGACGCAGTTATATGCAAAAGACATTACTCCTGATGATAAACAAGAACTCGATGAAGCTCTGCAACGAGAGGTATACATACACAAACAAAGAACTCTTTTTATTACATGAAACTAAAGAGTTTTAAGAATTTTAAATATAATATTCTTTTTATCTTTAAAAAAAAATTAGTTTATATTGGGACATTATTATTTTTCTATATTAACTTTATCAGTTTGGAAAAAAAAACTATAAATGTATTTTTTGTAGTGTTATTTCATTTTATTTGGTTTAACAATTTCACTTTGTATACATACACAAACAAAGAAAATCTCTGTTATTACATGAAGTCTTACTAATGCTATGTGTTGTGTTACGCCAGATTCAAGCTGCTTTCCGCACGGATGAGATTAGGAGAACTCCACCTACACCGCAAGATGAGATGAGAGCAGGGATGAGCTACTTCCACGAGACAATCTGGAAAGGAGTTCCTAAATTCTTGAGACGTGTTGACACTGCTTTGAAGAACATTGGAATCAACGAGCGTGTTCCTTACAATGCACCTCTTATTCAGTTCTCTTCTTGGATGGGTGGAGACCGTGATGGTACCTATACACTCTTATTACTTCTTTGTCCTCTTGAAAACATGAACTGGTTTTAAATTTTACTAAACATGTCTTAATCTCACCACAGGAAACCCTCGAGTGACTCCTGAAGTTACAAGAGATGTATGCTTACTAGCAAGAATGATGGCGGCTAATCTCTACTTCTCCCAGATTGAAGATCTTATGTTTGAGGTAATGGAAAGTGACAGTTTGAAGATCTTATGTTAGTAGGCATTGGTCTTACTTTTGGTTTTGTTTGGAGATGTCTATGTGGCGTTGCAATGAAGAGCTTCGTGTACGTGCAGAAGTTCAAAGGTGTGCCAAAAGAGATGCCAAACACTATATAGGTATGTGTGTGTTAAACCTTCTCTCAAGCTTCTTCTAACAGTTTGTTATACTCCCCCTCTGTTAAATGCACAAACATTAATCAAAAAAAAAACATTAAGAAACATTAACATATAAATTAAGAAACATTAAGAAAATTATTACTATTTTTTCTAATCTATAAATTAATAGATAAATTAAGTATAGTTTTTTTTTCGTCAGAGAAATTAAGTATAGTTTAACCAATAAAAAAATAAGTCTATATTATTTGATTGGTCACACACTATATTCTAAAAGTTAATTTACCTACAATATGAAAACTTCTTATTTTTTAAAACAAACAAATTTCTCTTAAACTAATTATAATATGGAAGGGTAATGTTTGATGTGTGTTCTTTTTTTTGGATTGATGTAGAGTTTTGGAAACAAATCCCTTCAAATGAGCCATACAGAGCCATACTAGGCGATGTTAGGGACAAACTCTACAACACACGTGAGCGCGCACGTCAGTTATTGTCTAGTGGCGTTTCAGACATTCCTGAAGACTCGGTGTTCACAAGTGTGGACCAGGTGTGTGTTCTTGCTGCTTACAGATCAATTTAAACGTGTTCTTGTCTGATTGTTTTTGTGTTTGTTTCCATAGTTCTTGGAGCCGCTTGAGCTTTGTTACAGGTCGCTATGCGACTGCGGAGACAGACCTATAGCCGACGGAAGCCTGCTAGACTTCTTGCGTCAAGTGTCTACATTTGGTCTGGCCCTTGTGAAGCTCGACATCCGTCAAGAATCCGACCGTCACACCGATGTCTTAGACGCCATCACGCAGCACTTGGGCATAGGTTCTTACAAAGAATGGTCAGAGGACAAGAGACAAGAGTGGCTTTTATCCGAGCTGAGTGGGAAACGCCCCCTCTTCGGGCACGATCTCCCCAAAACTGAAGAGATCACTGACGTGTTGGACACGTTCAAAGTCATCTCCGAGCTTCCTCACGATAGCTTCGGCGCGTACATCATCTCAATGGCCACTGCTCCCTCAGACGTCCTCGCTGTTGAGCTTTTACAACGTGAATGTGGCATCACACACCCTCTGAGAGTCGTCCCCTTGTTCGAGAAGCTAGCTGATCTAGAAAACGCTCCTGCTTCGGTGGCGCGTCTCTTCTCCATAGAGTGGTACAGGAACCGAATCAACGGCAAGCAAGAAGTCATGATCGGGTACTCAGACTCAGGCAAAGACGCGGGACGTTTATCCGCCGCGTGGCAGCTGTACAAGACTCAAGAGGAGTTGGTGAAGGTTGCTAAGGAGTACGGAGTGAAGCTGACTATGTTTCACGGGAGAGGTGGGACTGTTGGGAGAGGAGGCGGGCCGACGCATCTCGCTATCTTGTCTCAGCCTCCGGATACTATCCACGGGCAGCTTAGGGTGACGGTTCAAGGGGAAGTTATTGAACAGTCTTTTGGTGAAGAGCACTTGTGTTTCAGGACTCTTCAGCGTTTCACTGCTGCTACACTTGAGCATGGGATGCATCCGCCTGTTTCTCCTAAGCCTGAGTGGCGTGTGCTTATGGATGAGATGGCTGTGATTGCTACTGAAGAGTACCGGTCTGTTGTCTTTAAGGAGCCTCGTTTTGTTGAATACTTCCGTCTGGTAAGTTCTTTAACCCAACACACTTGCCTAGGCTTAGGATTTTTGTTGGAAACTAAACCAAATTTTTTGGTTAGTTCGGTTATTTTGGTTAGGAGTTTGGTTCAATTCAGTAGGTTTTAACAAAAATTCAGTTTTTGGTTCAGCTTACTTTGGTTTTCTTTAAAAAAACAAAATTCCGTTTTTGGTTAGTTCGGTTATTTTGCTTAGGAGTTTGGTTCGATTTGGTAGGTTTTAACAAAAAAAATCTGTTATTGGTTAGTGTTATTGGTTAGTTCGGTTATTTTGGTTAGGAGTTTGGTTCGATTTGGTAGGTTTTAACAAAAAATCAGTTTTTGGTTCAGTTTACTTTGGTTTTCTTTAAAAAATAAAAAATCCAATTTTGGTTAGTTCGGTTATTTTGGTTAGGAATTTGGTTCGATTTGGTAGGTTTTAACAAAAAAAATCTGTTTTTGGTTCAGTTTACTCCTTACCAAAAACCCGAACTGAAGTAACCGAACTAACCAAATTTAACCAAAATTATCTGAAAATTTTAACAAAATGAAATCAAGATCCAACCGAAATCAAAAACATCGGTAGGAATTCAAAAAACCAAATACCAAACCGAACTTTTGAGTTAATTCGGTAAGATTTATGTCAGAAACGAACTAACTAAAAGAACCGAACCCGCAGGCTACACTTGTCCTTACTTTTGTCTGTTAAGTTTTCTTTAACCAACTCTACTTGTGTTATATAGGCAACACCTGAGCTTGAGTATGGAAGGATGAACATAGGAAGCAGACCATCAAAGCGAAAACCGAGCGGAGGAATTGAGTCTCTACGTGCAATCCCATGGATCTTTGCCTGGACTCAGACAAGGTTCCACTTGCCGGTCTGGCTAGGCTTTGGATCAGCGTTCAAACGCGTGATCCAGAAGGACGCCAAGAATCTCAACATGCTCAAAGAGATGTACAACCAGTGGCCTTTCTTCCGCGTCACAATCGATCTAGTCGAAATGGTTTTCGCCAAAGGAGACCCTGGAATCGCTGCGCTCTACGACCGTCTCCTCGTCTCTGAAGAGCTTCAACCCTTTGGTGAACAGCTTCGAGTTAACTACCAAGAGACCAGACGCCTCCTCCTCCAGGTATGACATAGATGTTCAGACAGGTTCTTGAATCTTGGTTCGGTTTTATGAAATTTTGTTTGCCTTGACTAGGTGGCTGGTCACAAGGACATTCTTGAAGGTGATCCCTACCTGAGGCAAAGGCTGCAGCTGCGTGACCCGTACATCACGACGTTGAACGTGTGCCAAGCCTATACTCTCAAGCAGATCCGTGACCCGAGCTTCCATGTTAAAGTGAGGCCACACTTGTCTAAAGACTACATGGAGTCTAGTAAACCAGCGGCTGAGCTAGTTAAGCTGAATCCTAAGAGTGAGTACGCACCTGGACTTGAAGACACTGTTATCCTCACTATGAAGGGTATAGCCGCCGGTATGCAGAATACCGGTTAAGGAATCTAAAGTAAACCGGCTTTGTACCATTCTCTAAAATCTATTTCTCTGCTATGTAATATTTTATTCTACGATGTGTTAAATCTCTCTGAATCCTTCGTACGCTTTCTTATGAATATGATATGGTCATTTCTTGTTAGTGTTATTTGCTGCTATGTTTTTGATGTTTTCCCTATTACTTACTGAAGGGTAAAAAAAAAACTAAATGACTAAAGAGAGGCTAATCTGTTATTAACAAAACGATAACTAAGGTTTTAATGTGAAAAACAACTTTTTTCTACTCCAACCTTTTAGACTTTAGTAACATCATTGGCTTTTTACAATCGGATTTTTTTAGATTTTAACGAGAAACTTAAATACAAGTACGATAGAGTGAAATATGTTTTTTCACCGTGAGGTGTTTCAATATTTATTTTGGTCCACTAAGAGCAAGTTTAATAAAAATAGTATAGATTTCTCCGACGGCTAGTATTTATTGGGTTGTGGTAGCAAAGGTAACTATCTCTCTTTTAATTTAGTGACTATGTTTATAAATAAAAGAAAAATAAAGCAAAAAATAGAAAGTGAGAGTCCCAAAGTGAGCGTGTGTTTTTTTTTACAGTCACGGCCGTCGGTTTTCTCCATCGGAAACTGATTTGTAAGGTATGCATTTCTTTTATAACCATTTAAATAAAAAGTAATTCCTTACTAACCATAAGCTTGAATTTTTCGACAGAAACAAAACGTTCTATTTTTTTGATCGTTAGTGTTGAACAAAAAAAAATCGTTAGAGAAATCTTTTACTACTCCAATATTGTTAGACTTCAGTAACATCATAGGCTTTTGAAAAATTGGATTCTTTTTATAGATTTTACCGAGAAACTTAAATACAAGTACGAGAAAATGAAATCTGTTTTCACCATGAGGTGTTTCAACATTTTTACAATGGGTAATATTAATAAATTATTTTGGTCCACTAAAAGCAAATTAAATTAAAACAATATAAATAATATTTATGTTAGTCCAACGGCTAGAATTTATTATGAGTGTTGTAAATTTTTTACAATGAATATTAATAAATAGTTTGGTCCACTAAAGCAAATTAAATAACAATAATAGGAGTAATATTTATGTTAGTCCAACGGCTAGTATTTATTGGGAGTGTTGCCAAAAAAAAAAAAAAAAAAGAAGAAGGAAACTGAGGTCTATTTATACTAATTGTTAGCAAGCTCACAAATCAGATATTTCCTTTCTTCTTCTTCAGATTATTTCTCCTATTACTTGCTGGAGAAAAGATGTAGCTGGAGATGGAGTGCGGTAGTTTTTAGACAAAAGTTCGTACGGGCTCAATGTTGTAGACATCAGTGAAGACTAACTACGTCGCATTAGAGAAGTCCTTGAAAAAGTGACTATTCCCATGGAAATAGAGTCTACAAGGATACACTTCTTTCTTCTTGAACATTTTTAAATAGAAAACAAAACTTTATTTGTCAAAGCATTGTTTTCACTATAATTTTCTTCTTTTTAATTTTTTTCAAACTTTTAGAGGGAAAATTCTATATTATTTGATTGATAATGAAAACTTAATGTGTAATTTGTGAAAACAATTAGAAAGTACATCCAGTCATTGATCGTTAGAGATTGTATGATCTTTTATGCTGACACTTTTGATCGATCATTTAGTTTTCATAATTTTCCCCTCGTTTTCTTTGTAAAAATCAATGTCTTTTTTTGCTTTCTTGTTTTCTGCCTAAATTCTTTCTTTACTTGTTTTTTTTAATTTTGTTTTTGTTTCATTTGATTATTTTGCTTATATTATTTCTTGTGTTTGTTGCTTTCATATTGGTGGAGGGGATGAGGTCTGCTAGTTGGAAAGATCCAACCGAGATACCCAACCATCTTTCCGTTGACGTCTTTAACCATAAAAGGAGGGCTTTGGTTTGGGTTCTAACATGCTACAGCTTGACGATGTTGTTGTCTCGGTAAAAACTGTTCATGTCTCTTGTACTGAATTTAGATATTTTTTTTCAAAAAGGTGACTATTACCGCTATCTCGCAGAATTGAAAATCAGGACTTAGGAGATGAGAGGAAAGAGAGGCTGCTGATTAGTCTTGAAAGCCTGTGAGGTGTTCTATCTATACACATAGTCGTTATTGATCACTGGACATCATTGTTTTGGTCGCTTTACTATTTGAGTTTTTCCTTTTAAAGATTGCTACTAGTGCTGCTGAGGCTAAAACTAAAATTCCTCCTACACATCCTATCAGATTGGGTTTGGCTTTTTCGTTCTTGATGCACTGAACTGATATGTGTGCACACGCTGCAGCGTCACTGGACAAACATGTTTCAAGAACAACTGAGCTTGCGGTGAATAAATAGTGAAATGTAGAGTTCCTCCTCTGTTTCATGTATCATTATTGTGTATGTTGTACTCTGGTTTGACCGTTTGAGTGTATTGCATCATCCTGATGCATGTCTCAGACAATGTCTTCCTTTTTGTAATTTGAAACTCATTACTGTCTTCAGACACTGTCTACTTTTTATCATTTGTCATGGATCCAAATATAAAGTGATAATAACCAAGCTTGAATTTCTTGAAATGTTCTGAACATAACTCATTTAACGATGTAGCCACATGAAGCAGAGTCAAACTCCAAAAATTTATGTAAAAAGAAAAAGAAAATTGTTAAACTTAAAATATAATAATGTTGAATGCTGATGATTATGGTAGACTTTTTCTATTTTTTTTTTTTTTTTGCAGCAAACGGCTAAACTTTTTCTATTTAAGAGAATGATATATGTCTTCCATATATTATAAGAGGAAGTGCTTTGTGAAATCCTCTAGAAACTGATGGCTTGGACAAATCATTCTTGTACATTTTAAAAGTGGAAATCAACACTCACAAAAAAAAGTGGAAATCAACAGCAATCGGATTTCTGAATCGACCAATCCACTGTCTTGTGTCGATTGTTGGCATTGAGCACTAAATCGATCAATCTTTGTAATGGATAGATTAATTTCTATTTTATCTATACACCAAAACTCTTTGAAATTTTAAAATCTCGTTTAGTCCCTTTTCTGACAAACGATATAGAATCTGTAAGAACACAAAAACACACAAATGTTTTAAACAGACCAAAATATATAATAAAACCGATCAATTTCGACTAGAAATTGAAGTAAAATGGAGTAAAACACAACTCATAAAATATAGACTACAAAAAAGTCAATAATAGTAAACATAAAATCAAATGATTAAAGATAACAAATAATTATTTTTATCTCGTAGCTGCGTCTACATTTTGTAGTGCGTCAAGAATCCGATGAATATCAGGTTATTGGTTCATCAATTCAAGAACTTTCAAGTGCTATGCAGAAATTATTTTACGAGCCTAGAGATTATCTTCTGGAGATACTACTCATTCAAGATCATGTGCTGGTGGAGTGGAGTCGCATGGAGAGTTTAAAAGAACCACTCACTATTTTTTATTTTATGGATCATTGTAAAATCCTCTTTTTGTATTATAAAACTATTATACAATTTCACTTTCATGAGTTCGTTCTGGGCCTATGACTCCTCGTTTTCAACACGTCTCATAGTACTATTCAATCTTGTTATTTATTCATATACTATTTCATCTAGATCCACCGATATTCATTTCTTACATTTAATCACCATAATGTATGAAAAAGTAGAAGAAATTTTCCATAATCACCGGCGAAAAGATGATGATGAGAAGTTGTGCAGATACTTCTTGGTTGTCTCCACATGTATTCACACTCTTGCATCATATGAAAGTTAATTATATAATATATCTACAAAAAGATTTATAAGAATTTTGTTTAGGCACGAACGTATACACATCTTTTGTTTATTATTCCAGTGAGTATTCCAGGGACACAGAGGATCGACACGTAAAATATATAATTAAAAAAAAAAATTATTTCGATTATATTACCGAATGTTCAATAGTACATTGGAGAATATATGGCTCTTAAAACGGTGTAAAGTCAAAATCGGTCCCATATGTATTTTATATACACGTAATGACGTACGTATAAAACGGGGTAAAATCAAAGTCGCTCTCAAGAACTAAATTTCAAGAAGTTATATTCCTTTTTTCATTCTTTTGCATCTATTACCTAAATGTATGTACATGTAAATTTCAAGAAGTATATATTTACACTCTTAATATGTACGTGTAAGTTTTTGCTTTGTCTAACAGTAAACGTTTGAAGCAAAAATATATACATAACATACTGCCTGCGATCCAGTTACAAATGTGAAATTTCGACTTTTATTACAGCTAAAACAAAATATCTAAATTATTGTGAAAACATATTTCCATCAGTAAAAAAGCTGGAATGTACCTAGTACTTGTTTCTTGTTCCCCCTCTTCCCATGTAACGTGAACAATCAATCTTTTTCACTCTCTCTCTTTCTCTCTTTTGGGGTTTGGACTATTATATAAACAATTCAGTCTAAGACACCATTCCCACACCAATCACTCACTCTCAGATCAAAGAAAATAGAAAGAAAATGGGTTTCTCATCCCAAGATAACCCTTCTTCCTTCTTCTTCTTCTTTTTCCTATGTCTCTCCACAGTCTCTGCTTACACCAACACAAGCAGCAACAATGGTGCTGAAGCAGTAAGAAGAGAGCTACGTTCTGGGCGATGCAACTGGTTTAGAGGGAGTTGGGTTTATGACGTAAAGTATCCACTCTACGATCCTTACAAATGTCCGTTCGTAGATCCACAGTTTAACTGCAAGAAGTATGGTCGTCCCGACAATCTTTACCTTAAGTATCGATGGCAGCCATCTTCTTGTTCTCTCCCCAGGTACTACACTCTTCTTACATTCTTTAATTCTACGTTTTGGTTTTGATTCATATTGATTTAATATCAAACTTGTATTTGTCAGATTCAATGGGTTGTATTTTTTGAGGAAGATGAGAGGGAAGAAGATAATGTTCGTTGGAGATTCACTAAGCACAAACATGTGGCAGTCTCTAGCTTGTCTAATTCATGCTTGGGTTCCTAATGCTCGTTACACTCTTCTTCGCCAAAAGGGCCTCGCTTCACTCACCTTCGAGGTTTGTTCAATTTTAATTATATTTTTTTCGTCTAATTAAAAATTTAATAAAATACTTATCCATTTAAAATAGTATAATATTAATTGAGGTATGATTCTTTTATGTAGAAATTAATTTGTTTTTCAGCTTTATAGTGTGGAAAGTTTTTCCTAACGTTTAATAATTAGGATAAAGTAAATTATATAAATGAAATGGGTTAAAGTTTCTGTTTCTTTGTCTCTTTTGATTGATATAAATATTATGTTATGATCATGATGCTTTGCTAAAGCTTTTTATTCATTCTTGTTTTAAAAATAGTAGTGGTCATTACTCATTAGGACAACAGAATGAGCAAAGCATTTAAGAGATGAACGTGATTAGTGGCTTATTTCTCAAAAAGAGAGCGTCTCCGAATATCATGTCATGCTATGAACTTATGATCATGAGCCACGCAAAAGATATGTCCGATTATTTAGTAATCATTTGAGTCATGGGCGAAAATACAATAAGGTTGAAATTGTATTTTATGTATTTTATTTAGTGAAAATAGTGGTACGGTCGCAGGAATATGGAGTGACGTTGAAGCTATACAGAACGCAGTTCTTAGTGGATTTAGATTCTGAGAAAGTTGGGAGAGTGCTTAAACTGGATTCCATTAAACAAGGCAGATTGTGGAGAGGCATGGACGTCTTGGTTTTCAACAGTTGGCATTGGTGGACACACACCGGTCACATCCAGCCGTACACTTTCTTTTGCTTTGTTTTTGTTTTTTTGAGGATTTTTTTACTCATTTGAAGATGACGTCTACGTGTGTGTTTGTGTGGACCAGGTGGGATTACATGGAAGATGGGAAGAGACTGTACAAAGACATGAACAGGCTGGTCGCTTATTACAAAGGTATGACCACTTGGTCTCGATGGGTTAATGCTTTTGTTGATCCGTCTAAGACCAAAGTCTTCTTCAATGGCGTTTCTCCTACTCACTACGAGTAAGTAAATAAACAAACTCCTTTATTCTTTTAATCTTGTTGCTTATGAAAGTGAGTAAAATCTCAATGCATCAATACAATATATTTTTAGGACTATGAAAAGTTAATTTTAGTAGATAAAGTTTTTCTAATGGATAAATGAATATTGGATTTTGAATTTGTATTAATATATACGAATTTTAAAAATTGTAAATTATTCATTCACATAGTCAATTTAAAACGATTATTTGTCTTAATCGTGTTTTACCCTCTTAAGTTTATTTGTTCATTTTGTATTTGATTCACGTTTATTCACATCAATTCTAATCTTCTTTTGTTAATTAGTTTAGTTTCACAAAGGTCTTGTGATGTTGAATTCACCAAGAAGTGGGTGATTTATGTTAATGCTAAGCATTACCTTGATAACATTTTGATACCATACCTCATTTAGATCATTGTAGTTATGCTATTTTAAATCATTACCTAGGCATTAATACATTTTATTTGCAGGGGAAAGGATTGGGGAGAACCAATGAGAACATGTAAGAGTCAGACACAACCATTCTACGGGAGGAAGTATCCAGGAGGGATACCAATGGCTTGGGTAGTTTTAGCCAAAGTGATGATGAGATTGAAGAAACCGGTCCACTGGCTCGACATAACCGGTCTATCTCAGCTACGTAAAGATGCTCATCCTTCTGCTTTCAGTGGGAACCATCCCGGTAACGACTGTAGCCATTGGTGTCTTCCTGGTTTACCTGATACTTGGAACATACTCTTTTACTCTAAACTTTTCTCTTGAAACCTATCTACATTTATTTTACCAATGTATGAGTTTACTCGATAACTACCTATATTTTTTAGTTAATCTTGAGTTGTGATCGCTTGATTCTTGAATGAAATAACGTTTTAGATACCAACATGACCATGCACAAGAACTATGTGAAATGTAACAAAAGAGAGTGAAATGCTCCATAGGAAGTTTCCAAGTTATTATTGGGCCTACAAGAAACGAATGGGTCTACTTGAAGCCTAAAGAGCCCAGATGGAACCGACTGAGCTGAAGAGTTGAGATAAACTAACCGGTAAGAACCGGCAAGGCAAGACGGCAAGAAGCTCTGGGACATCACCACGTGTAATAGTACGGAACGACACGTGTGGAAAACCGAGATGATTGGCTTAGTAAACATTAAAGTTGATCTCTTCACACAAAGCTGAGTCATTATATGTTCTTACACGTTTGCAATAGCCTTCTCAACACGTCACACACCGCCCATAATATTTTCTTTTAGGCTTTAAGTGGTTCTTGTATTATAAAAGCAAGAAAGATAAACCTCCATAAGAATCATCCGAGATTAAAAAAAAAAAAGAACAAAACAATCTAAATCATAAATCTTGTAGTAATTACAATGGCGTCAGAGCAAGCAAGAAGAGAGAACGTGGTGAAGGAGAGGGAAGTTCAAGTGGAGAAAGATAGAGTCCCTAAGATGACGAGTCATTTCGAGTCTATAGCCGAGAAAGGCAAAGACTCCGACACACAGAGGCAGCAGGAGACAACACACTTTGTGTCGCTTTCGGACAAAGGAAACGAAGGAGAAGGTGAGACCAAGATGAAGATGACTAAGATGCCTCACACCGTTGGGAAGTTCGTTGTGCATAGTGGTGATAAAGAAGGGACGGGGAAGAAGGAGGAGGAGGAGCAAGAGAGGGCGTCACTAGAGGATATTCAAGGGTTTAGAGCCAATGCTCAGCAACAATCTATGGATACTATACGAGCAGCGGAGGAGAGGTATAACAAGGCTAAGGAGAGTTTGAGCCGTGGCGGACAAGGAGGACAACAAGCGGAGGGAAGAGGAAGAGAGAGTGGAGTCCATGTTACTCACGTTGGGACTGAGAAAGGAGGAAACGTGCAAGGCACGGCAAGTGAGAAGACTCAGAGAGCTTCTGAGTATGCGAGGGAGAAGGCAAGGGAAGCTGGACACGTGGGGGCTCATAAAGAGCAAGAGGCTGAGGAGCAAGCTGGTAGAGCTAAAGATTACACTATGGAGAAGGGAAGAGACGTGAAGGACACGGCAAGTGAGAAGACTCAGAGGGCTTCTGATTACGCGAGGGAGAAGGCAAGGGAAGCTGGACACGTGGGGGCTCAGAAAGGGCAAGAGGCTAAAGAACAAGCTGCAAGAGCTAAAGATTACACTATGGAGAAAGCTGGTGAAGCTAAAGAAACTGCGGCTGAGAAAGCTCAGAGAGCTTCTCAGTATGCAACTGAGAAAGGAAGAGAAACGGCTGAACAAGCTGCAAGAGCCAAAGACATGGCTTTACAGAAAGCTGCTGAAGCTAAAGACACGGCGGCAGAGAAGGCTAAGTATGCAACTGAGAAAGGAAGAGAAACGGGCAACACGGCGGCTGAACAAGCTGCAAGAGCTAAAGACATAGCTTTACAGAAAGCTGCTGAAGCTAAAGACATTGCAGCTGAGAAGGCTCAGTATGCGGCTGAGAAAGGAAGAGAAATGGGAAGCACGGCGGCTGAAAAGGCGGCAAGAGCCAAAGACTACACTCTCCAGAAAGCTGTCGAAGCTAAAGACATTGCGGCTGAGAAAGCTCAGAGAGCTTCTCAGTATGCCACTGAGAAAGGTAGAGACACTGGAAACACTGCGGCTGAACAGGCTGCAAAAGCCAAAGACTACACGTTTCAGAAAGCTGGTGAAGCTAAAGACATTGCTGCTCAGAAAGGACAAGAAGCCAAAGAACAGACGGTTTCAGTGACGGCAAAAGCCAAAGACTACACGGTTCAAAAGGCCGGTGAAGCGGTGGAAATGAGCAAAGAAGCGGCTGAGTATGCAAAGGAGACGGTGGTGGAAGGAGGCAAAGGAGCTGCACATTACGCCGGAGTAGCAGCTGAAAAAGCGGCTGCGGTTGGGTGGACCGCGGCGCATTTCACCACAGAGAAAGTGGTGCAAGGTACTAAAGCTGTTACCGGTACGGTGGAAGGAGCGGTTGGTTACGCAGGGCATAAGGCGGCGGAGGTTGGTTCTAAGGCGGTGGACTTGACTAAGGAGAAAGCTGCAGTGGCTGCTGATACTGTGGTGGGATACACGGCGAGGAAGAAAGAGGAAGCTCAACACAGAGACCAAGAGACGCACCAGGTACTTCACACAACTTGAACTAGACCTATTTTGAGTATCATTATGTTGTTACGTGTGGATCAAGCAACTTTGTTTTTTGGGGTTTGCTTAGTATCATTATGCTGTTACCTGTGGCTCAAGAAACTTTGTTTAGGGTTTGTTTAGTATCATTATGTTGTTACATGTGGTTTGTTTTTGGGTTTGTTTAGTATCATTATGTTGTTACGTGTGGCTCAAGACACTTTCTTTTTGGGTTTGTTTTGAGGGAGGTGAGGAAGAGAAGAGACAAGGTTATGTCAAAGAGCCAAGGAGAGGCTTTGAAGAGGAGTACAGAGGAGAAAGAGGGAGAGGTGAGGAAGATGTCTTTGGGTAAAAGGCTTCTCCGGAGAAGAGAGGAGAGACGTCAGGGAGGAGTACGGAAGAGGAAGAGCGAGTGAGGAAGATGTCTTCGGATATGGAACACAAGGAGGAGGAGTCTCCAGAGACGTTGGAGAGGAGGAGTTTTACGGAGGAGAAGGAAGAAGGAACGAGAGATACGTTGAAGAGGGAGGAGTGCTTGGGGCTATTGGCGAGACTATAGCTGAGATTGCAAAGAAGACCACCAACATAGTTATTGGTGATCCTCCTGAGAGGTCGCATGAGCATGGAACTGCTGGTTATATGGGACAGGAACATGGACGTCGTTGATAAGTGACAAGGAGACATGTTTTGTTTTTTGTTGTCTAAAAGGGTTTTTGTATGTAAATAACAAAAAGCTCTGTTTCTGTTGAAAAGACTTTCAAAGTATGTAATGGTTGGTGAACCAATACCATCTCCACTAGTCTTTTATCTACTCTTTGGATCTCTTAAGATAAAAGTGAACCTAGTACACACCAGCAGAACAAGAGCATCAATTAATCTCACCTTCAAGCCATGTTTCAGATCCAAGAACATGATAAAAAATTGGAGACAAAACTGTGAAACTGGACTGTTATGCTCTAGACATCTCTTACTAAAATAGCCTACAAAGATCAAAAGCACCTAAACAGCAACCTTAGTTATATATATATTCATCCATCTCATAAGTGTAAGGGGCAATACATACTCTCTCTTTGGGAATGTAGAAGACAGATAAATAGTCAAAAGTTTATAACCAAAACAAAACAAAAAAAACATTAAGCGCTTAGTCCCACGCACTTGGAGTTTCTCCACCATATCCACCACTTGGAGCTCCATATCCACCGCCATAGCCTCCTCCTCCTCCACCACCATAGTAACCACCACCACCACCACCACCTCTACTGTAAGACCCTTCCCTTCTAAAGTCACGGCCACCAAACCGACCACCAGACCGCTTGTTCTTACCACCACCAAAGGAGGAACGCGACGCATACCGCGAGAGCCACGCAGGGACTTCTTGGTTAGCTTCTTGCATCAGTTCAGAGAGAGATCTAGCCATCGAGGTGTTGCCGTCGTTGAAGAAGGCAGTCGCTAGTCCTGATTTGCCAGCACGTCCCGTTCGTCCAATACGGTGAACATAGTCATCAATGTCGTTCGGTAGATCGAAGTTCACAACGTGAGCCACGTGAGGAATGTCGAGACCACGCGCTGCTACGTCCGTTGCAACCAGAATCGGTGTTCTCCCGCTCTTGAATGACTTCAGCGCCACTTCTCTTTCCTTCAAATGCATAAAACACACAACAAAGCTTAGTAAAATTCTAGCTTGAAAGTGATGACCAAAGAGTTTAACAAACCTGCTGTGACCTGTCACCGTGAATGGAGGTTGCTGGGAAGCCATTGATGCACAGCCAATTTTCCAGAGAGTCGGCTCCCCTCTTTGTCTCCACAAAGACTAAGGTCAGGGATTGCTGTAATTATGGAAGAGAAAACAGTCTATCAGAAGAATGATAACGAATGCCATACAAGACCAGCTGAAGAAAAGAAGAGTGACATTTTTACCATGCCATTCTCTCTCTGAGCATGAAGAAGGTCCATGAGGTGACTTCTCTTGTCAGAGTCAAGGACAAACTCAACCCTTTGGACAATTAAGTCAGTACTTGAACCTACTCTACCCACAGCCAGGAATATATAGTTTGCTAGGAAGTCAGCTGCTAGTCTCTGCACAATAAACAAATAGGCTAACTTTCTCAGATTTGCAAATGAATATGCTAGTAACTAGTATGAAGCTTCAAGCACACAAGAAACAGAAATATCAAATCTAATCAATCTAAAGCTCTCCATCACATATAATTTGCAAGGAAGAAGTATAGAGCATAAGAGTTGACACACAAGTAAACCAAACCTGAATCTCTCTTGGAAAGGTAGCACTAAACAAAAGCGTCTGTCTAACACCACGAGGAGGCATGTCCATTTGTTCGACAATCTTCCTAATCTGTGGCTCAAAACCCATGTCCAGCATCCTATCGGCCTCATCAAGAGCTAAGAATCTAATCATCTGCATAGAGACTCTAGCTCTCTCGAGCAAATCATTTAGTCTACCAGGAGTCGCCACAAGAATATCAACTCCCCTCTCAAGTTCCCGTAGCTGCACAAAACAACAAGACACAAGATGTCAACAAAACAGACCAAAACACACATCAATGAAAACCAACAAATACTTCTGCATGTCATAAGTCTAAGAGACAGCATATTAAAACAGAAACGCAACAAAAAAAAAACTATTTACTTGTTAATATACCTGCTGGTTAATAGGTGTTCCTCCATAAGCAACAACCACCTTCACACCAGTTTGGTAAGAAAACTTCTTAGCCTCATCATGTATCTGCCAAAAATCACAGAATGAGTTTTCATCAAGCGATTAGCGTCTTAACGTTTGAAGAGAACACGAACCTGACTTGCCAACTCCCTTGTTGGCGATAGAATAACCGCAAGAGGATACACTGTCCTCGAACCACGAGGTCTCTGCACTACATGCTGATCCTTCATAATCCCACTAATTATCGGAAAACAAAACGCAGCCGTCTTCCCAGACCCCGTCTGAGCACAAGCCATCAAATCCCTCCCCGCAAGCAATATAGGGATCGCGTGCCTCTGCACAGGCGTCGGCTTCACGTACTTACACCTCCTGATGTTCAGATTCAAAGCCTCCCCGAGATCAATCTCCGCAAACGTGTTGACAGCAGGAGGCACGTTATCCCCACTAGTCTCAATCGGGATATCTTCGTAAGCATCAAAGTTAATCCCAGTGTTGTCCTGCTCAGTAAACGCAGGCTCAGGCTCAGCGTCAGCGTTCTCAAAGGGGTTGACTTCACGCTCCCTACGGTCCCACCCTCCACTCCTGTTGTTCCAGCCACCGCCAGTTCCTCGTGGACGACCTGCATCAGCCCTGTAACCACCACTACCACCAGAGGGAGCCCAACGAGAGGCAGAAGGTGGACCATTGTAACCAACACGATCATTAGCTGGTGAGGGAGCAGCAACAGGGTCGGAAGAAGATGGTTGCTTGTTCCTTAGATGTGGAGGAACATAAGCAGGTCGTGAAGGTTGTTGAGGTTTTTGACTAGTGGACCCAGAGGCAGTGTTGTTCTCTGAGTCAGCCACGTCAGCCCATGATGCACTCATAGTTTCAAACAATCAAGCAAAACACAAACAGAGTTCAAAGGTTGCTCCTTTCTGCGAAAACACGAGATGGGTTCAACAGATTAATAGCTAAGAAAGCATAAAGGAAGAGACTTTGTGAGAATAGAATAATCCAAATGCCAAAGGAATCACGCAATACACACACAGAGAGAACAATCTTCACCGAATTATTTTAAACTATAACCTCAGAAACTGGTCAAGAGAATCTATAATTCAAGGGTAGAGGAAAACCCCAAATTTTCAATTTGGTTTACCTTTTGGATCGGACTCAATAGAGATACGTCTTTGAGAGCAGAGCGATAGAATCAATAAGGAGAGAAAGAGAGGTGGAGAGATATTTTTTTAATTTTATGTTCTGTTTCTTCCTTTTTATGAGATTGCGTGCCGTTTTTCATTAGTCCTCGTTTTAAAAAAGGTTGCGTGTCGGTTTTGTGGTGCCATACTAGATTGTATGTCGGCTACTTACTATTGACTTTAATTTTAAAAGACTTACTGACATTTGTTGAAATAGAAAAACATGTGGACAAACCCAAACATTTTTTTTTTTGTTCAAACATTGCCCATGATATTTAGACCATGATTTATAAAATAGATAAAAACAGTGACAGTAAACAGCAATGCAGTATATGATGTAGAAATTGAGTACTTTAATTAATTTACATAATGGCCAGATTACAGAGTCTAACAAAATATTATTCCAGTTTTTACATTACTCATTTTTTCTCTGCATTGCCCATATAATATGTACACCATGAATATTACAGTGATTTATACAATTTTTTTTTTTTTGAGGCTATTCTATTACTCAAGCTTGAGGTGGTCTGGGTAACCAGACCGGAATAAAACAACCAATGAAAAGTAACTCTCTACGAAAGGTCCTAGCAGTTTTAGCCAAAAAATCAGAAAACTAGTTGCACACTCGTGGCACATGGGTGATTTTGAAGTCCATGTATTATTTGTGGATATTATATTATATATCTATAATTTTATATTTTTGTTGTTAAAAAGAATATTTTATATTTAATTATGTTTTCAAAGTAAATACTAAATAGCATCACTTGTCAACTAACCTCTTCTCTTACTCCATTTGACCAAATTATCTGCCTGCAATGGTGGTGGCTCCGGTTGTTACAAGGACGTGATTATCGTTGATGATATCAACAACTAATATTTCCAAGAAACCTTATATGGATTGTGAGAAGAATAATATTTAAAAAAAATCTAGTAAAGAGAGAAGATGAGAGATAAAAAATGGAGATGGTGCTTCAATCTCTTACGTTTAAGAAAAAAATACATATTCATATATATATATATATTAGGAAAAATAGTGATTTGGTATTGATTTTATATAATATTAATTAAATCTAAATCGGTTAAGAAAAACTAATTATTACATATTAGATGAAAGAAGTAGATTTGGATTAAAGTATACATATGTTTGGATGACTTTGAGTTTAAGATATATTCGATCGGGTTCGAGTATCCAAACTTATTCAATATAAAACTCGTTCAGATATTTTGCTATTTCAGTTCGGATTCAGATTCAGATTTTTTGAATCGTGTTGGGATATCGGATAAAATGTCCAGCCCTATTCGAATCAATTAAAAGTTAAAATTGCGGAAGCCAATAACCGGTTTTATGATTGCTTATCGGTAAGGATTTTAATAAAGGGGGGGTATAATGGTAATATCCGAGGAAACAGCTCGAAGTCTACAAAAAGCACCACTCGCTTCTCTTCTCACGCGCCGTCCCAAAACTCGATCTTCGTTAACTGCACACAAAGCGAGAGAGAAGAAGAGAGAAAGCGTAGAAATTTAGGGGATTCCTGATCGGAGGAAAGACGGAAGGAAGGAAAATGGGAGTGGATTCGATACCAACAGACGCAACGATTGATCTAGATGAGCAGATCTCGCAGCTCATGCAGTGCAAGCCCCTCTCCGAGCAACAGGTGCCCCTTAGATGATAGCTTTTCGTTTTCCCTTGACGAAAGTTTTCTACTTTTTGGTTGTTATGGACTTGGATTGGATCTGGGTTTCTTTTGTTTTGATTCGAATCGCGTTTTTTGTCTCTGTTTGAGCTTTCATTAGCGTATGTGATTGTATAAAAATGAAGACTTTCTCGGTAAATGAATGATCTTTTGATGATGAGTTTTGCTTTCTTTGGTAGTGTGGGTTCCTCTGACTATGGAGCTGGTCATTTGATGTAGATGATAAGATTGTTTTTTTTTCCGCATCATTTAGCTTCATCACTGTCTTCTCAATTAGGGAAAAATGAACAGAAACGTGAAAGTAAAACCCTTTGTTGCTGTGTAAGAGCTATTGCAACTCAATAAACAACCTTTAAGTAGCTCATATCAACCAATGACCTGATCATACTGTGGTTGATTTTTCCTGTTTGCTGCATTTGCTAAGTATACATTTTCAAGTCATGTGTTTAATAGTGATTAGTATTGGTGATCCTGTATCTCTTTTGGAAGTTAAAGAGTTGAATATCATATGCAGCGTTGTTTTATTTTTCTTTTAGGTTAGATCGTTATGCGAGAAAGCCAAGGAGATCTTAATGGATGAAAGCAACGTTCAGGTTAGTTTCTTGGTCTTGCGTCTCTCACCGCTCTTGGTGATTGTGTTTTCAATGTGGTGGACCGTGCTACTAGCCATTAATTCATTTAACTATTTCTTTTGCAATGTAGCCTGTGAAAAGCCCTGTGACAATCTGCGGTGATATTCATGGACAGTTCCATGACCTTGCTGAGCTTTTCCGTATTGGGGGAATGGTAACACATCTATTAAATCTTACTGAGAATCACAATGATTGCTAGTTTTATCTCTGAGCTCTACAAAGCTTACGAATATTCATTTTCCTCTCTTTTGCCAGTGTCCTGACACCAACTACTTGTTTATGGGAGATTACGTTGATCGCGGTTATTATTCTGTTGAAACTGTTACGGTACGAGGACTTTATATGCACACTTCTATTTTCCCCTATTTAAGAGTTGTATGTTTGATTCTGTTTCTTCTTTTCATCCTTTTTCCAGCTGTTAGTCGCCTTAAAGATGCGTTATCCTCAGCGAATCACCATTCTTAGAGGAAACCATGAAAGTCGTCAGGTAAAGTTATTACTCTGATTCCACTTTAGTATCCTCCTTCTGAGGTTAAATACTGGACAACATGGTCTCTCCAGACCTTTTCCCATCGTTGAGATCTTCGTTGGCACAAAATATTTCTTAAAGAATTTTTGTTATTCTCTGCAACATAGATTTTGTGCGCATTAGTTTGTTGGTTTAGTACTTTTCTTTCATCATACTTTTTATCTGACGCAGACTTTCCTTCTTTTTCTTCCCTCTGGCAGATCACTCAGGTCTATGGATTTTACGATGAATGTCTGCGAAAGTGAGTCTTCTGAAAAAATAATCATTACTTTGTAGATGCTGTTAATTGCATGCTAGTAATTTGTATCATCATTAGCATTACTCTTGTCCACTCTCTCTTTTTTTTTTTTTTGCGGCTGCTACATGTTTGCGGATGTGGTAGTATGTCAAAATTGTCTTTATTTTCTTATCCTCCCAGTCCTAGCTGTGCCTACTAATCCTTCAAGCTTATGATCACTTGCAATATTGTTTTTCTTACACATCCTAGTTTGGTGCTTATTGACTTCTACCTAGATTGCATTTGATTATTTGGTTGTAGATTTGGCACTTTTTTTAACAAAGGGTGCTTGTCTTGCAGGTATGGCAACGCAAATGTTTGGAAAATCTTTACAGACCTCTTCGACTATTTTCCATTGACAGCCTTGGTTAGTACCTATCATGTTTCAAACGATTTTTTCCTCTTATGATGTTTGGGTTTACACGCTTATTAAGTCCTGTAGTCTTTCAATATCGATGCTCAGTCCTTTTATGTTCTGCTAGCAATATTCTTTTGAACTAAAGAATTACTTTTGTATTGTGCTAGTGTCACATCAATTGCAAGATGTTAGTATTATCTGAGTAAAATGATAGTGTTTTCTATACATTATTTAAGTATAATCAAATCATGATGTATTCCATTGCAGGTTGAGTCCGAAATATTCTGCCTTCATGGTGGATTGTCTCCATCTATCGAGACCCTTGACAACATAAGGAACTTTGATCGAGTTCAAGAAGTGCCCCATGAAGGGCCGATGTGTGACTTACTATGGTCTGATCCTGATGACCGTTGTGGTTGGGGCATCTCTCCACGTGGTGCTGGATATACATTTGGTCAGGTAACTACTACAAATCTCAAAACGGTCCTGAATCTCTCTTTCTGTCTCTCCTTTTAAATTAAGTCACTAACTGATCTTTCAACTCTTTTTATTGTTGTTTTCATAGGACATATCCGAACAGTTCAACCACTCAAACGGCTTGAACCTGATCGCAAGAGCCCATCAGCTTGTTATGGATGGATACAACTGGGCTCATGTAATAATTCAACTCATCCGTTCTCTGTTCCTTGTGAAGCTTAAGATTCTTGACTTACTATGATACTTAATATTGTTTTTTTTTTCTCCATCGACAGGAGCAAAAGGTGGTAACTATCTTCAGTGCGCCGAACTACTGTTACCGTTGTGGGAACATGGCTTCGATTCTTGAGGTTGATGACTGCATGAACCACAGTTTCATTCAGGTCTTGCCTCAAAACCCATGTCTTGTCTGCTAACGAAATTAGTGTAGAAGAAAAAACAAACTAACTAAAGTATGAAACTGTGAGTGCAGTTTGAACCAGCGCCGAGAAGAGGAGAACCAGACGTTACTCGAAGAACACCAGACTACTTCCTCTGATCACTGGACACAGAGTCATCTCAGCAGCTGCAGTCACAACTGAAAAAGTCACAGTTGGTAACTGAAGAATTTGGTTTCTATGCGATATGTGTCAAGGTTGCTGTGTGTTTAAGTTCAACTTAGTCCCATCACCAGAATATTGTGTGATATAGGCGAAGAAGGCCCTCTCTTATCTTCCTCTATAACCAAGAACAAGAGGTCAATGGATTGATTCTACAATACCCATCATGCATGCACATTGTTTGGTTGATGTTATTAGCTTCTTTTTCTTCTTCTTTCTGCATCAGATTGTGTTTTCATGTGAGAGATCCTTTTAATTTTATTTAATTGTAATTCTTCACCCGAATATCACTATTTTTATAGTTTACAAATCTAGGGAAGTTTTTTTTACTGCAAAATGTGTAGTTGTTTTGTTTCTAAAGCTTTTATCTGTAACAACGGTGGAGTTATTTGAATCCATTAGATCAGAAAACTCAAAACGTAAACAACAAGTTAATATGTAAGCGAATACTGAAGAAACAGATTCAACTAGAGACACCGTGCAAATGCCTTTGTATTGCAGGGATCTCATACTTTTGTCTACATCAAAAGAACCTATGGTCTCATTGACTGTTAGCCAATTAAGGCTATGGATAAGCAAAACAACTTACTATATAAGTTAGGTGGAGATTCTGTTGGAGTTTTAAATGTTTTGTTGTTAATAAAAGACCATTGATAGGTTAGAGAATAAACAAACCATTCCCAAAGACGACAACTAGTCATCAAGTTAACTTTTTAAGTACATAAACATGACGTGTTTCACACTCAAGACAATAATATGATAACGTGCAGAAATAAAATGGTCTCTTGAGGATAATGAGAGTATGACTGTTTCTGTCGTCACGAGCGGATTTCTTCATATAGAATATTCGGAATATTGTGAGCCTCGCAAACTGGACTAGTCGTAGACAGCGTTTTTTAGCTGGTTCGAGTCTGCATGGATTGTGTGCGGTCCACTCCACGATCTCTTTACATTTTAATTTTTTTTTTTTTTTTTTTTTTAAATTATTGATACTGCAAGTATATATTTTATATAAATTTACGTAATGATAAATTTTAATCCGCTCTATATTAAGGTTTCACATTTCTTTTTTTAACATTCACTAAATAATGATAGATATTTGTATTATTGTATAGTAGCATATGAATGTTCTCGTCCCAAGATAAAATATCGAATGTCCAAACAAATTTTTCTGGTAAACTTGAATGTCCAAATTACACTTACACATAAAATCTTGTATATATGTATATTTATACGTCTAAAATGTTGGTGAGAAACGTCAATAATTTTTTTTTTTGGTTAATGACATTTTGCTTATTTCCCTAAATTATGTTTTCCAGTAGCATTTTTTTTATCAAAAATGTTTTCCAATAACATCATCTTTATAGGAAAATAAAAGAATTCAAGTGAAACACGTCAAACTACACATTTAATTTTGTCACATTGTCACTTTCTACATTTTTTGTGATTTTGCCGATAAAGCCAAACCTTATATTAAACAAAAATTTATACATCCTAATAATAGTATAGAAAATATAGTATCTCTTCAACAATTACATTTCTTATATTTCTTCTTTAATTGTTTGTTACTTCCCATTTTATCAATTAAATTAAAGTATAAAAATATTTAATCGACACGTATAATAACCATTAAGGGTATCTCCAACCTCATTCTATTTTTCCTTCTAAAATAGAGTTTAGAGTAAAAATGCTCCAATGATACTCTATTTTCTATTCTATAGTAGTGTAAATCTATTTTTTACTCTATATATAGAGTTATTTTTTTTTATTTTTTGTTCGTCATTCTATTTTTTACTCTAAAATAAAGTATCAGTGGAGTAACATCTAATTCTATTATAGAGTTACTTTATTTTAGAGAAAAAAATAAATTATTGGAGATGATAGAGTTACTATAGAGTTACTATTGGAGATGATAATAGTACAGTAAGAATTACTAAATGAGTAATGCAATTACAGAAATCACATCATTTTCAAAAAAAAAAAAATAGGAATCCCCATGAAGTATAGTGCATCCACGTCGATATATCCAAAGTTGGATATCTTTTTCGATAACAACATGTTGCTGTACATCCTTACTTGTTAAAAAGTAAAGTGGAGCCCACGAATACGCTTTGTCACCTCGTGCTTGGACTCTAGCGGCCACATCCAGTTTTTTTTTTTTTTTGTCACTTCAAAATCAAAACTCTATAAAACAAATAAAAATAAAGAAAATTGAATCATCAGTTTGTTTCTTCCTCCCACCACCACGGGAAAGGTACGATCACACTCATACTTAAAGAGAGAGAAGCTCAGATCAAATTGAACTTCGGAGCTGGTGGAGAAGGGAAGGGGGGAGATCACGCCGACGGATAGAGATAGGTTTTGCTGTATGTCATTGGATTGCGTTGAGACTTACTTTGGTGGATTTGGCGAACTCGTGAACCCTATTCAATGGCCTCAGCTTCGAAAACGGCGACGGTTTGTGCTCACGGCGGTGGCGGCTCTTCGAAACTCGTTTCCGTTGCGGCGGATACGGTTGCCGGAAGCTCCGAGGGTGAGGATCGGCGAGATTCTTCTAAGTTTGGTTTGGAATCCGTGATCCGCCCCGTCGATTCGATGCCTGATACTGCCAAGAAACCTGCTACCAAAGGTAGAGTGAATAACTGTTTTAGAATCTAGCGAATCTTGCGTATAGATTCATTATCTTGCTGTTGATACTGATTGTTGATTGTTGATCGTTGATCTTCGATCGCTGCGATTTGGTTGTGTTGAGTTCTTCTTGTTCACTGTGATTGTTGATGACGGTTGGATTCATTCTCATGCGGTTGATATTGATCATCGATCGCGATTTGTTTTGAGTATTGAGTTCTTCTTGTTCATTGTTGATGACGGTTGGATTCATCATTTGCGGTTGATACTGGTTGTTGATCATTGTTCTGATCTTGGATGGCTATTTGTTTGAATTGATGACTTCTTTGTTGTTCACTGGAGTTGTTGATGATGGTTGGTTATGTTACTCTATGATCTCTTTGAAATTGATATACATTGTGATCACTATTTGTACCAATGCAGGAATCTCTGTGATGCCAATGCCAAGGACGGAAACAAAGCACCCTTTGGATCCTCTCTCCGCTGCAGAAATATCTGTTGCTGTGGCCACTGTTCGCGCGGCTGGTGCTAACCCTGAGGTTCTTTTTTTCATCAGAAGGCTTTATTATGTTCTGAGAACGTTCTAGAATCAAATGTAGCATTGATATCACTGAAACGGTTTGGTTTCTCTTTGGTAGGTTAGAGATAGCATGCGTTTTATTGAGGTGGCGTCTGTGGAACCGGAGAAGAATGTTGTGGCGTTGGCAGATGCGTATTTTTTCCCTCCGTTCCAGCCATCACTACTTCCAAGAACTAAAGCTGGACCTGTGATACCTATGAGGCTTCCTCCAAGGCGAGCAAAACTTGTTGTGTACAACAAGAAGTCTAATGAGACGAGTGTATGGATTGTTGAGTTGTCCGAGGTTCATGCTGTGACTAGAGGTGGACATCACAGGGGAAGAGTTGTTTCCTCGGAAGTGATACCTGATGTTCAGCCGCCCATGGTACAGAAATCTAATCTTTAAGCTAATTTAGATGCTACTCTTGTTCACAAGTTTCTTAGTTTCAACTCTTGTGAATTTAGGATGCCGCTGAGTATGCTGAATGTGAAGCGATTGTCAAAGACTTCCCCCCATTCATCGAGGCAATGAAGAGGAGAGGTATTGATGACATGGATCTAGTGATGGTTGATCCCTGGTATGTTAATCACATCCTGTTTTTTTTTCTGTAGATGTCTATTAAATTTAAGGGGCAACTTTTTCCCTGAGCCTTCCTCTGAACTTATTGTGCAGGTGTGTTGGCTATCATAGCGAAGCTGACGCTCCAAGTCGTAGGCTTGCGAAGCCCCTTATATACTGTCGTACTGATAGTGATTCCCCTATGGAAAATGGCTATGCTCGTCCAGTTGAGGGCATTTATGTACTTGTAGACATGCAGAACATGGTGGTGATCGAGTTTGAAGACCGTAAGTTTGTGCCACTTCCCCCACCTGACCCTTTGAGGAATTACACACCAGGTGAGAGTAGAGGAGGTGTTGATAGAAGTGATGTTAAGCCTCTCCAGATTATTCAGCCTGAAGGTCCAAGCTTCCGCGTAAGGGGTTACTTTGTCGAGTGGCAGAAGGTAGCTTTCCTGTATTAGCCTAATTGAAACCAGATGATTATGCTTAAGCTTATTTGGAAGTTGTCTCAACGTTTTCTTTACAGTGGAACTTTCGTATTGGGTTCACTCCAAGGGAAGGTTTAGTCATACATTCGGTAGCATATGTTGATGGCAGTCGAGGTCGAAGGCCTGTTGCACACAGGCTAAGTTTTGTGGAGATGGTTGTGCCTTATGGTGATCCGAATGAGCCACATTACAGGAAAAATGCTTTTGATGCAGGGGAGGATGGTCTTGGAAAAAACGCACATTCGCTTAAGAAGGTTTGGAATCAATTTATGTGTTCTCATTATCTAATCAGAACTCGGTTTGCGTTTTAACACATTGGTTTTATAGGGGTGCGACTGTCTCGGAACTATTAAGTACTTCGATGCTCATTTCACAAATTTCACTGGAGGGGTTGAAACAATTGAGAACTGTGTATGCTTGCATGAAGAGGACCATGGGATCTTGTGGAAACATCAGGACTGGAGAACAGGATTAGCTGAAGTGCGAAGATCTAGGAGGCTAACTGTCTCCTTTTTATGCACTGTTGCTAACTACGAGTATGGATTTTACTGGCACTTCTACCAGGTTAGTGGAAAACGTGGCTAATCATTCTAGAGTAAAGCAGATGTTAGCCATCTTTGCATGTAATTTCTATAGGGAAGGCATTGATATGTATTTACATGAGAGTAAATCTTGATTAGAACGGAAGCTGAGAATTGTTTAAACCTTAACACTCTGCTTGTGTTTGTTCAGTTGGGGACATTGATTTACAGTGCTGAAGTGTCCACTCGAGTTTCCTTTGTTTGATGATGTGTGTTGTTTCATCTTTCTAGATAATTGAAGACCAATATCATTTTTATGTCTTGAATGTCTGACTGTAGGATGGGAAAATCGAAGCTGAAGTAAAACTTACTGGTATCCTCAGTTTAGGAGCGCTACAGCCAGGAGAAACTCGAAAGTACGGTACTACTATTGCTCCTGGGTTGTACGCACCAGTTCATCAACATTTCTTTATCGCTCGTATGGATATGTCTGTTGACTGTAAACCTGGTGAAGCTTTCAATCAGGTATCTTTACTTTGCTGCTTACTTACACATGGGATTTTTTCTGTTTCAAGGAATGGCATTGGTAAGGTAAATATAGTGAATACTCAGCTAAATATACTTTTATATGTAGGTAGTTGAGGTAAATGTCAGAGTTGACGAGCCAGGTGAGAACAATATCCACAACAATGCGTTTTATGCGGAAGAGAAGTTACTTAGATCCGAGGCAGAGGCGATGCGTGACTGTGACCCTTTTAGTGCTCGCCACTGGATTGTAAGCCAACTGTACCTTTCACGATCTCCTTGAATAAGCGTTGCTAACTCGTTGTAATATGTTGTCAGGTAAGGAACACAAGGACAGTGAACAGGACGGGGCAATTAACGGGATACAAACTTGTTCCGGGCTCAAACTGTTTGCCATTAGCTCGACCCGAGGCCAAGTTTCTAAGAAGAGCAGCGTTCCTGAAGCATAATCTTTGGGTTACCCGTTATGACCCTGAAGAGAAGTTTCCAGGAGGAGAGTTTCCAAACCAAAACCCACGTTCTGGTGAAGGTCTTGCCACGTGGGTGAAACAGAACCGTTCCTTGGAAGAGTCTGACGTCGTTCTTTGGTATGTATCCTTCTTCTTACATAATACTACTACTAGTTACCAGAAAGATTGTGTGATATCAATGTGGAATTTTGGTTTCACAGGTATGTGTTTGGGATCATACATGTTCCTAGACTTGAAGATTGGCCGGTTATGCCAGTTGAACATATTGGTTTCACACTAATGGTAAGTCAAGATCTTTGTCTGGCACTTTCAATAAACTTAAAGAAAAGGAAGGCAAGCATTGCTTAAAATGTCTTGGGTTTTGACAGCCACATGGATTTTTCAACTGCTCACCAGCCGTGGATGTTCCACCGAATCCAGCATGCGAATTGGAGACCAAGGACAGTGAGGTCAAAGAGGTAGTAGCAGCACCCAAGCCTGGTTTACTTTCAAAGCTTTGAGCATGAAAGACTTTTTTTTTTATAATTTGGAGACACTGCTGTTGCTCTATTCATTTTCGGATTGGAAATCGTTGTTATTTGGTGTGTGTTTGTTGCAAACTAAAAGACATTTGTCATTGGAATGTTCTTTGCTTTTGTCAAACATTATCGTTCATTACTAATACATAGTTTTATCCCAATAATCGAAGAACCAAACCGTAATCAAAACTGACATTTAGAATTTCATAAATATGCAAATGGATTACATATATCTGAAAAGCTGGTACCAAAAAGCTTGTACCGAATAAGACCACAATCAAAGTAGACCCAAAAATTTCTTGAATATACTCGGTTTTTAACTTTATTATCCAAACCAAATTAAAAATCAAGATAAAATAAATCGAAACCGGACAGAATTTATATTTGAGAACTAAAAAGTTGAATTAAAAACAAAACTGTCCACGACTAGTTATTTACTCCCTCCGTTTCAATATAGATGATGTTTTAGATGATTGTTTTTGTTTCATAATAAATGATGTTTTCATATATCTAGGTAACTTTAACTTTATCAAAAACTGTGTAGCCAATTGTGTTTTTATAATTTTTGTTTATAATTAAATAAAATAGTTTTAAATTATATTTTAATGATTTTTTGTTTAAAAAGATAATTTCTTAATATGTGTGCAAAGAACCAAAACTTCATCTATTATGAAACAGAGGGAATATATCTTACTGATTTTCTTATAAAAGTTACATTAATAGATATTATTTTAATAAAAAAATATGCATAGACGAGCTTTATTTTTATAGTATATATGTATTTTTTTTAAAGTATATATGTATATCTTGTTACAAAAAAATATATATGTGTATATCTTTTACTTCTTCCTTTTTTTTTTGGTTTTCCTTCCGAGCTAGGGCTTTCAGAATTTGTTTCCTTTTCTTACCTCTTTGCTTCATTATATAAACAGAGAATGTGAAAGTCTCAAGCATAGTTTCTAAAAAAACATATTCTTTTCTCGAAGTAACAAACTCTACGAAAGCAATATGTGGAATCAAAAGCCGAGCTTCAGGTTTGAGATAGATAACTACTCGGAAAAGCCGAGCATACAAATACAATCTAAGACATTCGTGGCTGGCGGATGCGAATGGTAAAACCAGAACTTAAAGCTAGATTTGTTGAACCCTCCTTGTATCTCGATGATTGATGATGTATACGTTTAATATTTTGTTTCAAATTCTCTCAGGTATCTTAACGCTTTTCCCAAGGGAGGTTATCTTGCTGTTCATGATCACTTTTCTTTGTTCCTGCAAGTTGCAAATCGAACCATGCTACCAACTGGGTGGAAAAGGAAAGTTAGTTTTTACTTCACTCTGTTGAATCAATCCGACAAAGAGCTCTTCAGATCTAACAGTAATGGACTATCCTTTCCATGTTTGATTCTTCTTTTTTCAACTGTCATTAGCAATGTTTGAAGAACCACTAGAAACCAAGACTCTTGGATGTAGTAATATCTGCGGAGAAAGTAGGGAAGAAATAGTTTTGTATTTGTAGTAGACTGATAGTAAACCAGGAGGAATGTGTGGTATTTAAAAACTTAAGAATTATTTCTACACTCATCTTGAATCTTCAAGAAGCAGAAACTATTTACATAATCACGTGGTTGATGAAGAATTTTGTCTTTATTTTTTGTTTTTTTTCTAACAGTTGTACGATGCCAAGTGCTTGATGTTAAGGGTCCATCCTGGGGCTTCGAAAAGCTATGTCCTCTTAGCAAGCTTCAAGAGAACGGTGTCTTGGAGAAAGACAGACTAATCATTGAGGTCTACATTAATTTGATTGAAGCTGTTGACGGAGAAAGCGGAGATGTATCAGGGAAGGAGGAGACTATGGATATCAACGGTTTTAAGGTTCTTGCTTCTCAGGTCACTCTAGTGAGGAAGATATTCGCAGAGCACCCGGACATTGCACTAGGTTTGAAATCAAAGAACCAAGTGCTGAAGACAGCATACATGAATGTCCTCATTGGTCTCATCAATACACTAAACAAGCCTTCACACAACCACTCAGAGACTGAGCTAACCAAGGCTGGCAGCGAGTTGAGTGAGCTGGAAGAAGTGGGTTTCAAGCTTGACTGGCTCAAGTCAAAGCTTGAGGAGGTTAGCTTGGAGAGGAAGAAAGAAGATGTCTATGGTAATAAGGTCATACAGCTTGAGGAACGTGTGAAGAATCTTGAGCAGATGGAAAACAAGATGAAGAGAAAGATTGTTGAGTGTTTCTTGGAGAGGAAGAAAGCAAAAGATGATGGGTCTCGGGTCCAAACACTCGAGGAACGGGTCAACTACCTTGAGGCGGTGGACTCCAGCTCCAGGCTGGATTGTCTGACTCTGAAGTCGAAATCTGGGGGTGTTTCCTCTGAGAAGATGAAGAAGGTAGATGATGCTGATGCGTCTAGGGTCCAACAACTGGAGGAAAACCTCAAGAATCTTGAGGAGATTGTGTCTGATCTCAAAGTGAAACTGGACGAGGGCAAGGAAAAAACCTCTTGTGATGGATTTTTGCTGGTGGGCGACGACGAGGTAGCTTGATATAGAATAGATACCAAGTTGTTAGTTCATTTAGAAGACTCTACTATAGTGCTATGCGTTCATTTGTTTTAGTGTTTTTCTTGATGGATATATTGTCTTTCACTCCTTAATTATGTTTTGTGTCAATCTCCTTAATTAAGCAGCTCAATAAATTTTCACTTCAAAGTTCAAAATATAACTTCTATAGAGAAGGAAGCTTCGTCATCTCTACTATATGTCTCTGGTCACTTTTTATGCTAATGAACGATCTTTCTTATTTTATTCAAGAAGTATAAATGAAGATTCAAGACTCCAACAAACTTATTGAATCGTTGTTACATTAATATAGAGCAGTATGACTAGTTCTGTCATAGGTAATTTGATTGCGTCTCTTCTTCAGCCTCAAGAGTCTCTCTCCCACCAAACCAATCCCTTATACTATCGACTTCCAATAATTTTGGTAAGTGAAAGAGATAAATTAAATAAAACAATTAGAATTTAGTATTCCATGACATTTGTTAATGTTAATTACCAACCAATGAAAAAGTTATGATGTGAAAAAATCAACATACAAAACATATAAATAATTGTATTGTGAATAGGTTTAATCCTAGTTACTAAAATAATACTCCCTTTGTATCATTTTTTCAAATTGAATTAAAAGAATCGTAAGTTATGTCGGTTGCGTGGTTTTGGACGGTGAAACAATAAAATTGATATACTAGATAAATAACTGGTAATTTTATAATTCTAGACATGAAATTTTTTTAATGTTTTTGTTTGTAGAACATATTCACTCTGTTTTTAATATATGATGTTTTAAGATTTTGTTCACTTCAAATTAGATAACATTTTCAGTTTTCAATGCCAATTTATTATTCTTTTATACTACATAAATTTTTATATTCTTTATTTAACTTTTCTATTGGTTGAATTATGATTAGGTGAATAGTTAATAATGTTTTGGTTAGACAAAATACAAAACTAATATTTTTTCTTAAATGTCAAAGTAAAAAAATTGAAATATTGTCATTTAGTTGATTATATATATTAGTACACGTATATTTGTAAATACATTTGTTTCACAGATAAAATATGATATATTTTCTCTTTTATATAGATTATAATTTTTTTTGTCATTATTACAATTTACGTTATATGTCGAAATATTTTTTTGATTTAGATTTAACGTTTTTGAACAGCGTTTCAAAGAGAACTTGACAACGTTTTAGCATATGCACTGTAGACTCTAGATATTATTTGAGCTGGTAATTGATTATTTGATTATGTCTAACAATAATTTAGATGTATACAGAGATGGTATCATTACCTTTTCTAATCATCAAAAACATTTAATAAACTCTATTTTAATATAATTTTAATATCATTTTTGATATTTTTTGCAAGTATTTATAGTTTTTGCATACTATACTAAAATGACATATAAGTGATCTTTAGGATTTTAAGATTTAGTAATTTTGTGGTTATTTTAAATTTTTAAAAGGTAGAATATTCTTAGAAATTCTAAGATCTTTTTGTTATAAATATAATATAAATAATATTCTTGTGATTCACAAATATATTATTGGTGAAATAAATAAATTTTAAGACCATGATTTCAAAATATGATAGATTATAATTATTAAATATATATTATTGCATATATTTTAAATTAAGTTATATGTTTATAAACGAATTCTATTATATGTTTAAGAATGATATTAATTTAGTAAATATTGTTAATAATACTAAAGAAAATCACATGTTGTTATATTTTTTTGACATCATCAAGATAATAATAATAACCATATGTTAGGGTTGCATAACATAAAACGAAGAATAGTATAAACGATCATGTGTATAAATAATCATACATTATGATTGCAAGACATATTAAAACAATTGTTAATGATGTGACCTACAAAATAGTTAATTGCTAAAATTATTAGATTAATAGGTTAAACTTTTTTTTTATAAATAAGTTGGTCTATTTAATTATATTTAATTGATTGGACTTGAATACAGATTTTTGAATTTAGCATATATTAACAGTAAACAAATTTGAATTTCTCTTCCAAGATAGTATATTGTTGATTTTATTAAGATATTAATAGGATATGTTTGTGATTATATTTTTTATAAAAATAAATGATAGGATAACCGAATATGATGGTTTTCTAAAAGATGGTCAAACTGTAAATATTGCAAATGAAAAAAGTTATGATTTTTATTTTAATAGATAAAATTTAAAGTTTTTCACAAATATAAAGAAAATACAAAATTTTAAGCAGTTTATTTTGGTTACATAAAAGTATCATTAATTAAAAATAGTTCAACTAATAAGAAAAAGATACAGTAATTTGTAACTAATTATCTCTATTATTAAAAGAGAAGTACCAATATAAATTACCCCTTAGTTTTCAAAGTTATTTACATTTGAATGCCACTGAAATAATAAATTTACCTACCTTTTAGTATTCTTGTCTTTTATAGTTTAATTAATGCATTTTCCTAAAATAAAGTATAACAAATTATGTTTATTTATTTAAAAAATGTTTCCTATAATCTAGGTAAACAATAAATTATACTTAATCAATGTCAAAAATATAACAAGATTTTATTATTACGGGGGTGATTATTTTTATTTTGGTATATTAACGACGTCTAAAAAACATAAAAGTGTTATAAAAATACATAATATAAACCACAAAATTTTAAATAAAATATTAAATTATTTAATCGTATAAATCAAATATAAAAATAGATAACCATTTTATTTTACATTAAAATTTTGATCCATAAAAAATACATTTGCACGAACACACGAGTTATATTTTAAAAATATGGTTGTAACAGTTGACGGGTCAAAAAAATAAAATAAAATTATTCATTATAAATTTTAAAATGATTGTGTTTAGAAATATATTAAATAGTTATTTAGTATATATATATATAAAAATTTTAAAAACATATATTACCATTTATATAAGATAAATATTTTTTTTTGCAAACCAAAAATGAATACCCGCGCGGATGCGCGGGTCAAGCTCTAGTAAATTTTAAATGACATTAAATTTTATCTAGAATAGTGAAAAGATTATTTATTATGAAATAAAATTAAAAAAATTAAACATGATTATTTATCATGATTTTATAGAAGATTTCCGAAATATTTTCTAGGTTTCGTTTGACCTAGTAAGTAGGAACTGTAAAGATTTATTTTTCCATCCTATATAACATTGTCGTGCCTCACTTCAAAACACTAAACCCTAAAATCGAGAGACCTTTTTTTTTTTGAGGACATGGAGAAGTTATCTGAGAAGGCTTTCAGTTGGGAGATAGACAACTTTTCCGAAAGGAACGGTGTGATACGGTCGGATCCTTTCACAAGCGGCGGCTGCGAATGGTAAAACGACAAGACTAATTAATAAAAACCTTTAGCTTTCTTACACGACTCGTCTAGATAGATGTCTTTGATTTTAGAGCTGATAAAAAAAG
This sequence comes from Brassica napus, assembly GCF_020379485.1. Lineage (NCBI taxonomy): Eukaryota > Viridiplantae > Streptophyta > Magnoliopsida > Brassicales > Brassicaceae > Brassica > Brassica napus. The sequence goes on along the minus strand of NC_063437.1, from coordinate 20,569,193 downwards.
GTTTTATATATTAGGCTTCTTTGTGTTCACCCAAAGGGAAAGTTGGTGGATGATCACTTGTCCCTCTTCCTGCACGCTGTGAATCCTGTATCATTGCTACCTGGATGGAGAAGACGAGCTAGTTATCACTTTGTTTTGTTGAATCAATCTGGCAAAGTTCTAAGTAGAACAGTTGGTAATGATATGATCATTTCTTCCATTAAGTTTCTGAACCTTTGGTGTGATTTTATACCTGATATGACTGGATTTGAGATTCCAGGGGCCTGAAACATTTTAAAAAAAAAATATTATAATTTAGGAGTTTTTTTATCTATAATCTATGTAAAATCCTTCCAAAAAATTTGGGGGCCAAAGCCAATATTTCATCCAGCTGTCCCCAAATCAGTCTCTGTATGATTGAAAGAAAAGTTCAAATATGTTATTTTTCTTTCTGTATTCACAGAAGAACTTAGATTCTTCTGCGCTGAGGCCGAAGGCCGGGGTAGTCACAGAATGTTGCCTCTCACCAAGCTTCAGGAAGAAGGGTTTCTAGAGGACAACAAACTAACCATTGAAGTCTACATTAAAGTAGTTAAAGTTGTCGCTGAAGGAAATTTAACTGGGAATGAGATGGTTGATTTTCGTGGTTTCCATGTTCTTAATAGACAGGTAAGTCAATGAGTTTCATTCTGGTGTACCCACTTAAAGATACAGTCTGGTCTCTGGATCTTATTACCATGATTACATGTTTTTATCATTGGCAGGCTGTTTCAGTTAGCAATATTTTCGTACTGCATCCAGACGTTGCAGTAGATATCAGATCAGGTATCAAAGAGGTGAAGACGGCATACATGAATATTCTCCTCGGCCTCGTCGAGACACTAGACAAGGCTCCTCAGAGCTTGTCTGAGACTGAGCTAACAAACGCTGAAAGCGAGTTAAGCGAGCTAGAAGAGGCTGGCTTTAAGCTAGATTGGTTGAAACCAAAGCTTGAGGAGTTTTCCTTGAAGAGGAAGCAAGCAACTTCTTCTCCTAGAGTTTCTCCGTTTGAATGCATTGATTTTTTGGTAAAGAGATTCTTTTTGTCTTGCTTCTCGGAACACTAACTGCGTTTTTATAGTTATAGTTTGGGGAGTGTTTGAGTTCATTGTTTTAGTTCTTAATCTTATCATATCATTTTCTTTCAAACAAGTTTGAATTCATAGTTTTTTTCTTTCATTATTTGCCGTGTTGTTTGATTTTTTTCCAAGAATTTCTTGTTATATAATAGGTAGAGAATGATTCTCCACACACGTCCACAAACATTTCGTGTGTGGTAATTTGAATATCCAAATTGTATTCCTGGATAGCTAAACGTGAATCTTGATATTTCTTGATTATACTAGCTATAATTATAACTAGGCGAATAATAATTATATTTATATCTAATAAAACTTGGTTTAAAACCAGTGAAGGGACAACGTAGGATCTATGATTAATCTTAAATCAAAACCTGGAAAACAATAAAAGAAGAAATCATAAGATATACTAAAAGCTATTAAAACCCAACTATAATAATATAATTAGCTCTCCGCTTTCAACTTGATCTCAGCTTTGAGATTACACATCATCAGCTCAAGATTCTTCAACTGTTTTCCAAGTTCTAGAGCCTGAGCTTCATAACCAGCGAGTTTCTTCCTCTCCACGGAAACCTTCTCAAGCTTTTCCCTCAACCATTCCAGCTTAAAACCAGCTTGTGTCAGATCAAGCAAATCCTTGGAAACTTTACTTAGCTCACTTTCCGTGAGCTTCTCAAGAGGATTGTTGTAAAGTGTCTCGTAGATTCTGAGGAGAATGTTCATGTATGCTGTCTTAAGCTGTGGATCTTGTGGATAAATATACAATGCTGTTTCCGGATAAGTTTCAAAAATAATATTTGCTGACTTGACTTGAGAATCAAGAACTTGGAATCCATTGACACACACGGTCGTGTCCTTTTCAGGTAACACATGTGTATCTAGTATACCCATAATATCATATACATAAACGTAGACTTCAACTTTAAGTTTGTCGTTCACAAGAAACATTTCCTCTTGAAGTTTGGTAAGACGCAAGGCCTTTTTGAAACCCAGGTTTGGCCAAGTCTTGTTGAAGGTGTGAGAAGTTGCTGCCCATAGAGATATATTAACAAAAACAATAAACGTAATATCAATATATGTACGTAATTTCTTGAGAATACCGGTTAATTTGATATTTTCTCATGATAATTTTGATTTATATATGAAATTAAAAGATAGGGTTATTTTTTTATCACCTAGACGTTTGGACCTGGCGACATTGGATTGGTTCACGATAACAAAGCGAAACTTGGCACGTCTCCCCCATCCTTGATACAGCGCGAGAGAATTTGCAACATCTAGATACATAGACATGTGTGTATTAATACCGTTTCCCTTGGGATATACGGTAACATACCTAGAAAAAAAAAATCAAACAAAACTATACATGGTCAAAACCTTAAAACGTAAATTTTAGAATATAAATCTACATTAATTCTAGCTTTTACCAGTTGCAGGAGTAGCTTCTGAACAGATTCGACCGTATTGGAGCATTCCTTTGGGAGAAGTTGTTTATCTCCATAGTATAACTTGGTGTTCTCATGCTTGTTGATTTTAAGGTTTGATATATTGATGCATGCGTAAGCCAAATCTTCCTTATATATATATATGGGAGGGGGAAACTAAATTGCGAATTTTAATGGAACTAGATAACTTTAAAATGAATAAAATTACGTTTGCTTAAGTATATCTTTTGTTAAACTATTTAAATTTATCAAAATTTAGTTAATTAATTATGAAAGATTTGATATTTACAAAAAAAAAAAGAGATAAATATAAAATATATTTGGAGTTAATCCAATTAAATTTCGTAAACTATTGTGCTTTACAAAAAAATATAATACTACTTACCTCAAACTTAGAACAACGTGGTGATAAATATAAACACAAAACATAAGTGGAACCTTATATATATGATTGTAGTCCCTCCCTCGAAGAAAGTATCAAACCATAAATGAAGAGAGAGCTTCTGAAAGTCATGGCGAACCACACTGATGAGATGACTTACTCTTTCGAGATAGACAACTTTTCCCAAAGGAATACTATATTTACGACTCCTATATTCTCAACCCGATCCTGCAACTGGTAAAAACAAGAATCAAGCCTATAGCTTTAGTTAGATACTTTCTACACAGGTTACTGACTAATTTAAACTAACTTTTGTTTTATTTTTTCTAGGTTTGTTTACGTATATCCCATGGGAGATACAATTAGTAAAAATATGTCTCTGTGGCTAAAAGTTCCAGATCCTCTCTTACGGCCATTGGGTTGGTCGAGACAGACATCGTTTCGCTTCGTCGTTGTCAACCCATCCGACGTTAACAGTTCCCGAAGTTTCAGTAATTTGTCTTCTTAAAGCCCTTTTTAAATTTCACTAACATGATTTTTTTTTAATTTTGTTCATGTCTCCATATATCCACAGAATCTATCGACTCCATCTTTTACAAGGGACAGCCAAGCTGGGGTTTTATAACGGACTTGAGTCTTTCCAAACTTCAAGAGGGAAAATTTCTTGTGAACGACAAACTCAAAATTGAAGTCTACATAGGTGGTATCGCTGTTCATGGAGGACTAGATCCACATGTGTTACCCGAAAAGAAGAAGGAGACCGTGTGTGTCAATGGCTTCCAAGTTCTTGATTCACAAGTAAAGTCAGCAAAGTGGATTTTTGAGACTTACCCGGAAACAGCATTGTATATTCAACCACAAGATCCACAGCTTAAGACAGCATACATGAACATTCTCCTCAGAATCTTGGAAAAACTATATAACAGTCCTCTTGAGAAGCTCACGGAAAGTGAGCTAAGTAACGTTTCCAAGGGTCTGCTTGATCTGACACAAGCTGGTTTTAAGCTGGAATGGTTGAGGGAAAAGCTTGAGAAGGTTTCCGTCGAGAGGAAGAAACTATCTGGTTATGAAGCTCAGGCTAAGGAACTTGAGAAACAGTTGAAGAGTCTTGAGCTGATGATGTGTAATCTCAAAGCTGAGATCAAGTTGAAAGCCGAGAGCTAATTATATTATGATATTTGGTTAGGTATTAATTTCTAGTTTTCATTATATCTTATGATTTAATTTTTTTTTTGTTTGCCAGGCTTTGATTTAGATCAGTTATATCCTTTTCATATATTTTGATGTCTAGAAATCAAATGTTTTTCAACACAATATTTGGTTGTTTAGATTGTTCTTGTTAAATTTTTCTCAAAAAAAAAAAGAAAAATTCAAACCTTAAGTTCCTTTTTAAAGCAGCAAGGAAAGCAGTTCTTGTTTAAGGGTTTAGGAAGAAAATTAGCAGAAGATGAAGCAAATATGAGAACCAATATTTCAAGAATAATTAGCAGATGGATATGTGCCTAGAAAATTTTCTCTTCAGTTTGCTTTACACTAACATTATAAGTGGTTTGATAGATCTTGGTAGTCTGGTACTATATAACTTATATACAGTACATTAAGTTTTGTTCTTCTTTCCTCTAAACAGAGGATTTGCTTTGAGCTCTCAAAGTACCAAGCCCTAACCAAGAAAAAGGCCCAGTTAAGCCCATAACTCTTTAGAAGCCAGACTGAAAAATCTCGTTGACGGTGGATCTCACTGAATCCGACGTGCTCGGCCTAGCGTTTAGTTAACGGCACGCGCCGACAATCCTGCTACGCCTCTCTTTTCTTCGAAGTTGCACTTAAAGTTTTCTCTGCTTCGTAGTTACATATTTACATTACAAAAGTTTAATGATAAGCCGTTTTTGATTAGTTTTACTTTTACCATTAGACTTTGTGTTGATTTGTGCCGAACAAACTGCTATGCATCATCCCCCACAAATTCTCAACTTGTGTTTGCATTAATTTTTTCTAATAACTTCTTTATAGTACATTGTATAAAGTTCATCTTCAATTTTCAGACATTATATCTTGTCTTAAGTAAAATATTATAGAATATATTTTCTATCTTATAAAAGTTACTTAGCTTAAAATATTTATTAATATGTGTGGATTGTGGATGGATGAAAATATAAGTTACTACGCAAAAAGAATTATGAAAATGTAGTCACTGATTGGGAGCTTTTATGTACTTATAGGCACTTAAGAGTGAATTGGGTTTCTAACTTTGAAAATTTGAAACCTATAAAATAATGAAAGTTAATTTCCCTTTTATTAGTTTCAAAAAAAAAAAAAAAAAAAAATTCCCCTTTTATTGCGTTTCCATATACCGTAATTTCATATTGGTAGTTTTCAGTTTTGGCTTTCCCTATGCCGCCGCATTGTGTCTCACGTGTTTATACTCTATCCTCTTTGTAAGTTAGTAAATTAATCATACTATTACTTTTGCAGAGTGTTCAAATTAAAATTTCACTTAATTTTTTTTGCTAAAATTAATAGTATAGAATGTAGATTCACTTAAACTTTCACTTAAATTTCGAATTTGATTTTCAAAGGGTTTCATTTACTAGATTTCGAAGGGTGTTTATTAGTATAGTATGTAGATTCCATCAGCTTAAGCATGCATAATTAAGAAAATATGTTTTTTCTTAGTAGAGTTTGCTTGGACAAAAAAAAAAGAAACGAATTAATAGTAGCGTTGGCTCATTTTTTTTTTTGTTCACAAATACTTTATTGCTTAAAATTTAAAGTGAGTTTCTCACAGGGCCTCTGAGGGCCTGCTTAGCCAAGTTATCCTCAAAACAGAGAGAGGAACGATTAACATATCTAAAAGAGACTGAATCAAATTGCAAAGAGAGAAGATAGATGTCAGCCAGGATTCCATGGAGATCGGAGATGCCAGATTGTTCGACAATTGCTGCCATCAATTGTGCTGAATCCGATTCAAAGATCACATGTTTGAGCTGAAGTGCGATCGCATGTTCCATCGCCATTCGTACTGCCACTCCCTCCGCCACAAGGGATGATCGAACGAAAGATAAAGAGTCACTGTGAGAGATGAATCTCTCATTTTGGTTAACCGAGAAACTTCACCCCAATCCCGCGGTATTGTGTTCATTGCTCCACGCTGCATCCGATCGACAGAGGATTACTGAGTCGGTGTCGATCTTCCTCGGGGTTACGCCTCGCTTTGGGGGTATAGGTACTACTTGAGCCAACTTCCACTCTTTAGCATCAATGATAGCTTTTGATATTACCTCTTGAGCTGTGATAGCGTTGGCTCATTTTGATTTAGCATTCAGCTAGGCAATTAGGTAAATTCGATGTACATGTACCTTAGAACGTGAAAAGTATTGGAACACCTATGATGTTTTGTATACTTGAGATAAAATAAAATAGGTGTTCCAGTATCTTTATCAACGGACAACCATTGTTTGCCTTAAAAAGAACTTAATTGATTGTATTACGTTAACGAAACCATTTCCGTATATTGAGGTTTAGACTTTGAATTTTTGCCTCTCATTCACACGCCCAACTATTTTCTTATAAGCAAGCAATTTTAAACTAAACCCTTTAATTAATAATATATTAGTTGATCTGAACTGAAACACATTCATTTGACATATTTCGCATATATAAACCAACAACGTCACTTTCATCGTTCTATATATCTTGTCTATCAATTACAAACTCAATTTTCAACTAGTAACTTGTGTATTTTATAGTTATATGTAGATATTGGTTGTGCATTACATATATATAGAGAGTGCATGCATTATACTATAGTGCATATATCATTTTAAGGTTAGCAATAAACGATATATTTTATTTTCATTTTTGGCATGAAATAATTCTGTTTATTGAAGCTTATTTTTGATTAATTGCAAATCATCTAACTTCTTAATGAGGTTGAAATTCATATTTTTTTATAAAAAATGTAGGATATCCAAGCCTCAAAAAAACAAAATTAAGGAGAATTACTTAGACAGCAGCGATAGTCGTGTAGTGTTAGAAGCGGAGGTTATCGTGTGGCGTGCTATGGGCAGCAACGATATTTCTTCGATCATTGGCTTTTACTCGGTTCGAAAGTCTGCGGAGTTGTTATTTAAAACTCTTCTGTAATAGTTTATATGAGTTGGATTATGTTTAAGGTTTGTTTCAGTAAGCTGCTCCGGTGTGGGTTTTAGTTGTCCCGACGTGGATTCAAGTCGCTGCTTCTTATGGGTTTTCGGTTCTGAGACTATCTCGTTTTATCGCCAGTGTATGTATGAACTCTTGTATTTTATGTTGGAAGAATGATATATTCGACGGAAAAAAAAAAGAATTACTTAGATACGTTTTCACAAAAACACTCAGACCATTAATTTGCAATCATTGTTTCAAACTTATAGATTATTGAGTTTGATACTAATAAACATATCAAATAGGGAGGAGAAGCAAGTGTACCTAACATCACTGAGAACCCATCGACATTATATAGGCCTATATGCGTACTATTTTTCTTTCTTTTTTTTGCTTAGAGGCCTATATGCGTATTTGCGCGTAATACACCAAACGAATCCACTAATACGCACACAATGTTTTGTTATTATATGTTGAGTATAATTTTCTATCATAATCCTATGTATGCTTATAATCTGGATATAGGCACATATGCTGATATATATCCATGGTTTAAAACTTCAGAAATATATCGTTTTCTATTATAATTTTCATTATATTGTGTACACTTGTGTGTAGCTTTAATTATGGAGTATAAAACAAATCATCTTAAGAAATCAGCCAAATTCCATATACGTGTGACGGGCCACATTGTCGGGGTTGACCGTTGTCATGCTAGAACATGTCAGCATCATTTTCAGTATATATCTTATGATTTTTTCTTAACTAATATTCAAATAACATACATTAAATCTTAATTAGATACAGATGAAAGATGACTTAATAAGATGGTTTTTGTTCTTCTTCATATTTATTCAACATAAAAACTTTAAATTTTACGTAAAAATAAATAAACAAAACAAAAAAAGTTAAGTCCTTTCGTTACACCAAGTGCCTCTCTACGTTACATACCGATCACTAGAGCTGGAATGACGTGAAAATTTGAAAATATGTGCACAGCTCAATTAGAGTGTGACACACACAATTTTTTATTTTTTAGTCAAAAATCTTTAGAATCGCATATCAACCAATATATGATAATATGTTCCAAATTAATATTTTCTCCTAGTATATGGATCGACAACCCTGACGCACCCATTTAAAAGTCGAATATATTTCTCGCATTATATTTTCTCGTATTATATGGATAAATACATTTTTCCGCAGTCTCTACTGTATTTGTTGGCTCATTCCGAAAAATATATATGTTTATTTGCTCATTGATTATAACCTGCACAAACAAAATACTTTCATTGATTAATGAAGACGTTAACCAGTCTTATTCAGGTTGCTTGATAATGAATTGCATTTATAGGGTAAAATGATTATTTCCTTAGATGTTCAAAGGTATATGATTTTCATTTTGTTCGGATTTTTTAGAAGGTAAGATGATTGTTTTAATCGAAGTTCAGTGGTATTTAGATTTTAATTTCGGTTTTAATTTTTGTTCTTTAGAAATGTACCAAACTACAACTGAACTCTTTAGTTTAATTCGGTAAAATATCAGGTATATTATACTTTTGTGTAGCAAATCATATATGTTAAATTTTTGTTTTTAATGTTTCAGTCAAGTTTATATTGCCCCATCCCTATTAAATTGTATTTAAGAAAACATTATGTCAAAAGAATTGTTTTGTATATATTCAGAGTACAAAAGACATAAATAGATTAACTATAAGTTCAAGATTATGTTTAAAGAAAATCTATAGGAGTTTTAAGTAGTAGAACGCTGTTGATATTCAAATCCTCCAACATTAATCTAGATGAAACGAAGGCAAGATGATTGATCAAGAAAATTAATATAATATGACTCATACTATATTAGTGGTTGGTTTTGTGTATAGCTTCTTCCTTTCCTACTAGCTATAGTTAAAGCTTTTCTGGCATATCAATTAAATATTATTGGAACTTCAAACTTTATCATCTATGCATCATAATTGAAATTTATCATTTTATCATTGTAGTTTTTCTACTTTCCTCAATCCTAATCGATTGCAAATTTTATTAAAATAGTTATAATGAACAAGACAGGTGTAGGCCACTAAATAGACAATGTGATATCATATGATATTATTATATGAAACCCACCCACCTTTATCTTCGTCTTTATAAAACTTCCCCGAAGCTAGTGCTCATCCATTCTTAAAGCTACTCGAGATCAATTATAATCATCATTCATTAAAAGACAATGACTGGCTCTGGCTCTCCATGTGGAGCTTGCAAGTTCTTAAGAAGGAAATGTATATATGGATGTGTGTTTGCTCCATACTTTTGCCATGATCAAGGAGCATCTCATTTTGCAGCCATTCACCAAGTATTTGGAGCCAGCAATGCTTCCAAATTGCTCTCTCAACTTCCTATGCAAGATCGGTGTGAAGCTGCCATTACAATCTATTATGAAGCTCAAGCTCGCCTCCAAGACCCCATCTATGGTTGCGTTGCTCATATATTTTCCCTCCAACAACAAGTAAATATAACTTCCTCAATAAACCCTAATCTTGATTATGGGTATACAAAAATGTGAATGTCATATGGTGATCATATATATATATATATATATATATATATATATATATGCATATTATGGACTTATTAATCATTATTAGTGTTTGCTATAAAATGTGTAGGTTGTGAATTTGCAAGCACAGCTTGAGATTCTAAAGCAACAGGCAACACAAAGCATGATGACTACTGATACTCCATCCTTAGAAAACCCTAATTACTATCGAGACACTAAGCTTCAACAACTTCAACAATCTCTAGATCTCCATCGTCATCATAATAGACATCATCAAGATAGAAGTTTGGATACAGAGTCCGACTCCGATCTGAAAAATATCATGACGTCTTACTCTGAATTAGATCAACACTTGAACACCTTTAATCAGTATCATAATGGCGGCAATGATGTTCTATCCGCGAGTTTCGGGTACATCTCGTATTCGTGATGATTTTGGTGAAGATAGGGTTGAACACATCAAGACGCATATTAATTAATCTATAGTTTTAATTTATATCAAGTTTATACCTAATATATGAATGAAATGTTTTTGATCGATTTAGTTTCTGTTTGATAGTTTTATAAATTTAATTTACATCGGAATCAAATCGTCAAATATATTACTGGGAAACAACAAATGGCAAATCCCCAAGCAGCTCAACTTAAGCCATGGGGAAAATCTGTTTTGGCATTGTAGACTGATCATTTGTTCCTTTTCTACTCTTGGAACCAAAAAAATAAGAATTAGCAACAAATAAATATTAAACAAATAAAAAAATTATTAAACAAATCCTAATCTACTAGTAGTATATATAATATCTTTGGCTATACATAAGATTCTTCCTTATTTTTATTTTGTCTTTGTAACCTCTCTTTTTGAACATAAGTATGTCAGGGATTTTGTCATTGTAATTTTTAACAATCAGTAAGAACTCTAGTTCAAATGGAGTTGCAACGCTCATCAGAGCTATCAACAACGACGCACAGGTGAAAGAGATTTTTGGGATCGTCAAAGATATACAAGAACTCTCTTCTGTGTTTGTCGAGATCTCTTTTGCTCATGTTCCTCGGTCTTCCAATGTGGAAGCCGATCGACTAGCCAAACTCGCTCTTTCTGTTTCAGTTGTTTCTAACCCTTAGTGGGTCGACAATGGGCCTGAGGCCTTCTTTATTTATGGAAAAAAAGTATGTGTTACAAAAAAAAAAAATGGAGTTGAAAACACATTTAGATTGTTGACTTCCAGTTTCTTGTCCCTTTTTCCTTGTTAATTTCTATATGGAGGACGACTTTCATGTGTTACAAAATGTGATTGTATAAATAGTAATGGCCAAGACATATGCTTTTTTTTTTTTGTGACAAGGCCAAGACATATGCTATTAACAAGAAGAAAGTGATCGTGACATCTACTCACTCTGTAAATTAGTCAGAATTCACAGTAATGCGAAAACATGTTGCTAGCAAAAAGCATTTCTATATTATTATTATTTCCAATCTGACTGAATCTTTTCTCACTAACTGTTATATGCCACATTAGGGACTTGTTGTCAATGTTTAAACACAAAAGTTTTGTGAAACACGAAGATAGACCAATCTGAAAAAGGAACTAGCATTTTGTGACTTTTATTATCTCGCATTAGTGATCGAGAAAAGTATTGTAAACCTAATAGGGTCGTTTAAAAACTGCAATGGGCTTACTTTACGAGTTGTGGGCCTACAGCGCACAGATTAAAAAGAAAAAAGCAACTGCAAAAATTAATTCAATAATCACGGCCTGAGGAAAGAAATTGTGAGGTGGGCCCCGATAGCAAATGACATAAAGCAGGCCAGGCAACACGTGTGATATGTCAACACAGTCAAAGACTTTGAATGTACTTAAGCCACCGGGCCCACATGCGTTAACTCTTGCCGTTTCAATCTATTTCTTCAATTTCTAAAGAACATATAATTGACAAGATGACAACAGTTCGTGTTTATTCCCTGTCAATTGACACGTCACTGAACTAAAATTGTATATACGCACTACAATGTTGAAGTTACTTTTTTTAAAAGGGTTGTTTTCATTTCACAAAAATATAATAACATGCCCTCTCATCTCATAATTAAAATAACATTTCTTCTACAGCCAGTTAACCTCGATGATGCGTTTTTTTCTTTTTCTCGATATTTTTAATGTATTTCAGAAATACATATTGGCTTGTATATATGAATTCTAAACATATATACGTTTTCTTGATGAATGTCTAAGTGGTGTTGTGATATCATGCTTTGACCACCCTCTTTTGATCTGTTCTAGTATATAATATTAGCAAGAGTTAATAAATTTGGTCTTTGGTAATGGGCTCGAAGAGTTAGGATATCATATAATAAACAAACACATGTATAAACGGCTTGACTAAGAATAGGCATCGCCGTACGCATTGTTGTTCATAAATCATAACTCACAAGTCAACCGTAATTAATAACCTTTTGATAAGAAATTTGGTTAGGAAACAAGTTCCATGTATCCCACCTAGATCATGTCATACTTTAAAATATCTTAAGATCGACGAGAATTCACTCTATAAGTATTCGCTTTCGCAATGATCTATGTACATTAATTGTTATCAACTCATGCAAAATAACTAATTTTTTGTGTATATATGAAAAGCTGTTAATGGTGAATGTATTAGGAATCCTAATTTAGGATGTTCCACTATCCAAATTTCCAATCTTTAGCATAAATGTCGAAGTAACCAACACGTTGATATGATAATGAGTAAGTAATCAATAAACTAATAAATTGACACATTTTACCTCAATATATTGTTAGCATGCCAAATGTTAAAACAAAAGACACTCTCAAATTATACTTTGTTCATAACTGTCAGACTAATAAACCAGGATGCACTGATCAGGTGCTTAATTTAACTTGTTTTCCTTCTACTATTTAATAAGTCCTTTACAATGCATTGATTAGTTATCTCGAGATTACAAATCACAAAGTCCTTTCTCAAAAGACTAAAAGAGAACTTGTGACTTTAGATGTGGACAACAACCGAAGCTTCTTGGTGGAGAATTGGGTAAGAACTAGCTGAGATTGATTAGAGTTGGCAAAGCAAAACTGATTAAAGATAATTAATTGAATTTAGTTTAGAAGATTGCATGCAATTGAGGGGACATTTTGTCTAATATTGCCACTACAATTTGTATGGGGGATTGGTCCTAGCATAATTAACTAGACGCTGCTTAGTTAATGTTAGGTAAACATCTTTGCTTAATGTAATATTATTGCGTGGTCCATTTATATAATATTAATAAATTTATAAATGAAATGATTTTGATGATTTGCTTCTCTGACAGACAATCATAACATACATCCCTCCTATGTTCTTCAAATGTTTTCTAAGAGAGATTTGTTTATCAGTTTTATTTCTTCTTTATTTATTCGTATCTTGAAAATTTAGATTTTATACAGAAAAATAAAGTTGACTTTTGTCATTTAAAAAAAATATTTGAGACCATATGCCTTTTAGCCTTCGTAGAGATGCGAAAAGCAATTGTTAGTTGACATTTAATTACAAGCACATACGCAAATCAATTCATAGAGATATATAAGAATATGTTTTTTTTAGGTTTTAACTACCCACAATACGACGTCAAAAAAAAAAAAAACTACCCACAATACGATACCCTCAACTTACATTTTTGTATATTCGAATACTTTGTGATTTATGTTGAAATTTATACTTTCTGTTGTTAAAGAAGGTGAACAATTATACGCTAGTTAAAATCTGTTATATATCCACGCAGAATACATATACATTCGTAACGAGCAAAAAAGAAAATACCAATATATAATGATATGTACTAATAATTTTTGGAAAATAGATTTTCTATAAGTGTGTTGTGTAAACGCATACATGGTGATGAATCTCTGCCTACATAGAACAATAGAAGCATTTCTATTACTGACATAAACTTCTGTTCTGCCTACATAGAACAATAATAGAAGGCCATTATCAAAAAACAAAAATCTTATCTAAACTCGTATAACATTACATTTTTGCGTAGTTTTCATGTGGAGGAAACAATAGGTAAGTGTTGAGTGGACAGTCCTCAATCAGTTAAATCTATTCAACTCGATTAATGTTGGGGGCTAATCGAAAGCGTATGATAATCTAAGACATGCAGTTATCGTGCGTGAGAGTGACTTCCGCATTATTCAATAGAAACATCAACATTGATCGACAAACGAAACCATTGAACTATAAGTAACATATTCTGTTGGTTTTATGTTTAGAAAATGTTATACATTGATGATGCAACCAAATCATGTTTATTGATGATATCATGTGTGAACATCCATTGTTTCATTATATTTTTGTTTTTTGTCAAAGGAAAAACATCTCATTTCTTCGCCGTACGTCTGTCTACATAAGTTAGCAACTTATCTTAATTCTTCATCATTCTAAGAGCCAAAGCCTGAAGCTCACCTAAATCACTATTACAATAACTCACTGATCTTTTTTTGTTAGGATATCCTTCGTGAAACCCTAACCCACCGTGACCGTATACGCCACCTCCAGTTTGCTGAGTCTCTCGCACGTTAGCTGTAGTAGTGACGTCACTGCTCGTGTTGCTGAAAGTTTCTTCTAGCGAGCTTTGTGGCGAGACGGGATTATTAGGGTTTACGTGACCGTAGTAAGGTTGATGATGATGGTTATATGCTGTTGAGTATGCATTGCCGATAGGAGAGCCAGTAGTTTGTTGACACGTCATGTATTGTTGATGAGTACTTTCCGAGCTGTTTCTTAGATCTCCGGCGGCTGACGTCTGGTGGCCGGCGATCTGTGCCTTCATTTGCATGACTTGTGCTTGCAAGTAAGCCACCTTTGTATAACCGAATCAAACGCTAAGTGTTAACAAGGTTGATTCAGTTCTATTCAAAATGTTGAAAACTCATATACACGAACTAGTAAAAGCGTATTCTTCAAGAAGATATATGTAATTTTGAATGATATTTATAAATATATCCATGTAATGTACTACATATATATTTATAATGGTTAATTTTCCAAGAATAATAAAAAGAATCATAAGAGACATGCTTATCTATATAAGCCTTTATGAATATCACCAAAATTTTCGAAACATCTATTTTGTAAAATAAAAAGAGCTAGTGTCATTAAACATGCATCTATCGATATGAAAAGGAAAGCGTTAGTGTTATTTACTAGATCTTGGCGAGTCATCAGGCAATGCCAAACGCAACAAAGAAGAGTCTGGGCATAAATTTATTGAAAAACGGATTGTTGTAACATTTTCCAATGAACTATATTATTGTAATCTCAAACGGTTATGAAATTTATTGTATCAAACAAAACAAAAACTAGTGTGAAAACAAACGTTTTGATGGAACAATTATTTGATACTTATCCTCAAGCTTTTCTTGAAATTTTAGCTACATGCACTAATATCATACCAATTAATAACGACCATATAAAATCCTCAGAGTGACTACAAAATTGATGGATTAGTAGTGATCGCTCAATTGATATATGTACCTGTTGTTGGAGAGCGAAGATGTGAGAGACACAGCCATACACAGGATCATGAAGACGGGCCTGAGCTTCGTAGGCGATGGTGACGACAGCTTCACATCGATCATGGATTGGGACATTGAGCAAGAGCTTAGAGACGTTGCTGGCTCCAAAGACCTTGTGAATAGCTGCGAATCTTGCTGCTCCTTGCTCCGAAGAGAAGTAAGGTGCGAATATACAATCCGAAGCACACTTACGCCTCAGGAACTTGCACGCTCCGCATGGTGAACCTGTCCCTGTCGTTGTATCGTTGCCGGAAGTTGCCATGGACGAAAGATGATGATTTATTATGTTGCTTGTACTTAAAAGAAAGAAGGATTCTCTTGTTTTTGTTATCTTCTGTATCGTTTTTTTTGTAAGATTATTTTTAAAGAGATGTTGAAAAGATTGAAACAAGTGATGATTTTAGACTTGGGATCGTCGGAGATGTGCACGAGCGAACTAGGAAAGGGTGATGGAGGAAAAAGAAAAAGAAATGCAATGATGATGGTGAAGTTTGGTGTCTTTGGGTGGATTTTATAAAAGGAACATTGTGATGAGAGAGATATCTTTTATTTTCTTGGGCCGGCTTATTTTATATGTTCGCTAATGATCATTTACAAATTACAATCACATATACTATAGTACTTTTTAATTAGTTATTTTGCCTACCATATTGTATCATCTTTGTATGTAAAATACTTTATTTCTCCATCACTAGAGTTTGAATCATACGTATATCGTTTAGAAATTGTAATATGTGGTGACAGTATAAATGTAATTAATATATTAATCAGTCTTTCTGGCTTCACAGTTTCACACCAGTTACATTACTAAATATAATATTTAATCTAATTATCAAGAAATGATTGTGTTCAGTATAAGTAGCAGAAGTATGTAATATTAATTTGCAAATTGTGTCTGAAACCCTCTTTCAACTCAAACAAATCTATACATGCTTCATAAATATTTGAAGCAGAAGTATATAATAATAATTTGCAAATTGCGTGTGAGACCCTCTTTCAAGCTTCAACTCAAACAAACCTATACTTGCTTCATATTCTTAGCTTCAAACTAACACTAGGAAAACATATAAAATCAAATCACTCGAGCTATTAATTTTAACCATAGATCATTCCTAACAGAAAAAATGAGAACTGTTTTTTTCTTCATATAAATAAAGTGTATAAAAATAGAAGCGAACCAAAATAATTAGAATTTAATATGCAATACTCTATGATATAAATGTTCATATTAGCTACTTATAACATTTGTAATCTTTCTAAATTTAATTCATCCGCAATGTACAATATAATTTCGTAGCATTGGCGTCGAACTAGCATCATTGAAATATCATATTTTTGCTGGTAATTTTAACTAACCACACTTGAATATTACTTTTAAAATTTCCTTGTCTCAACCATTATTGGTTTAACAGTTTGAAACCCAAATAACACTAAAGATTTATCTGTACGATATGTAAAAAAAAAATTATGATTATTCAGGGAAGCCAAGTTAAGACACTATTATTCAGTACATCGATCATGAACTAAGGTACAGTGTATATACATCCAAATGTATAAGAAGAATTGCCTTGTCTATGATAATTAACATTTAGTGAGATTATATTTTTATAAATATAAAGGATTTTTCAAGTGAGCCAAAGGGTGTGAATGGTAGACAATGGAGGGTCTCATGTTGGATACTAGGGAGACAACCAATAATGGAGATTGCAACATGAAATTCTATTTTATTAAAAATTAATTTTCTAAAATAAATTATTGGAAATTAATTTAATCAGTCCAAATTCTGTTTCTTTTCATTCGTGGATTTCTACAGAAATATATCCATATTCTTAGTAATGAGGTAGTCTTAGGTCTTCCATCACTTTTTCTTGGATTATTTTATACGTTTGTTTTTTGGATTTTATCAAAGCAAACTCACTTACTTAATTATTTTGTTCCATCTTTCTTTCTTTAATCTCTTAATTAAAAAAAGAAGAAAAGTTATTTATAAGTTCTTCCGCCGAACGCCGGACATTGGAACTGCTGCTGTTTGTCTTGACGTGGGGGACCGGATAAACCGGCAAATGCCCGTGAAGGTGTACCGACAAATGATAATGCCTTGAATGTATTTGGAGGTCATTTTATGTAGTATAATTGTTAAGTATGTAATTATAAACTATTTGATTACCCCTTTATGACAAAACAAAACACTATAAAGCTCTTAAATTTGATTGATTGTGCTGGATCTGCTTAGGTGGCTTAGGAATATTCGGTTACATGGAGTGAGTGTATAGCTGGTACAGACTAGGATTCAAATCACCTGAGGAGATTATCAGAAGTTTAATAATGGTTTATACGCCAAAAGAATTTGATATAATGTACTTGCGGATTTGGTACACGAGAGGGAGATCGTGTGATTACAACTCGGATAGTGTGTGCATGTGACTTTCACTTAGCACTCGTGTTCTTAAAATTACGTGGATATGATTATAGTTGGTAATTTAGTTTTTGTCAAACTTTTTTACATGTATCTTTGTGCTTAATACTTGCGGGCACTTCATATTTGAGTTTTAGAATTTTTCAAAATATTATAATTAAAAAATAAAATAATACTAGAATTATCTATTTTTATTTACAAATTTCAGTTAAGAGTTTTTTTTTTAATTTCCAATAAGTAAATATGGTTGAACGCATAATTTTCCCATTAGGGTATGTAGAAATAAATAAATGAAAAGGTAGTATATGTTTAACTATCAATGCAAAAAAAACGATAAATAAATTACAGGAATAATTGAAATCCAGCATATCATAGTTTAAGTCTCTTTAAGAAAAAAACATATCATAGTCTAAACCCCATATTTACCACTAGAGTATGTAGAAATAAATAAATGAAAAGGTAGTATATGTTTAACTATCAATGGAAAAAAAAAATCGATAAAGAAATGATAGGAATAATTGAAATCCAGCATATCATAGTTTAACCCCTATGTTTGGTGTAATGTTATCTTATCTCCAATAAGATATTTCTCCTCAACGTAAACAAATATTTGAGGGACTGATAGTGATTACGGATTGAAAAGAAAAATGGGCCGTTGAAGCCCAAATGGCTTGAATAGTATGTATGGCTCCATAAATATGTAATTTAAAAAAAGTGCACCAGCCGAGAATCGAACCCGGGTCTGTACCGTGGCAGGGTACTATTCTACCACTAGACCACTGATGCTTCGGTGTTAATTTTGTTAGTAACGGATCAATAAAACTACTTATTTCAAATAGCAACGTTCTCATTTTCATTTGTGTTCTTTGGTCGAAATATGAATATTTTTCCTCACATTCAACTCCTATATTAGAGTATAATTATGTACGCGGTTCTAGAGATCAGTCACCGTAGACAAAGTAAAGAGAATCTTGGGTTGAAAAGAGCCGGTGAGAGGACATAACAATTAACTAGAAACATGTGATTTTGAGATTGAGACAGAAGTCAATGTGATTGGACAGTTAACAAATTCTTTAAGTCTTACATTTTTAGCCTATTAATCTATGTGTTTGCTCTAATCAATTCCTCACATTACAAGAAGCAACAACTAAACCTAAAGACTTTCTTATAGTATCAACTGGTGCGAGTAGAATTGCAATATAAGAATAAGAAATCTAAGAAACTCGGGAAAATATGTAAGAAGAAGAAAATATTGGAGTGCATGACGAAAAAACTCTTACCTTTCACATCACTCAAACACAAACAAGCTCATTGTAATTATTATTCATAGAAAAGGGAAGAATCGATCGGGAAGGTAGAGATTAGTGAGGGAAGTGATAGATTCTAAAAATGGAAAGGTGATGATGGGGGTTTGTATATTGAATTAAAATTGTTGGGGAAGATGGAAAATGTCAGATTAAATTTGTTCATGGGAAACCACAAACATCCCAAATGTATTGACCAAACATTCCATTTTCTTGTTTCCTTTTCACATCACTTGTTTTCTGATTTTCTAATCTTGTCTCCTACATTCTTTGCTCTTGATCTGCCTCTACTCTGTACATTCATTATTAGTATATGTTTTTTTTTAGCAACTCATTATTAGTATATGTATGGATACATACATATAGTTTTCTTTTTGAGAGCTTACATACATATAGTTTATATCAGACAGTTTAACACACACATACCATGACATGCATGAGAGTTATACATATCATAATATATGTAATTATTATACAAAACTAAGCTTTAGATGTGATGGTGAGTGAAAAAAGATGAAAACATTAACTATTCATAAGTCAATTGATCATCATCCATCTTTATTTGTTTCATAGTACCACTTTGTCGCATGCGTCTCTGTGTCTCATCAGACATCAACCCATCTCATAATAATGCAATCTTTATCACTTTTTCCTTTCTTAATACCCACATACACATGCAAGCCACTTTATCTCATTTTTATCTAGCTTCCTACTTTACGTAATTCTACTATGAATTTATAGATTATTATATATTGACTATAATGTTATACTATTTCATATTTTACAAATTACGTATTGGATGCTTGAAATTGACAAACTTAAACTTAATTTTACCAAAAAGTTTTTTGACAAACTTAACACCAATAATAAAGTAAAAAAAAAAAATACAAGTGTTGGTGTTTTGTTTATCAATATTTTCCTATATACTGGAAAATAGGAAAAATAACAAAAAATATTATACAAAAATTAACTCAAATTTAAAATGAATTCTTGAATATTTTTTAACCAAATTTGTAAATGTACAAAGCCCCTGGTCCCTAGAAAGAAACTGGATCGGCCTTTTCCAACTTTGTTTATTTTTATTTTTAACTTGCATTTCCTTAAAAAGCACGTAATACCATTAAATCTCATTAGCCTAAATGCAATCACAATCTCTTGCTCACTGCTCAGCTACACATACATACATACCTTACATATAATCTCGTAGTTAAATTATTAATTAAAGTTAATTATTTAAAGGCAGCCAAGTCGAAGCTCCAAATCAAGAACTTGGTTTGGATTCCTCAAATCCATCCCAAGCTCCAACCTCGTGAATCCATGTTTCTTGTTCATCTCCCCACGACTTATCTCACATTTTGCAGCATGGCATGATGAATCTATGGCACTCTTCTTGAGCTCTCTGCTACACACATTGCTCTTATTCTTCTCTCTTTCCTTCATCAAACCTCCATGGCTAGTATTATCCAGAAAATCGAACCGGTCAGAAGAAAACGTACTCGTTTTGGATATCTGGTTGGTTAGGGAAGGGTCAAGATGAGCTGGCATTGTTAAAGGAGAAGAAGAGCCAAAATTAGGGTTAGGGTTGCCAACAGGTACGTGTTGTTGGTGAGGTTCAAAGAGCCAAGAAGGGATCTGTCTGAGTTTTGCTCTGTCTCTTCTGTGAACATTCATGTGTCCTCCAAGTGCTTGAGCAGATCTAAAATCTCTCCTGCAGAAACTGCAAGTGTAGTTCTTGGGAGGCCATGGGATCAGCCCAGCTTCATAGCTATTGTAGAGATTCATGATGACTCTGTCGTTACCACTAGTGTCACCTTCTTGATCTTCTTGAGTTTTGTTTTTGCTGCTGAAACTTGCCAAATGTGTCCTCTTCATATTCTCCAACAGATGCTGATGATGAATAAGGATGATACTCACCTGCGTGATATAAACAAAAAAAGATGTTATATAAAGAGTGTATAACATTACTTCAGAAGCAAGTAAGAATAAAAGTGGAGAAAGATGAAAACCCTAGATAGATAGAGACTTGAATTTTGAGCTTGCTGGTGATTTAAGGAAGAGGAAGAGATATGGAGGAGAACTTACTGTGTTATATAGAAGAGGTTGTTTTAATTTATCATTACTTGAGGTTGTCTTTAAGTGTATATATGGACGATCATTTATTAGGGTTTTATAGTCTGTTACATGTTTGGTCAGATATATTGGAGAATAATGAGTATAGCTAGGCTATTTTCGATCAGATTTGATGAGTGGAAAAAGAAAAATAAAGAAAGAAAGAGACAAAGAGGTAGTTTCATGATTAAGAAGCAGAGAGAGAGGAATTGAATGGAGGCTACTTACTCATGATGCTCATGCCTGCAACGTGTCTGTTTATTACTATAATTGGAAGTTACTTGAGACCAATGTTATTGTAGTATGGGGACTCTGTGTTGCATTAATATCCTGTGTTAATATCTAGCAGGAGATCACTTGCCACTTCATTTTCATCATATTCCTCCACAATTATCTTCATTATATCTGCACATTTTATAAATACACAAATATAGATAAATATGTACCAAGCTATATGTTAAATGCATCAAAAACACATTTCCTCTTATGGTATTGAGAGATGGGTATGATTTTATTACCAATAGATTGCAGTGGTAGAGGGCCAAAAGAAATCAAAGTATTAGTAGTTGATTTTGACATTGAGTAGAAACTGTACAATAAAGGAAATAAACAAGGCTTGTGTTTGCATTAACGACATAGACAATGACGTTTTGCTGGCCTTAAGATTTTTATTGCAGTTTATACCTACTATTTCACAAACTTACATATGAAATTGAACTAATTAACGAACCTCTCTACAATGTTAATGTCACAGAAAATTTGAGATTGGTACACACAAAAAAAGCAGCCCATCTAGATAAATCATAGACCCTCCTTGGTCTGTCTCAAAACAGACCAGATGATAACATATACTATACAATTTTTCCAGTTTCCAAAACATGAGTTTATTTTAGTTTGGTTAACAAATATTATTTGAACGAATGATTAGCGTGTAATTAATTACCCAGGTCTCTTAATTGATCACCCAAGCAGTAAGCAGCATAAAAAGTTGCAGTCCTTACACAAAATATCTAGTTTTCAAGGGAAAATTTTATACTAACAAGAAACTGTCAAATCTTATAAGCATTAGTTAACAAACATAATGAGTTTCTAATCACACCAAATTAAAAAAAATATATATGATATTTAACAATTAAATTTCGGCACATATCAGAAAAGCTTTTCAAAACATTAACATAATCAAGTTTCGAAAAAGAAAACATTTAACATAATCTTTCAAATAGTAAACTTTCACATTTTCTCTCTTCTTGTTTCTATTTTTCTTAAGAGACACTTCTTCTTTCTCTCTCGCGCGATAATTTTGAATTTTCAAACGGGTCATTAATGGGCCAATATATACCGGGCCAAAAATGGGCCTTATATATCGAAATCACATCGTCGGTTTTTTATTCGCAACGACCAAAAAGAATGTTGATGATGACTCCTTCTTCTTCGCTGTATAATCTCACTTCTTCTTCTTCTTCCTCTTCGTCTCGATAACTCCTCTTCCTTATTCTTCCTCCATCGGAGCTGTATCAATCCCAATCGAAACTGTGAGCATCTTCGAATCGATTTCAATTTTTTAAGTTTAGAACTCAGTCTCATGTTAGCGTCTTTGTCCGATTTTTTAATTAAGTCGAGTATTGATTTAGGGTTTGAGATTCGATCGATGATTTGGTGTAGAACAGAACGAGCTAGTGCGATTTAGTTTCTATTGATTTTGATTTTCTGCAATCTGAATGTTGAGATTCTCTGTGTGATTTAGGCAGAGAGAGAGGAGAGGGAAAAGGAGAATGTCAAACCATCAGAAGATCACATGTGTGTCTTCGTCCCATCAGAATCTGGTGGAGAAGCTAATGCAACTCCAGGAGAGGTTCTCCCATCTCCAGGCTGCTAGGAAGGAAGGGAGGGTTAATGATCATGCGGTTTTGGAAGCTCAGATCTCTCAGAATCTTTGTGAGTGGCAAGCTGAGCTCACTGCTCCTTCTCCTGAATGTTCTCTTCTGGTTCGTAAGTCTTGGACTTTAGTGGATTATAGCTTTGTAGAATGATAAATATTCGTGCTTTTTGTTTGTTTGGCTTGATTTTGTGGTGATTTTTGATCTTTTGGTAACGTGTATAGGGTGGAAGTATTAGTCATTTCTCTGAGGAGATAGCTCGTTTGTTGAAACTAAACGACGAAGAGGATGATGCTACTAGTTCGTTAAAGGAGCATGATGCGCCTAAGCCTGACGGTTTCGATCAAAGCTTGTGCCCCCCTCCAGAACATTTGGAATGGATAGATGAGCCTTTTTGTCAAAGTCCTTTCAACGTCAATTTCTCCTGTGGTTTTGAGGTGAGCTAGCGTCAGATTGATAGTGATTATGATAGTCTCTGTTACAAGGATCTGTCCAAATTGTCTTCTACAATATTATGTTTGATCTTTGTTCCTTCTTGTCTTCCTTTGAGCTTGTTTGGTTATTTATTACAGTTCATCTTTTCTACCTCAGGAAGCTGTTAATAACAACACCCAACCACATGACCAGCAACTCCACTTTGCATTTCAAGAGTTCGACCCAATCATAAACACCGCTCCTGATTTCCATGTCCAGAGCAACTTGGATATAGCTTCTCAGTTGGATTACCATCTCTCAGAAGTGCGTCAGGAGTTCAACAGCAGCCCTTCCGTCAAGCTTGACGCGTCTGAGAACTACACTGACTTCACTACTCCACAAAGTGTCCGTGTGCCTCCTCCTCCTTCTGCCTTTTTGGGACCGAAGTGTGCTCTATGGGACTGCACAAGGCCTGCTCACGGATCTGACTGGTACCTTGACTACTGCAGTGACTACCATGGGAATCTAGCTCTGAACGAAGATTCCCCTGGCACAGCACCTGTTTTAAGACCAGGAGGCATTAGTTTGAAAGATAATCTCTTGATTGATGCTCTTCGTGCAAAGACTCTTGGTAAGAATGTTGGCATCCCGGTGTGTGAAGGAGCTGTTAACACAAAATGCCCATGGAACGCAGCAGGTGAGACCATATGCGAGTTTATGAGTTAATTACTTTTTTTTGTCGTCTCACCCTTTTGTTAACTGTTTATACATGCAGAGCTATTTCATCTCGAGCTGGTTGAGGGTGAAACGATTAGAGAGTGGCTATTCTTTGACAAACCGAGAAGAGCATACGATAGTGGAAACCGGAAGCAGAGATCGCTCCCAGATTACAGCGGAAGAGGGTGGCATGAATCGAGGAAACAGCTGATGAAAGAGCAAGAAGGGCAGAAGAGATCTTACTACATGGATCCACAGCCTCCTGGTCTCTTCGAGTGGCATCTCTTCGAATACCAGATCAACGAATCTGATGTGTGTGCGTTGTACAGACTAGAGCTCAAACTAACAAATGGGAAGAAGTGTCCCAAGGGAAGAGTCGCGAAAGACCCTCTAGCTGATCTGCAGAAGAAGATGGAGAAGATGGGACAGTTGACACCTGAGGTGGCTTCGGACAAACCCTCTCCTCCAACAAAAGTTCGTACAAAGTCTAGCAAAGGAGTTAAGGTAGCAACTCAAGACACTCCGGTTCCTGCAACAGTAGCAAACGAGCCATCATCACATCAGTGATGGTTTTCAGTCTCTGCTTTTACCTGACTACTAGTTAACCTCTTTGATGGTTAGTGTTAATAGGGAGAGGAGTATCTTTGGCCCTTCTTTACTGTAGAATCTGAGATGGTTTGTAAATTCATTTAGCTTCGTTTGTTTACTCTAAAACCATTAGGATCTTGTCAAAAAAGTTTGTAACTCTCCTGTCATGTTTCCGTATTCCAAAATGCTTTTGAAGCTCATGTTTTTAAGACAACATCACTTCCCTTGTCTATACTCAGATGAACTCAAGTTGCAAAGAGATGATCTCACAAACAGTTGGTTATGCATCCTTGTGAAGCCCTGATATTGAGCTCTCTACTGTCTTACCACTATGAGGATTTAACTAGAAAGGCCTCAACATTAATATGTATCTTTTACTTGCATAGAAGTATTGTCTCATTACACATCAAAAAAAAAATACACACACGTAGTAAGTAGTACAAAAATAAAGGAGGGTAGCATATAAACTCATGTATTTTCTATGTAGACTCAGTGTCTATCAAGTTCCACTACATGTTCTTGGCCAACACAAGAATGATTTATCCTGTTGGAAGATCTTTCTCTTGTTAAGATTCTCCTAAACGAGTCTAATCGTGAAACCGACGAAGAGTTCAGCCTGACTTCCTCCAACGACGGTGGTGCAGTCGGTGGTGAGCCAGAGGCACCATCGCCAACTGGTCCTTCTCTTGGCTCAGGCTCAAGTCTCAGCCTTGGTTGAACTTCATTCCGACAAACAGGACAAGTAGAGCAAGTGGTGAGCCACGTGTCAATACAATCAACATGAAAAACATGTCTACAGTTCGGCAACTCTCTCGCCGTGTCTTGCTCCTCAAACACGCTAAGACACACCGCACATTCAGTAGCGGCCGCAACGTCACTTCTGGCTCCAACGATGAAAGTAGGGAGAGAAGCTATGACTGTTGGGTTGAGGCCACGTTTTGGCGTTTGCAAAGGGTGGCGTAATACGACGGAGAGGCCACGGAAGCTGCTAGCTTCTCTACGGCGATGGAGAATGAATCTTGCATAAAGATGAAGAATGAAGATGATGAGGATAACTGCTGACGAAGAGATGACTGCTGCGAGCATGATCTTGCTGGTGGAGTCGTAACGAGAAGAGTTTGGCCAGAACGAGTGGTGGTCTTGACCGTTGGGCCATGTATGATCTCTATCGTTGGAGCTCATTGCGAAGAAGGGAAGTGAACAAAAGTTCGTAATAACTTCTGATGTATTATATAAGAAATAAAGTACTTCTAAAAGTTTTCTTATTGCAATGTCTTGCTTCTAGGTTCATACTTTAGTTTAATCAGAAAAGGAGATATAATCAGAAAAGTAGAAAAATCACCAATGTTGACTGAACTTGGATTGTGGAAAGTGGCACTAAAAGCCTATGGCTTTTCAAGAACCAATAAAAAGTTTATATACTTTAGATCTATATATTATTCAACTTTTTAATGTTATTATTCTCTAGCTTATTCAAATATTAATCTTAATTTTTTTTATGTTTGATAAAAAAGAATAATATTTAGGAACCAGTAATCACATATGACATCTTTGATTTTCACGCATTACAAATTAGTACATTTTGTTAAATAGAGATTGCATTCACAATTTTTTCAAGAATGATAAGACAAGTTTTTTTTCTGGTCAACATAATGAAGATTCAGTTAAATCTCAAGTTATGACTAGAAAAAAATGTAAAATGTCCATGTTGGACTGTGGAAACAAAGAACCAAAAAAAAAAGTTTATATACTTTAGATCTATTATTCAGCCTATTAATGTTATCAATCCCAAACTTATTCAAATACTAATCCTTAAATTTTTGATGTTGATCCAAAAATTAATATTTAGGGACAAGTAAACACATATGACATCTTTGATTTTCATGCATTACAAAATTAGTACATTTAGCTAAATAGGATAGCATTCACTATTTTTAAATGAAATGATAAGACAATTCTTTTCTGGTCAACAAAATGAAGATTCAGTAAAATCTCAATATATATGACTAGAAATAATGTAAAATTTTCATGGTCAAGAAAATAAGAAAATTAAAGGTAAAAACGTGTGAGGAGGTAATGTGTGGGAAGGGAACCATATAGGTTGACTTGAGAACAGTCTTCAATGTAGACACACTTTGAAAATATTACAAGTTCAACACTTTTTTCTTCTTATATTTTTCACACTTTAATCAACAATGTCTTTGTACTATAATGTGCATTTCCTACAGTAGCATACAAAAGATTTACACATTACAAAATATTTTAGTAAGACAATAAATATTACGAAAGAACAAGAGTACTATTGTGCATGAATTAAAGATTTAACTATTGTGGTATGTGTATCTATTCATTGTCTTTCTAGGTCCATTACACGATCTTGGTCAACACGAGTTTTGTTATTCGACGAAGATGCCGCTGTTAAATTTAACGGAGATGCACCGTCAACAACTGGTCCTTCTCTTGGCTCAGGCACTAGCCTTTGACTCGGCTCGACTTCAGTTCGACAAACGGGACAAGTGGAACATGTGGTGAGCCATGTATCAATGCATGTCACGTGGAAAACATGCTTGCAGTTCGGTAACATCCTCGCCGTATCTTTCTCCTCCAACAAGCTTAGACACACCGCACATTCCGTGGCTGAGACGTCACCACCATTGACTCCAACAACGAATGTAGGGAGAGATGCAATGACAAGTTTGTCGAGACCACGTATGGGCGGCTGAGACACGACGGAGAGGGAGAGGCCTTGGAAGGTTGATCTACGGCGGTGGAGGATGAATCTAGCGTAAAGATGATACACAAAAACGATGAGAATAATGGTAGAGAAAGAAATGATGGTGAGGAGTAAGATCTTGCTGCTTCCATCGTAAGAACTCGTGTTTTGCCAGAAGGAACGGTCGAAATGATCTCGGTTGTCTGAGCTCATGTTAATAACAATGTAATGAGGTTGAAGAGATCTTAGTTGTGTAATTATGTAAAATTTCTGATGATTATCTGACTTCTTTATTTTATTCTACAAAGCATTAGAATATGCTTGGTGGGTGGGGAAAAAAATAGGATACTATATATCATTGATCCAGGGGACATTGCTGACTTTACCGGATTTGTTTTTTAATTTAAGAAATTCTAAGCAAGTTAATGAAATTTAGTTTAGATTTGCAATGGATACGTAACATGTCGACATAATATGAGAATTTTTAATTCAAAACAATACTTTTTTCCAATAGTGACGAGTACATGTAAAATTGAGCATAGTCAAAGAAGATTTCAAAAGGTTATAACGTGAGGTTTGAAGTGAGGCTGCGTGTGGGAACCATATGGTTGACTTGAAGAAGAGTCTTCAAAGTATACAAACATTGTGAATGTATTACAAGTTGCGAGCGAATATATGTTAAATTCAACTCTCTCTATTTTTTCTTTTCATACGTTAACTTCTTGTCCCATTCCTTGGAGGAAAAGGTTACTATATTTTATCTTCAAAACATACGGTATTATTGTTTCCATATAATTACGTAAAAAAATATTGAAGATAATAACTTTTACCGTATAAGACATTTGCACAGTGCAACTGAAAAGAGATGTTTCATATAGTTACGTGAATGTTTCGCATTGAAGACACAAGACAGTAAAGTAATGCATGTTTGACTTTTCTAAGAAATGCTGTGTAAATAGTCAACAAAAGAAGCCAAGACTTACTTAAGAGTTTGGCTTTTTCTTTCAGCCTTAAAAGGATCAACTACTTCATCTCAGTCTTGAGATGGGTTGGATGGGTTGGTGGAGAAAGAAGAACACAGAAGAAGCCGATGTAAAGAAAAGACTTGTCCAAGCTAACGGCGAGGTGGTGCTAGAAAAGCTCATCGAGTATTGCAATGGAAAATCCAATCTAATCAAAACCTTTTCTGCTTCTCAGATCCTAAGAGCCACCGACAACTTCAGCCATAATAACTCTCTTATTCTCCACGCTACTGGTAGCTACCAATGTTACAAAGGTATGCTTGAAGACCGACCCGTGCTTGTGAAGAAATGGGTAATAAAGTATAGTCCCTGCAGCGGAAAGACATGTCGTGACATAGCCATATCATCAATGGTTAGTGGTCACAAGAATTTCCTCAAGCTGTTAGGTTGCTGTCTTGAGTTTCCTAATCCAGTTATTGTCTATGAATATGCACAAAGTATAATGTGTAGAGAAAAGTCAAAGTATTGGCTGTAGTAGGAGAAAAAGTTCCAAAGATGATTGAAGTTGCCAAAGAACTTAAAATGATAATGCTTGTTTAAGCATATAAACAATGTCATTTTTTCTCTTAGATCTCTCCCAAACTGTTCTTGAAAAAATTACACAAAAGTTATTACAATGAGTCCCTTCTTCATTAAGAGTATCTATGTAACAACAGAAACAGCTATAGATTCATAGTAACTAAGCCCACACTTGTCGAAGGAGATTGTATCTTGCATTTGAGGTGGCAGAATCATTAAACTCACTCGTTTTATCAACAATAGATGTAAGAGGAGAGTCCAGTTCCTCAAGCTCCTCGTCGCTCGTGTACCCTTTCCTCTGTATCATAGACACATTCCTTGACAACTTCCCTGCAGCCTCCGCAACTTTCTCCGCTACGTCCATGGTCGATGGAGGCTTGTAAGTAACAGAAGAAGCCGCATAAGGGAAGCTTGCTTCTTCTGATTGTACCTCGGCGGCATTTAGCTCTTCTAGGACAGCTCCAGGTACATCTTCTGGACAGAACTCATCAGGAGTGAAGTTGCATAGTATTCTCTTGATAAGTGAAAGAGTGATTGATGGACATATCTGTTTGTAAAAAAAAAAACAATAAATCAAAATGACAAAACTTGTGAATGTAATGAGGCTTAAACCAAAGAACATCATACCTCTTCTCTAATGGAACTTTCCATAAGCATGTCTTTAGGGAGCATAAGAAGATCACTAAGTTCATTTAACAACACAAAGGCTTTACTACTATCACTGCCTTCACTTTCTACTTGATCATCATCTGAGTTCATACCGAACATTTCAGTGAGGGATCTAGACCAGTTACCAATCTGCAACAGGAGAATATAGTGACATTACATTAGTCAACTCTCTAATGGTTATGAAAGAAACTGAACTTTGTTTTATTTTGGTTACCGCGTTTTTGAGCTGTGCTCCTGATCCAAAGCTCAAGTCTCCAGCAGGAACAGGCAGAACTTTGGTATCAAGAATAGGATCAGAGACAGGATCAGTTGGTATCTGATGTTCTGACTCGCGCAGAATAGCATTGAACATGGCTACATCAAATCTACCAACACACTTCTCCATCACCATTCTAGCCAACACAGGTAAGCAGCCACATTCATGTCCTCCACCTCTCATAGGACAAAGCCGTTGAAGAGCATCTCCAAAGGCATTCTTCCATAGGGTAATAGAAAAGGCTCCTTGCTTCTCATTCGATTTAGAAGCTGAGGACTTGTTGTTCTCAGGGGATTGCATATGAGGAGTAAAGACCTTAAAGATAAGAGAACAAGAGTGAGATGTTGTTACATACACAAACTTAAAAAGAATCTCAGTCTCTTGTGTTTATACCTGCCACCAAACAGACTCCACGATTCTAGAGAAGACCCAAAGCTCGACCTTCTCAAGTGCAGCAGTGAACGTTTCAGTTTCTTGCCAATCCTCAAGAAGCTCTTGCAAACCATTCTTCCATCTCAAGTTCGTTTTCTTCCCTGAATCACCACCATTCTCACTCCCGTTACCTTCAGAGCTCTCCGTGACACGAGACTTACCAAACGCTTTCGAAATAATCTCCCTTAGAGTTATGATGTTCGATAACCAAAACGTCAACCTAAAAGAGTTTGAGAGAAACCAAGAATCAAGATCCTTAAAACATGTTAAAAAAACATTAAGAGTATTTGTTTTCTTTCTTACCTTGAAACATCATTCCCACAAGATCTAGCAACCAAGACCAGACCAGAAACAGAGTTTCTAGCGATGGTAGCACGCTTTCCTCTAGCGAAATGCTTACAAGCATGAATGTAGATCCTAGAGATACGCCTCGCAGGAGTATGAAGCTTGTGCGCAGAGCTGGAATGGTCAGGGACGACAGAGTAGAGAGAAACCTCGAGTGCAGCGACTTCTCTAAGCTCCTCTTCAAGTCTCTCGATTCTCGTCTCAAGATGCTCAATCTTCTCTTTCAAAGATCCATCCTCAATACTCTCTGTTACATCAGGGGCCTCGTTCTCGCTTCCTGCGCTAAGAGCGCCGTTAGAAGCATCTTCCCAGACATCAGCATTGACACCTTTAACTTCTTCTTGTTCATCACCATCAGCATCAGCATCTTCTTTCTCTTTACTTACGGTTACATCGTCCAAGTAACGGACGTCTAGTGTCTCGTAAGCCTCGGATGGATCTGACTGTGTGGTTGAGTCACTAGCCACTGTTGTGAGGATGTTAGACTCTAAGGCCTCCTTGTGTTTCTCTTGTTCTGATGATTTTTTCTGGCTGTTAGTCTTCTGCAGCTTCTGGTCTTTCCTTCCACTCTTGGTGGATCGCTTGGACTGGACATTGTTCACTGATCTTGCCTTCATCATCAAGTTCTCAGCCAAATCAACAGTTACTTTCAACTTCCAAGTGAGAAAACAATTCAAGAGGATCTGTGTTTCCCTTGTGATAAGCCTCTAAAAGATGAAAGGATTTAAAAAAACACAGCTGGATATGTTCAGGTTACTGAAAACGACAGCTTATAATGGAGGAAGAAAAGGACATGTTCAGTCTTGCTAAGTTTTGTCTTAAACTGCAGTAGAGGTCCCAGCAACTTGTTCGTAGTTGTTGTGATAGAACATGGCTGGATTCACTATATGTAAGTGGTTTTACTAGAATAATCAGATTTAACAGAAACGATTAAAACTAATCAGACTAATTGAAATCCAGAGCATCCAAGAAAATATATTAGTAAACAGAGCATGAAACAACCATGAGGACTAAGAGAAGTCAACAAGCAAAAGAAGAGGAGCTTACCAGTGACTTTGGGAGGTTGTCTTCCTCGGTTACTTTAATCTACTGAGGGTGAAGTCTCTACTCTGAGATTAGCTGTCTATTATCTGTAATCCACAATAAAGAAGAAGCTATCTTCTCTCTCTTCTCTAACTATGGGAGATCCGAGTGAGTGGGGGAAGTTATGGTGGTGCATTTAAGAAAGAAAGAAAAACATGGATCCTGTACGGAAGGGACAGTGACTGTGGTCGTGAAACTATGGAAGGTTGTGTCGGTGGCTAGACTGTTCACTGGAAATAGCCGGTCACATAACCCGGAAAAAAAGTAGCTTCTCTTTTTAAATGACAGTAGTGTGCTTTTTTCTCTTTGGTCCAAAGACATCTCACTGACTCCACCGACATCAAATAGTGTTCTTGAATTCGAATTTACAAAAGAAACCGTGTCTGACATACAGAGGAAAATGGATAAGAAGACAAAGGTTCTTCACATGGCTTTACACTGGACCTCTTCTCTGGGTCTCCAGTAAAACAAACATGTGATCTTGTCTTGTTTCATTGATTATACCAAAGCCTAAATCGTGTGTCAGTGTTCATACTCTCGGGAGCCCTCCCGATGTGATGCAACTTGAAGACACGGCAAACAAACGGCAAATAACAAGACAACAATGCTTGCAATAAGGTAACTGAGTTTGTTTAATCCTAATCTCTTTCATTTTGTTTAATTCATCATTTATGAAATTAGAGGATGAGACGAAACTCCGCTAAAAACCGACACGGCTTTGAACTACTCTATGTTTAAAGAGGATGCTGTCAGACCACACTTAAAGGAAACTAATCACAAGATTTGGGAAACACGAGTGATACTACTTGAAATGGCATTATTCAATAGAAAGCTCATGGACCAGAGACAAAGAACCTATGAGTAATACTACTTGAAATGGCATTACTTGTAAGCTACCATGATTTCTAAACCTTATCAGCCCAACATCGAGTGAAGTTCACCTCAACTCCAACTTGCCACTTATTCAAGTAAGTGATCAAGCTCTTTGATTGATACCCAATTTATCAGTTCCCACAAGCATGCAAACAACTATTTCGAAAGCTCAAAAAGTAATGTTCTCATGCTATTCTCAGTTCAGTATCTGCTAAAATGCTCACAGTTCATTATCCACACATCCTAATAAGACACTATTAGCCATCACTGAATTGTTCAAACATCCAGCACTGATGCAATGAGCAGTAAAATCTTAGCAAATACCACAACTGAAGATACTGAAAAGGGAAAACTAGTGTTCTGAATTTAACAAAGGCTGATGTCATGAGAACTCTACTCCAACAACTGTGCAATCATCAAGCACTGAAGCAACGAGCAGGAAAAGCCTAGTAAATACCACAACTAAAGTAGTGAAACCTAGCGTTCTGAATCTTACAAAGGCTGATGATGTCATGAGAACTCTACTCCAACCATTATCAAATCATTCAAGCATCCCAACACTGATGCAATGACCAGAAAAAAAAAAAACAAGATACAGAAAAACTAGTGTTCTGAGTTTAACAAAGGCTGAAGCCACGAGGAACTGTACTCCAACCATTATCAAACTATTCAAACATCCAACACAGAATGCAATGAGCAGTTAAAAGCCTAGAAAATACCAAAACCGAAACCCTGTGTATTGATGCCATGAACACTAGTTTATGCTAATGAGCCTTCTTCAAGTATGCCACGTCTACTAAACAGAGAGCCATTCCTTCACCTAGTTCACAATTCAATATCCACACATCCTAATACGATACTATTACCCATTACTGAGTTGTTCAAAACATCCAGCACTAATGCAATGAGCAGTTAAATCCTAGTAAATACCACAACTGAAGATACTGAAATCTAGTGTTCTGAATCTAACAAAGGCTAACTCTACTCCAACCATTATCATATTGTCAAGCATCCAACACTGATGCAGTGAGCAGTAAAATCCCAGTGAGTACTACAACCGAAGATACTGAAATCTTGTGTTCTGATTCTAACAAAGGCTAATGATTTCATGAGACCTCTACTCCAACCATTATCAAACTATTCAAGCATCCAACACTGATGCAATGAGTAAATAAAAGCCTAACAAATACCAAAACTGAAAGAAAAAAAAAAAAACTGAAATCTTGTGAGCATATCTATCAATGACTGATGCCGTGACCACTTTATAACATACCAAAACTCAATGCGAAAGGTGAACAAAACTACAATCATATACTATTAAAAAAAAAAAATCTATACTACTGAGCCTTATTGAAGTATCTCATGTCTACTCAACAGAGAGCCATTCCTTCACCACCTAGTAATAGCTATACTACCAGTCTCTGACTACAACAACAAATAACAATTTTACTCAAAAAGGACCATTTCTTCACCTATTAACAACAAATGACTAGTAGAAAAATGGATTGATAACAAAGGCCAATACTGAAACAAACAATATTCGTTTGAAAAAAGCAATCGAATTTCAGATGTTGATCAACAACTAGCAAATCAAAAGTGACCAAGTTTTAAACTTGTAATCATAAGTTCGTCAAAGAACACTTTATTCCACCATTATCAACAAAACCAAAAGACACTGCTTCAAAGTTCCAAAGCATCAAACATCTGATCCTCTCAATCGGAAGAATCTCCGGCGAGCCTCTCCGCCTCGAGCCGCTCCAGGGCCTTCTGATGAGCCCAAGTCTCGATCGAGAGATCAGGCTTCGCGTTGAGCCCCACGCCGAGGATGACGATCGTGAGGAAGCTCGTGACGTAGCAGGGAAGCTCCCAGTCCTCCCATTTCCGCGACTGCCCCGGCGGCGGAGGAGTGCGGTTCATGAAGAAGCCCTTGGGACGCTCCTCGTGGCCCGGCGTCGCCCATCGGCTCGCGCCGGCGGATGTGGATCCGGATCTGGAGAGGATCCGGCTTCGTAGGGACCTCGCTGCGACGGTTAAGGACTGCGTCGACGGCATCGATCGCTGTGGTGTGTGGCTCCGATCTGATGTGAAAGTGACGAAATGGGAATCTACGGGTTTGTTAGTGGTCAGCTATATTACCAATTTCGGTTTAATTGGATGTTTAACCGGTTTGGTTATTGCTTGATTTCAATTTTTTTGGTTTATTTCCCATTAGTGGTCAGCTATATTACCAATTTCGGTTTAATTGGGAGTATAACCGGTTCGGTTATTGCTTGATTTCAATTGTTTTGGTTTATTTCCCATTAGTGGGTCAGCAATATTACCAATTTCGGTTTAATTGGGAGTTTAACCAGTTCGATTATTGCTTGATTTCAGTTTTGGTTTATTTTCCGGTCTAATAGATTTAAAAACCAAATTGATGAATCTTTTTCTGTGTTCGGTAAATGAGAGGTGGTTCAGTCATCCTTTCCTCAGTTTTCATTTTGGTTACGGTTTGGCTTTAAAATCGGTTTTACCAGTACGGTTCTAATTTAGTTTAACCGAAACGAATTGGCCACACTAGTCGGTTAAAGATTATGGGCTCATACTCTTATACGACGCCGTATTGCCATATAACACTCCTGCTCTTCTTCTTACCACGTTCTTTCCTCACGTCAATATTATGGATGTAACCTATGTCTATGTGTCTCTTGTGGTTACGTTGTCGGTGTAAAGGTCTTGCATGATATGGCTGCAATAACCTCCTCTCTAATCTCTATGTTAATTTTGAATAAAAACCCAACAATTTAATTTTCTGTATGAAGAAATCAAATGGTTCAAACCGGAAATTGGAGAGTTACATTATTTTTAAGAAATAAGAAAAAAAAAACGAAACATGGGTTTTGATATTCAATCTAATAGGTCCATGATTAGATACTTGGCTTGCTACCATCACCGGCTGGCGAATCGTGCTCGACCAACACCTTCGTAGCTTTATCCTTGGAACGCAACTTTGACTGAGCAAGAATCACAGCAATGGCTTCTCTGACTGCAGTGGGGTCAAGGCGGGACTTTTCATCCTTGTTTACCACGGGCAAAGGCACTACCTCCTTATCCATAGCTACGCTCGCTGTCTTATCCATGGAGAAGGTCTGAGATCTAAATTTATTTCAATGGAGACAGCCGTTCTGATTCTGTAATAAAAAACAGGAATCCCTAAAACACACGAACTAATAAATAATTAGATGCTTAGTGGGCTTTTAGGTTTTCCAAATGTCATTTGGAATAATGGACTTTCACTATTATGACACAAAAATTACTTTGGGGTGCATAATGCCCACATACGAACCTCGAAAACCATTCAAGTTGCATGGTTCTGAAAATGGGCCGTCTTAGCGATTTATAAGTAGGGGTTATTGGTTGTTGTATTTTTATAGATTTGAAAATCCGAACTAAATTTAGTGTTATTGGTTCTATGATTTTCAAATCTGTATTAAAATTATGTGTTATTGGTTTAATGATTCATAAATTCTATATCAAATCAAGTGTTATTCAATCGCACAGATTTACTAATATATTTGATTTTATAATGGATTTGAATGGATTTGCTTGGATTTTTCTGTTAAAAATACAAAAACTCAAATCCGAGAGAAAACCTCCGGATTTGTATATTTTACTTGGATTTATAAATACTATATGGATTTCTAAATTAATCAAAATATATAAACCAATAACACCTCCTAAAGCTTTTGTTTAGCGTTAAAATTAGGTTTAGGCATTCAAATAACCAATCGGCTTTTGTTTCAGGTTTAATCAAGTTTTGGATTTATGAATCAGCCCCATTTGGAAATTATAAATGTTCGGTTCAGATTCAGTCCGAGTTTAGTCAGATACGGTTCAAATTTTAATAATATTTCTAAAAAACGGTTTTGTACTTATTTAAATCCTAAAACCAAATAAAGATCCAATGAAACAAATATAGAAATCAAGAAATAAGAATTGAGAAAAAACTTTGTCAAAATCTTTTTTAATTCTAATGTAATTTTCGACAAGTGAAATTAAAAACAATAAAATTAAAAAACAAAAATTTAAAAACTATGTTCAAACACATCATTTCTGATAAACCGGAGCGAAAACACATCTAACCCGATAAATTTGACTATGTAGAAGAAGGAAGAATACCTTATACCAAAATATATTAGACTAAATATTTAGGTTATTTATTTATATAATATATACTTATTTTAAGTATTCAATGAAATCTTATAGTATTTTGTGTACTTATTTGAAATTGAAATTGGGTTTGGTATGAGTGTTTTCTGGAATTTTGAATTTTTCAGCGGCTCAGATCAAATCCATAGCCTGAAATACCTAGACAGATTTTTATTTTTAGAACACTGAGCATAAGTATTCAATATGAGTATTTTGAAATTGATGTCAATGAGTTCATAAATCATAACTAGCACAATGGCATTGTTTCCGGTAGATAAAGTGAAACATTTATAAATTAATAATGTTAGAACTACACCAAAACTATATTTTTTTATTAATTTATAGAGATGTTATTTATCAATATACTAATTGAATCAAAAACTTAATTTGAGATTATAAAATTATATTATTTTATTAAAATTTTTAGCGTATATTAATTTATAAAATATTAATTTAAAGAAGTTATAGAGTAATATGTTTGATTTTTTGTTAACGTCGGCCCAAGCCCAATGTCTGAATCTAGTTGCAATAAATGGTAACTGTTGATTTTCAGACTATTTAATTACGAAAGGACCCTTAGAACTGAGATTATAGTAGAGTGGCATCTTGCAAATGCATGTTCGGCAGGTGACTTTTGTCGGTTGGTTAAAAATTTGATCTGACACAATCAATTACTGTCTCCCAGTCTTTTCCTCCCTTTAATTTGAATGAAATCTAAAACGTCAGCACATGTACTTATATAAAAACGTCACCCTTCATGATAAGATAACCACTAGGGGTCGATTAGTTTCAATTTTTTATCTAACATGTGCTTACGATTTTAAAGTACTGAACTGATATATAAAGTAAGATAAATATAGGTTCAGTAGGACTGTACAATTGTTTCATGGCTCAAGATGGTCTAACATGTGTTAAGATTCTAGGCATTTAAGATAACTAATGGGTAATGGCAAACACAAAACAAAAAGTATAACTTAGAAAACTAATATTTCTTCAGATAGATTGCTTATTATACTATTGTCCATTGATAATTTGATATAAGATGTATTATGCTTCGTTTTCTAATTGTATACACTTATCTCTCACATACAAATTCAAATCATCGCAGTTTAAAGATTCGCAATCTAAAATTCAATATATTGTACTAAGTAGTAAGTAGTAAACTATATGTTAGCCTTTTCCTTGTCTTTTTATCCTATAAATCCAACGATCCTAGTTATCATCAACGCGGATAAAACTTTGAACCTTGTAACAAGATCCCACTTGCATTATTCAACTAATAAACTAACAATTTATGCAATTGAAAAACACACATTAGAATCCAAAAAGGCGAATCCCAATACTATATAATATATTTAAATCCATATTATATTGTTATAATTTCAAACATGATCATGCGCTCAAGAAATTCAAAATTTGTGATCATGACTACTTTACTCCACGTTGCTACAATGCAACCATAAAAGAATCTAAACCTTTTCTTCACTGTTGATCCTCTTTCTCTGCAACATCTCGTTGCATCACTACACGAACCAAAGAAAAACGATTTCAAGAGAATGAAGTTTCGTTGGATTCTACCTCTTCTTGTTTCTTCCATCTCTCTCTGCATGACCCTTTGCTCTTCTCTCAACTCCGACGGTTTATCTCTTCTCGCTCTCAAATCCGCCGTGGACAACGACCCGACCAAAGTAATGAACCACTGGTCCGAATCCGACCAAACTCCTTGCCACTGGTCCGGAGTCGCCTGTACAAACGGCCGAGTCACATCACTCAACCTCTTCGGCAAAAGTCTCTCCGGTTACATCCCCTCAGAACTCGGTTTACTCGACTCGCTTAACCGGCTCGATCTAGCTCACAACAATTTCTCCAAACCGGTACCGGTTCGCCTCTTCGAACCAACTAACCTCCGGTACATCGATCTCTCCCACAACTCACTCTCCGGTCCAATCCCAGACCAAATCCGCCACTTAAAATCACTAAACCATCTCGATTTATCCTCTAACCGACTCAACGGCTCACTTCCCGAGTCGCTCGCCGAACTCGGAAGCCTCGCCGGAACTCTAAACCTCTCGTTTAACCGATTCGCCGGAGAGATTCCACCGTCGTACGGTCGGTTACCTCTCCACGTCACCTTGGATCTCAGCTACAACAACCTCACCGGAAAAGTACCTCAGGTGGGCTCTCTGTTGAACCAAGGACCGTTCGCGTTCGCCGGAAACTCTCGTCTCTGTGGCTTCCCGTTGCAGACACCGTGTCAAGAGCTCGAGATCCCTAACCTCGTCGCTGTGAAGCCGGAAGGAACTCAAGAACTCCAGAAACCAAACCCTAGCGTGATCAGCAAGGAAGAGGGAAAGGAGAAACAGACCACCGGTTCTGTAACGGTCTCATTGATCTCAGGAGTCTCCGTCGTAATCGGAGCTGTTTCTCTCTCGGTATGGCTGATCCGGAGAAAACATAGCTCCTCCGCCGTGTACAAAGCAGAGCCGAAGACGGTGGTCACAGAGTTTGATGAAGAAGGGCAAGACGGTAAATTTGTAGCCTTTGGCGAAGGGTTCGAGCTGGACCTCGAGGATTTGCTGAGAGCTTCGGCTTACGTGTTGGGCAAGAGCAGAAGCGGGATCGTGTACAGAGTCGTGGCGGCGGAGGCGGAACCATCATCCTCCTCCTCCGCGGCCGTTGTAGCGGTTAGAAGGCTCAGCGACGGTAACGCCACGTGGCGGTTTAAGGAGTTTGAGAACGAAGTGGAGAACATCGGTAGGGTCAGCCACCCTAACATCGTAAGGCTGAGAGCTTATTACTATGCGGAGGATGAGAAGCTACTCATCACTGATTACATTAGCAATGGAAGCTTGTACTCTGCTTTGCATGGTAAAAACACTAATCTTAAATTTAATACTAAATATTCATTTATATACCACTAATTATCATATTTATTGAAACTATGTTTTTGGGAATCAATGCTCTTTGGTCTGAAAGTTCAGAGCTTTTTGTTTTAATGTGTGACTGTGGTGTATAGTGGCTAGTGTTGGCTTCTTCTCCTTGTTGTGTTTACTGTTTAAAGTGTTCTTTGTATACATGTGTTGAACATAATTTTTGAAACTAGAGTCAATAGTCTTGGTCTGAAATTGCGGAGCTTTTTGTTCTGTGTGTGACAGTGTCACTGTGGTATAGTGTGACTAATGTTGGCTTCTTCTCCTTGTTGGTTTATTTTTAAAGCTTTCTTGGTTGACATGTGTAAAGCATAGGGACTCTCTATATCTGCCAGAAAAAAAAAACATATTTGGTTCTCTATGGAGTTCATGTAATAAGATTAAGCAATGTAGTAACATTAGTCGTTGAGGTGAAATTAATGGTAGTTTCTACTGAAAGAGTGTATAATGTGACGTAAAATTGATTTATTCTTTCATATGGTACGCTGCATGTGATATGTTTGATTATGTAATGAGATGTGTTTAAGATTAGGACACAAAGTTGACTGTGTGTGTTTTTGTATTGTAGGTGGGCCTCCGAATACACGGCCTCTGCTCTCTTGGGCTGAGAGGTTACACATAGCACAAGGGACTGCTCGGGGTTTGATGTATATACATGAATACAGTTCAAGAAAGTATATACACGGCAACCTAAAATCAAGCAAAGTCTTGTTAGATGATGAGTTACTTCCTCACATCTCAGGCTTCGGTCTCACACGTCTGGTTCAGGGGTATCCCAAACTACCAGATCATTCACTATCCACCAACGTGCAAAGATTTGCGACGAGACTCTCAGCTCCTCCTCAAGCTGCTTACCTTGCACCCGAAGCCAGAGCTTCTTCCCGTTACAAATCATCTCAGAAATGCGATGTTTATTCCTTTGGTGTGATTCTCTTGGAGTTGTTGACTGGTCGTTTACCTGATGGCTCCTCTGAAAACGAAGGAGAGGAACTCGTTAGTGTTGTGAGGAAGTGGCACAAGGAAGGGAGATCGTTGGCCGAGATCTTAGACCCCAAGCTTTTGAACCAAGAGTTAACTGATAAGCAAGTTATTGCAGCCATTCGTGTCGCTTTGAACTGCACGAATATGGATCCAGAGATGCGTCCTAGGATGAGATCTGTGTCTGAGAGTTTAGGTCGAATCAAAACGGTATAAACCTTCAGTGCATGAGCCAGGAAATGTGTATGCTAACTTCAGGCAAAAGGTTATGCTATGTAATTTTATGGCGAGCTTAAATGAAGAGTTTAGTGCTTTGTTTATCATCACAAGTACCTTGTGTCTTAAGGAAGAGTGTTTGGTTGAGTCATGGGCTTCTTCTGTCTCGCCATCTAGAATCTTATAAGATAACGAATATGATAAAGATCTGTTTCAATAATCAAACTTTAAAGTATATATTAAAATACAAAATATGTTGACTGTACTTGCTTATCTTTGCACGAGGATATATCATCTCATCCCATTTTTTCAGTATATTATAACCAAGTGGCAAGTGGGTTTATTAATTATACATGTATTTCAATCGTTTGTTTGATTGGTCGGAACCGAGATTCGATTTTAACTATGTACATAGATTTTTTTAGTAAAAAAGATGTATGATTACAAAACTCGATGCTTTTTAGTGGAAGTGTACTAATCTATACTATACGTTTTCTTTAATTTGTAACCAAAAAGTAGTTAACAGAAGAAGAAAAACTCAACTGTATGATTGCATGGTTCTTGCGCATGAAGGTCAGTTTATACATGCACACACACATATATGAATCAGAAATGAATTCTGAGGGTCTGAGCCCATCTTTAGCGTTTACATGTTTTCGAATATAATTTTTGTCAGGCCGTCAAACATGATCACACCCCACCGTTGGTCCTTTGTTCAAATTCGCAACAAAAAGTATGTATTACTTTCTTTTATAATATTAAAAGAGACGAAAGAGTAAAAACAGGAAAGAGAGATCTTTCATGGGAAAACATATCTCGCCCAAGCACGATTGATAACTTCCAAATATAGCAGCCCATTCGAGGAAACTTAATAAACAAATAGAGAAACACTTGCTTAATATAGAAGTTCTTATTAAAAAACTAATATAGAGAGGCTCCCTTTTTAAACTTGTTGACATTATAAAAGCCGAAGCTGGACCACGAACGATTCCCCACTTCTATCAATGTAATCTTTTTTTTCAGAACATAAATACTAGGGGTGGGCACTTCGGTTATTTTATCGGTTCGGTTCGAGTTCGGTTCGGTTTGGTTGGTTTGGTTCTAGAACTTTTCCAGCTGAAGTAAACCATAGTTAGTTTGGTTTGGATCGATTTCGGTTCGGCTATGTTCAGTTCGGTTTATATTCGGTTTGGTTTGTATTCGATTCGGTTTGTATTTCGGTTCAGTTCGGTTTAATCGGATTTCTCTTAGTTTATTTATTATACAAGAAATCATGTTTTAATACACAAATGTATGGTTGTCATGAAATACTTTGTGTTGGACATAATCAAAAATTAAGTATGTAAATTAAATTCAATTTAATTAGACTTGGTTTAGGTTTTAATTTTAGGGTTTAAAAGTATACGCTATTGAAAAAAAATTAACATGGAAATTATGTGGGCTTAATGACGAATATTACAAAAGTTAGACGAAGTGTCATGGAAATCAAATTATATTAGGATTTCCTTTGTGCAAAAGGAAACTGTGTGGGCTTAATCTTAGGATTTTAATATCTTGATATTATTAATAACTTTAATTTAAATAACTATAAAAATACTTTGGTTTATCGGTTCGGTTCGGTTTAAACCGAACTGAACTGAACCATTCGGGTTAGAAAAATCTCAACTGAAAGATTTGAAATAGACTTTGGTTTGGTTTGAATCGGTTCTGGTTCGGTCGGTTCGGTTCGATCGGTTCGGTTCAGTTTTTTTGCCCACCCCTAATAAATACTTTAAAAAAATTGACGGGGAATCAAATTATTTTAATATATAAAACTGTAAGTTGATAAAATCTATACAACATAGAGAAAGCTAAATGGGGTCTCACGTGTTCTCATCCACGGACGAGCTTTGCTCTTATATTTTTCTCCTTTCGTTGTTTCTTTCTGATAATTGTAGAATATTTTTTTATAAAGAGATTTACATTATGTTAGAGACATTTCTTCTTGTTTTATTATGATGATTATTAATTTTCATAGTAAACTATGTGCGCTACGAACTTCGTCTATTACCTATGCATGAATGGGTGCATGTGCTTGTGCATACAAAATTTGGCTTTTTGTTGATTAACAAAGAAACAGCTCGAGTTTTA
The DNA here is from genome assembly GCF_020379485.1 of Brassica napus. Taxonomy (NCBI): domain Eukaryota; kingdom Viridiplantae; phylum Streptophyta; class Magnoliopsida; order Brassicales; family Brassicaceae; genus Brassica; species Brassica napus. The sequence goes on along the minus strand of NC_063437.1, from coordinate 20,526,223 downwards.
AAAATTGTGTAGCTACTCCAACTCATCGATCTATGTCTCTATCCAGTTAACCAACCATATATAGGCACATAAACGGTAGTTCCCATATAACAAAAATGAAATAAAAACTCCAAAGAGAATAAACGGGTGCATATAGAGTAAAAAGTCAGAAATAAACTGAAGTCCAATGGGGCAAGGAAAGGGAGCGACGGAGACCGGGACTTCTCTGAGATGAGATGAAGCTTTCTCCGGTGTTCTATCATTCCCGTTCTTTGGGTTTTGCTTCTGGGAAGCCGTTGCTCCTTATGCAGGCTTCGCTGGCTCTGTTTCCGGGAGAAGGAGGCTTCTCTGGCTCTGTTCTCGCCGGCTTATGATCCCGGGGGTGGGGACTTTCTCAGTCCTATGACGCCGGCTATTTGCAAAAGACCCGTTGTGTTTGTGTTCTAAAGATCCTTCGTGATTAGTGGTGTGAAGGCCCTGGATGAGCTCTCGAAATAGGTTTCGATGGACGCTCTCCGTGGAAAGGGCTCAGGCGCTGATGGTGGTGAGGTGATTCCAGGATTTGTGATGATGTCTGGATCGTGTGGATGTGGTGGTTCTACGATTGGATGAGATCTCGAGGTTCTCGATGGATGCTCTCCGGTGAAAGGACCAAAGATTATGAAGTTGAATGAGTCGGAGTTCATGGTTCCGACGGTTTCCGGTGTCCCGGTGAAACGACGTTCGGTTTTCCGGTGGTGACTCAAAGCGGTGAAGGAGCAACGGTCTTGTGACGCGTGTCCATGGCTTGCTAAGGCTTCAACACGTGTTTCGTCCTCTCGGCGCATGGTGCGGCGCCTCTTTTGTTTTTAGGGTTTCGGTGTAAGGCTAATGGGCTGACGGCCCAGGTTTAAGTTAAATTTGCCTATTATGTTTCTTGGGCTTTCTGTGTATGTTTTAAATGTATTTTGTTGGGCTTAGTCCCTTAATAATAACTACCAGATGGAAAAAAAAAAAGAGTAAAAAGTCAGAAATATAAAAGTTAAATAAAGATAAGATTTATAGATAAGCGGTGCGCCAAATTAACGACGGCGGCGGACGAGGTCCATAGTTTCACACTTAGTGACATCATTGTATCATCATTGACCAATGAGATTTATTAAAGTGTTTCTATCATTGATCTTCATGCAGGCGCACCGTATGTCACGTTCATTATATTCATCCACCAATCCTCGTTAGACGCCACCAACTTGCGTTCCCAACGTATCAACGTCACGATCTTGTAGAAGAAGCTGCGTAGGTTCCGTGAACCCTAAATTGGATTCGAAAAGTTACTTTCATCTTGCTGGAAAAGTAGTTGCAGTTTTGACTCTTATTTACAAACTGTACTTCCGACAATTATCTTTCCATTAAAAGGATGTTTTGTGTTTTAACCATATGCTGAAGATCCAACTTCTGACTTTTCTTTTGTACTCTGATGGGACACAATCATGATGGACGATCTTATAGCGTAATATTCGAATGTGAAAACATTTGATTTGTCAGCACAAGTTGACTACGTACGAAGTAAATCTGTGATTTATCGTCTCCTTTTCTCACAAATACACTCGTATGATAACGATTTAATTATCTGGATCACATGTCAATTATTTTGTTTGTATGTTAATAATTTTGCATATGGAGACGTATATACTAAATCGGTGGATGACAAAGAAAAAAACAATTATAGTATAAAAATGGTATCACGAATTTATATTTGTAGGGTTACAAACAACAAAGAAATATCAGAAAATAATTTGTCACGGGTCCACCAGTAAAAACTCAGGAATATTGATTAGGCAGATAACTAACCTCACATGTTCTTGCTGTACTTGAGTAGTAAAAAAGTTTATTTCAATCTAATAAACTCTACATTCTCTTCTAACCACATTTCATCTTTTCATATTACTATAAAGACCAAAAAGTATTTAAAAATGTAATTTTAAAAAAGAAAATTAAAGGCATTTCCGTGACCCAACCTCACAGGCGGCTCGAAACGACGTCTTCCTCTGTACTTTTGTTTTATTTTATTTCCTCATTTAATTTTTATGCTATGCTTTTGAATCCGCCGCTATCTTCAGCAATTCAAGTTGGACGCAGAAACTCAGAAGAAGAAAAAAAAAGACGATAAATATTCATCTCTCTCTCTCTCTCTTCTCTGTTCACCGTTCTTCTTCTTCAGTACAAACCTCCTTTCTTACATCCTCAAGCTCTTATCTCCTCCTTAGTGACACAACAAGAACCATACGAGAGGAGAAAAAAGATTAAATAAAAGTTGAAGTTGAAGACTTTGTTTCCTCAGCTCTGTTCTTCCTAAACGTTACGAAACAGAGCTCAATAAGCTAAGAGACAAGACCCGTAAAGTTCGTGGCTTTCATGGATTCAAATCATCTCTACGACCCGAATCACATACCTTCTTCCGGGTCGGGTCTACTTCGTTTTCGTTCAGCACCAAGCTCTGTTCTCGCCGCTTTCGTTGCCGACGACAACAAGAGCGGACTTGACTCCGACAGGTTGATTTCAAGATTCGCCAGGTCTAATGGTCCCAGTGAGTTCGAGGCTAAGTCCCCTGTCACCTCTGTTTCATACGCCGCCACTCTTCCGCCGCCGCAGCAGCAGCCTGAGCCGTCTAGCTTTCTGGGTTTGCCGCCGCATTATCCGAGACAGAGCAAGAGGATGATGAACACGATTGGTTTGGATCAGTTTCTCAACGATCATCACACCAAACCTGTTGAATCAAACCTTCTCCGGCAAAGCAGCTCGCCGGCGGAGATGTTCACGAACACAACTGCTCAAAACGGTACCGTTTCACTCTGTTTCGCCCTGTTTTTACTCTGTTTCACTCTGTTTCACCGTTTTGCTCTGTTTCGCTCTGTTTCACTCTGTTTTTCTCGGTTTCGCTCTGTTTTGCTCTGTTTTACTCATTTTAATATTTATTTAAAAATTTGAAATTTTATCATTACCAAAGCCGTAAGACAAGATCTTGTCTGAATTTCCCGGAAAGTGATTATCCTCTAACTAGGTTTGGCGCAGAAACCATAAAGTTCGACACTTTATGACCCACCGAACTCTCTTTTCTAATCTCAGGTTATGGCTCAGTGAGGAGTTTGATGAACTACGAAGAAGACGAACAGAGTCCATCTAGTTCCAGTGAGTTAAGACGCCACAACAGCCTCTCTTCAAGGCCACCTTCTTCTCTAGGAATGCTCTCTCAGATACCTGAAATCGCCTCTGAAATTAGTTTTCAATATAGCCATTGGAACGATCCCGCCAGCTTCATTGATAACTTATCATCTCTCAAAAGAGAAACAGAGGACGACGGCAAATTGTTCCAGGTATCTACTCGGTTCTCAACCCGGTTTAATACTACCAAACCGGTTTAGAGTATTGAATGATGTTTAAGATTATACTAAATTTTGACTGGTACACATGTATTTATTTAATTTATATATACCGAACCAATTAAAACCGAATTAAAATAGAGAAAACAGTATTTGGTAATACTGAATATACAGAACGAATATTATTTTTAAGAAACCGCGGTATAAAAATATTGTTTGGTATATAAACCGATCAAATCAAATAAAACGATTAGTTAAATATATTAGTATAATTATATTTAGATTATATAAAATAAATAATAATAGATACATAGTTTATTTTATTGATATAATTTTAATATTTAAAATGTTAATTTTACTAATTTAATAATTTGCTTTAAACAGAATGGAGAGTCTGGGAATCGAATGCAGTTACTCTCGCATCACTTGAGTCTACCTAATGCATCATCTACAGCCTCGGACATGGTAACAGTGGATAAGTTCATGCAGCTACAAGACTCTGTTCCTTGTAGGATTAGAGCCAAACGTGGTTGCGCCACACATCCTCGAAGCATTGCTGAACGGGTAAGTTTCAACAATGCCTTGCTTGCTACATGAACTAGCTTTGAATCTGTGAAGTCTAATACTTGGAAACAAACTCTTTTGTTACTCATGTCAGGTAAGAAGAACAAAGATAAGCGAACGAATGAGGAAACTACAAGAGCTTGTTCCTAATATGGACAAGGTATTGTAATGGGTTTTGATCATAAAACAAATCGTTTTCTCTTGCATTGAACCGGTTTTAATGTTTTTTGGTGTCTTTTTGTTACATAACAGCAAACGAACACTGCGGATATGTTGGATTTAGCAGTGGATTACATCAAAGATTTACAAAGACAGTATAAGGTAACCTAATGATCATTTGAACCCAAAAAAAAAAACTGAAAGACAGGTTTATATGTAAATCGGTTGAACTTTTCTGTTGGTTTACACAGATTCTGAATGAGAACAGAGCTAACTGCAAGTGTATGAACAAGGAGAAGAATTTGATATAGCTTGCAACAAGGTGTGTGTGCGTATATAGAACTAAAGAAAGCAATGAGAGAAAGGATAAGAAAGAAACAATGTACTCTTGAATATTTTTTAGCCGAAACATAGCAAATTGTAATAATCAGAAAGCTAGAGAATCTTTGTTTTTTTGGGTCAAGCTAATAATAAAAATTTTCATTATTACATTAAACCAAGACTGCATACTATATATTTAGTTAGACTGATATTTAATTCTGAAATAAACCAAGTAAAAAAGGTGGTAAATACATTGGCGTATACTTTCTCTGAGACGGATGATAAAATGGAAATTCAATGATTTTAAAGTCGTTAAAAATTAAATCAATAGAAAATTTAACAATTATTTTACAAAAAAATTAAATAATCCAAAATATTTTTTTTGGATAAAAACTAAGGTTTAATTTATTTCTAACTCATACACATAAATATATAGTTTGGAATAAACATACAACAAAGAGTTCTAATATGGCAATAACACAGCTCGGAACCAAAGCAATGCATGGCTGATGGAATCGGGCGCCACTACACCACCTTTTAGTATCTTTGTTTTGTTTATAGTGATGTTCATGTTGAATTAAGTGTTTTTTTAAACTGTTTACGACGCACTTCCCTTACTCACTTATAATTACATTTCACAAAGTTGATCACTTTTTGATCAAACATCAGCAATTGATTGGTATTTTTTCGAATGATTCGCGTATTGATTGTTAATCTGAGCACAAGGAGCAAGTTTACAGTGAATCACCAGTTCTTCCAATTCTGACATAGCTAAGACTTGTTTTAATTTATAATAAGTTTTTTTTGTATAGACAATATTAGTGAGTAATGTGAAATGTTTTCTTTGACAGCTTATTAATTCTCAGAAGGAGATCTTGGACGCTTTTACATCTCATCAGAAGAAAATGATTGAAGCTTTACTGGACTTGCAAACTAAGATTGCAAAGAATGATGAAGTGAAATCTCTTCGGAGAGCATAGAGAGAAACTTAAAGCTATTGTTGAACCATTATTCAAGAAACTTTTAGTTGCATTATAAAAAAAACATATGTAATTGCATTATATATCATGTGAGGCATAAAATCATATTTTTAGTTCCTAAAGAAGTAAGAATAATAATCTTGTATGATTTTAAGATAACAGAGGCTTACGTAACCTCACGATTAACTATGTCATATAAAATATTAGGGCCGGCCCGCCCTATGGGCGGGATGATAATTTAAAAATGATTTAAATAGTTATAGTAAATATTTAATATACATTTTATAATTTATAAAGTATTATAAGATGAATTATTAACATTTTGATTATTTTATCCTATGTATAATAATTGTTTAGTAAATTATTTGTATGTTTTAATGTGTGGATAATTTGATAATTTTATTCTTCACATTATCAATTAGTAACATTTTTATAAGTATTATAAGATGAACATGTTTATTATCTTATGTATAATAAATGTTTAGTAAATTATTTGTATGTTTTAAAATTTAATTTATAGATAATTTTAACTGGTCTCTATTCGAACATTTTTTTTGCTATAAAATAAGTTTCTGGTTGTTGACATTTAGAATGGAAGGCCTTCTAATTTCCATCTGATAGGCAATGGACTGTCTAAATATGTTAAATATTAAAGCCTCGCATCTGTCTAAAGTAGAAGCACAGCTCGCATCTTCGACCAATATTATTACGGTGACATGTAATAGCAGTTCTTGTCTCTTGGTAAGTCGCCGTGTAAACCGGGAGTGTCGCAACAGCAATACCTGAAGCGAAGATTTAATTCGCCTCTAGCATCCGTCTAATTTAGTTGGAGACTCCCTCCAGCCAAGCATGTCGAGGTAGGCACGACCGACAGCTTGCTCACCCTGCACAACATGATGATGCCATATAAGTAAACATCATCTTCATAATAAATATCTGCCGATAATCATAAATGGTACATGCCATCGATTGGGTTGTCATTTCGAAAATATTTCTGAATTCCTCACACGTAGCGTGCTTGGACGTTACCGCTAGCAAGACATCGATGCCTAAGATTATAGAAACGGTCGATAGAGAGAGTCTAGAGGTCCAGGTCCATGAAAACGGAGCTTGAAAACTACTCCCGGTAGGCTGCTGCTGGTTTTGACCGTCGATAAGACTCGAAAACGTCTCGAAATTCTCATGTAAGGCCAGGTCAGTACCATGGGAGTCCACGGGCCATTTTTGCAGTGGAAAGCTGTCCTGAACTGGATTCTACAGAGAGAGGAGAATCTTTCTGTCAATCAATACTGATCCTCTCTCACATATAATCAATCTACTTTTATATTAGATAAGTTAAGATACAATACCTGCCAATTTCTTGGTTTTGAAGAGGATTTCTGAGATGCCCTTCCACAGACACTAATCCAGCATTAGAAGGATTTGCCTGAGTCAACAGAGGATTATAAGGTAGGTTCTGGTATCTTGCCAACGGATTCTCAAAGGAAGCATCTAATGCTGGGACACCCATCAATCTTTGGGAGTTGTTTTATTTTACTCTATTCCCATGAATCCAACCATCTCGGTTTCCTAGAAAGGGAAGAGGTAAAACTTTTAGTACAGCAAGGTAGCCTGTAAATAGAACTATGACCCTAAACAGACATAAAGCTAAAGATAACTATGTATACCAGAATCAACATCTTCACATAGTGGTGACAATGTTCTGGATGTGTTTGCCGTTGAATCAATATTCACAGCAATGAATTTGAATTGTTTTCTTTTATTCCACTGGAGCTTATCCTATTACCCTGTATAAATAGCATGAACTTATCAAAACCACCATTAAAAAAAAAAAGAGAACTCACTTTAAAAAGGAACAATATAATGTTGAGATGGTTGGATATTTATATTCTAAAGAATATATTAGTAGAGCACCGAGAGAAAAGTTATTAACCTTGAGCTTTTCGTGAGCCTCTTTCACCATTTTACCATCTTTCTTCTTCCTCCAGTTGTGCCCATCTTTTCCTAAAATATCTGAGCGAGTGATACGGAAATTGAGATCGAAATAAGTATGTTACATGGATAAACCGATACCAATATATGGAACACAAAGCCCAGATACATAATAAGACCATATATATATATATATATATACAAATCATGTCCGTACCTGGAAGCTGTGTGTTTGTGTTAGCTAATCCAACCATCTCGATTTAGTTACGGAACCGAGATCCTTCTTCAGGTAACGGATAGACCGGTTCGGTGAACTCGTCAAAATCGGTTGAATCATTGAACCGAATCAGTAAAGAGGAGTTGGAAAGCTTGAAGTTCTGAGCACATCGAGCGGGGAGAATACTCACATCTATTTATACCGCCTATCAGATCTAAAAGAACCATTGAAGAACTCGTCTGAATTAATGGAGATTAACATGTAAAAACCATAACGCTCTCAGTGAATAACACACAACATCACGAAAATAGATTAGGGCCAAAGAAACTGTCCGATCTAAAGCCCATACCACTAAACATATGCGTTAAATTTAGAAGTCCAGACGTGATCTAGATGAAGAAGTGCTGCCTTTTGGGGTGGGACACGTGTTGCTTCGACAGAAGCCTACTTTATGACGTGGACGCTGAGGTGGCTTCACCAGGAGGGATTTAACAATAATTTCTCTTATAACTAGATTCGTTTTCCGCGCTACGCGCGGATAATATATTTAAATTTGTTACATTTATCATTTTTATTTGTATGTAAACTTTTGTATATTAAATTATATATAACTAATTTTAAATGTTTTTTTATATATTTTTAGTTTGAAGTAAGTATTTCTATTATAAATAACACAATTAACTAATAAAATATGAAGAATCAAGTCCGAGATTTTAGAGTTATTTAAAAATATATAATTATGTATAGAACATAAATTATCTTAGTTTAAAAGATCGGAATCTCATCTCGAATAAATTCACGAAAAGAAAAAGTACTCCAATAACCTACTTAAAATATAAAACCCCCTTTTCAAAAAAAGAAGTGCACTTAATAATATTTTTTTACGTATAATAATTGAAAACTGACAATTGAACATTGATCTAGAATATTATTTTAATATATCTAATGGTAAAATATTAATTGTAATAAACAAATTTTGAATTTTGTAATATTTCATGAATTAGAAGTCTTTAAAATCTAAAATTTATTTTATTAACATAATATATTTTTATTCATTTATTATTTTGACGCTACAAAATATTGCTTTAGTTTTATTTGTATATTAATTTTTTAATAATTTAGTTCCTGTTAAGCAATTTTAAAATTATCAAGAATATAATATATTTAAAATTATTTATTTAAATATATATTCAAATATGATGTATCATTTTTATGTGTGTTTGCGTTGAGCATATTTAATTTGTAGTTTGTATATTTAATAACACTTTGTTGTGTGCCGTTCTATGGGTTTAATAAATGTGTTGTAATTTCATTTTTATTACTACTAACATGATTTTTTAGTGATCAGTGATAATGTATTTTTAACGTTATGTATTATATTTTATCGTATATTTTTTGACTCTTCATGCTGGGAATTTTTTTAGAATCATTTTAATTAGATAACATGTTTAAAGATGTAAACAAAATTGTGTATGTTGTAAATTTAGATTTTTTAGTGTAACTGAGTACTATCAATTATGCAAAATTATATTATGATTTTAGTTTACTCAATCTTTCTTTCTGTGTACATTTTTTTGTTTTATTTTGTATTTTTACAATTTTATTGTCTTATTCTTTAATTGCAGAGAATTACTATTTCCAATTTTTGTTTCATATACCTTAAAAGTCTTTGGTTGATTTTTGTTTGTTTTCTTTCTCCAATTATAATGTACAATTCGATAGTTTTTTTTTGGATCAAACTACTAATATCATGAGATAGAAAAGCTTAAACTTCAAGAATGAAGTGAGTATTTGTGTTAAAGAAAACTGATTTGACTACTAATATAGTGAGATATTATAATATTAGAAAGTATAAAAACTCTTCTATGTTGTCCTATGTTGTCCTATGCTTGACATAATTAAGTTGTTGTCAATTAATTCTATATTTGTGATAACTGGAAATACATTTTTATGTCTTACTTACATCATCATTAATTGGTTTACGGTTCGACCATTTCTAATATACTGAGAGTAACATAATATTAGATGTTGATTATCTCCTTACAATTGGAAATGCACATAATGAGATAAATTCAAGGTGAGACCACTTTACAATTTTGTCCTCATATCTATATAGAGTTAGTTTATAGATTATTCTATATGTTTCATAATGTAATCAATTTTAATTAAAATCTGTAATATTTAAAAGTTATTACTTTAGAAAACTGTCATTTAGTATATAAATTCAATCAATTACACTGTAATTTGCATAATTTAATTGGCCACACAATATCCAATAAATATAATTTTTTTTGAAATATAAAAACAATTTATATAGTGAAACAAAAAAAATACTTTTAAACCATTATATTATAAAATAAAGAGAATATTCAAATTATATTGAAACATTAGAATAGTAAGAATTAGAAAAGCTAAAATCTCAACGTCGATCATTTACGTCGGCCATGCCTTAGACCATCTCCAATGTTTTCCTCTCTTTTGTTTCTATAAAATAGATGAATTTCATAATAGAGATGGATTTGTCTCCGATGTATTTTTCTATTTTCTCTCCTAAAAAGGAATATTCTTGATATATTATTTTCTAAGTTTACAAATAATATTTTTTATTTGTGAAAGTTGAAAACCAGCCCAATTTATTTTAGTATTTTATAAAATTATGATACCATCCACACTAAATATTTCTTTACAAACTATTATGTAAATAAAAAATATAATTATATTTATATAAATAATATATTTCACTCAAAAATTATATTCGGTTATAATTATCTAAGTAAAAAGTTAAAGGATCATTTTGTAAAAACAAATAGAGGAGGTGACATGGCAAAAATATAGTTTCTCATTGGCCGATTATTTTCGCCTACGTAGCACTCTATCTGAGGCTTATATCATCCAGTTTTAATTAAAATCTGTAATATTTAAAGTTATTACTTTATAAAACTGTCATTTAATATATAAATTTAATCAATTACACATTAATTTACATAATTTAATTGGCCACACAATATCCAATAAGTATAAAGTTACATTGAAATATAAAAACAATTTATATAGTGAAACAAAAAATACTTTTAAATCATTATATTATAAAGCAAAGGGAATATTCAAATTATATTGAAACATTATAATAGTAAGAATCAGAAAACTTGAAATCTCAACGTCGATCATTTACGTCGGCCATGCCTTAGACCATCTCCCATGTATTCCTCTATTTTTTTTCTCTAAAATAGAGGAATTTCATAACAGAGATGGATTTGTCTCCAATATATTTTTCTATTTTCTCTCCTGAAAAAGAATATTCTTGATATATTCTTTTTTAAGTTTAAAAATAATACTTTTTATTTGTGAAAGTTGAAAACCAACCTAATTTATTTTAGTATTTTATAAAATTATGATATTATTTACACTAAATATTTCTTTACAAACTATTATGTAAATATAAAATATAATTATATTTATATAAATAATATATTTCACAAAAAAAAATATTTTCGATTATAATTGTTTAAGTAAAAAGTTAAAGGATCATTTTGTAAAAACAAATAGAGGGATGACATGACAAAAATATAGTTTATTATTGGCCTATTATTTTCGTTTGGACACTCTATCTAAGGTTTATATCCTTTTTTTATTACTTGTTTGATTAATTGTTTTTCATTAGATGCTTATTTTTCATTGGCCCGCTTTAAAAAAACGTACACAAAGGAACCTGATGGACAGAGTATTATTTTGTCGCAAGTTGCTTTACAACATAGATATTTTTATCACAGAAAGTGTGATATGCTGTGTGACCCTAAGATACAACGTGGTTGAGTCTGGGAATGTATTTTGCTCTCACTGTTTTAATACAAATTATCGATAATATGATGAGAATGAGTTGTTATACTTTTCTATATGTAAGACGTCGCGAAGGAATTGCAATATATTTGTATCTCTTACCAGTTCTTTGGTTAAAAATATCAGCAAAAGGACATAAACATAGCTTTCTTGTAGTGGACGTGTGTTTAAGAAGAGATGTTACATGCACTTTAAAACGGGTCAAAATAGCTAAGGTTAGATTTTAACAATTCATACAACTATTAAAAAACATTTTAACGAATCAGCTAGCAGGTGAAACAATATATTTGACTCTGTTACCAGTTATTCGTTTAATACACTTGAAAAGTGTAAGCAAATATAAATTAGTTGAAGGAGTCTATTTTATAAGTCATTTGAAATACATAGCCAAATAGCTCAAGTACACATAAATAACTGTAGGAGGCTCTTTTCTAAGTCATCTGAAATACAGAGCCAAATAGCTCAAGTACACATTTATTAAAGATTTTTTTTAAGAAAACGACAAAAAGCAGTTGTGGAAGTCTGCAACATTCCATTAGGCTCCAGTAATCTGAAGCTTAACCATTGCGAACATGGTTTTTGGTAGGTTTAGAGGCTGTTTCTTGCCTTTCACCATGACATGAGTAATGGGTCCGCCGTTGTTGACTGGAGCACCTCTTTAAAGAGCTTCAGAAGTATCTCTATATATAGCTCCTGGAACATCATTGCCGGTGTTTTCATCACCTCCATGTGGAGGAGTATGGGTATACATAACACAATAATGCTTGGAGTGCTTAAACGTAAATATACAGAGAAATTAAGGTGAATGACTGATGCTTTGATGAGAAATTAAACCTTGAAAGTTTCTGCTGGAATGTTAAGGCCCTCCCCAGTATGTCTCTGAGGCACTGTGGGAAAGCAATGTTATGTGCATCCTCCATGCTGGTGCCCTGTTGGACAATCACAAATAACTAAACAGTCCTTTCAATTTTACTAAAGCTACACACAAATAACAGATGCCAATTGATTGATGTTACCATGCCTTGAGACACTCATGCAGCAGGAACATTGATCAGCTTGTTCATCTCAGCATCGAAAGCTACAAACAGAGCAGAGTCGGATGCATCTGATACTGCCATCTCCACCCGGTACTTGTCATCAAAGAGAGAGACGACTGGTTAGGTGTAAGGGTTAAACTGATTTTTTTTTTGTGAGCATACCTAAATCATGTATGAAACCAATTGCATCATAGATTACCTTACAATGCCAACAGCTTTTTCATCATGATATGATCCACACACGAAAGATGAAAGCCCACGCCGCAGTTTCCAGGAGCTCTTGGAGCATGAGATATAGCACCACTCATGTGATGTTTCAGAGTTATCAACTTTCCCAGTATGCAGTCTATAATATCTAGTGACAGTAAGAGGAATACCAAATGAGCATAAGATGTTGGTGCTAAGTTAGATATAAACTAACCTGTGGTGGTGAAGTGAGCACAAATTTTTTATTTTCATGTCTAGTGATACTAAGAGGAATACATACTTATTTATTTTCCTTATTTCGTTAAAGAATCTTCTTCAGATGGAAAAAGAAAACTTAATATTACTAAACTCCTGGCGCATGCCTGCAACAGATATTTCAAATATTGTTCATTAGATCACATCTTGCTATCTAAATGACAAATATATCTTTTCAATTCTGAAAATATTTAGTAACTCCACCTGATACCAGGTAAATCCTGGTGCTTTTCATGAGAATTTCTGCCACTTAACCTTCTTCTATCCTTTCTCGTGTGAATATAGAGCTTCTAGCCTTCAATACCCACCTACAAATTTGAAAAAAAAAACAGATCAAAATTGCCTTGGAGGTTGAGAAAGTACGATTCATGACAAACCTTGTTTCCCCATTTGTTTTTCTCAGTGAGATCAAGTGGTCCAGAGCTCAACCCTAAGATGGAAACACTACGTGTGACATGTGAATCTATGCTCCAGATAAGACACACTATCCTGTTCACACACAAGAAAATCACATATTTCATCATCAAACTTGAATGTTTTTGTTAGCACATAATTTTTGTGAGAACATCTAGCTATGCACCTTCTCAATCTCACATCTTACCAAGGTATTCTCAATTGAGCCAGACATGCAACGCGTGGCCAAGGCTAGCAACTCTAACAGTAGGCTTGCCTCCTTTCTCGAAGGTCACTGTTATCTATCTTGAAGCTATAAATATAAAAATTAAACAGATTAAATTCTTCTTAAAATTCTGATTCATAAAAATAAATCCACTTGTACGCTTACTTACCTTGTTGTGTATCATCCGTAATCAGACTCGTCTTTGGCCAAGCCATAGAGCTCAACGGGACATAATCACGCTCATTTTGGAACGGTCTCGGTGACCACCTTGAAATCAAACTCTTATTTGCCTTCTTTGACTTCATATAGTTCCTTGCAGTGTGATGAGAGACAATCTGAAACATATAGCGACCAAAAAAACGAAAGTACATAATCTTCTCTTTTTTGGATACAATACCTTCTCATCAAAGAGAAGTAGAGTGATACCCATGAATTTACCATACTTCTTGATGTTTTCCGAGTCCCAGAAACGGAGAAGCCAAGCAACAATGAACTGCGACGATCTACCGAGACGGAGAGCGTCGAAGGCTGATTACGCAACAACATCGGAAGAAGACGTTACCGAAGAATTTTTTCAAGTCTGATTCAGAAGTTTAAGTGAGAGTGATGGAGCTCAGAGTCCCCAGCAAGAATCGCTTGGTTGGTCACAAGCTCAGCTGTCAATGTCAAAGAAACAACGTTAGTTTCCGTAGTTTTTATAAGTAAAGATTGATATTGAAGTGAGTAAAACGTACCAAAAACGCAGCCAACAGACCACATATCAACAGCTGTAGAGTAATGAGTGGCACCAAGAAGAACTTCTGGAGCTCTATACCATAGAGTCAATATCTGTTGCAATGGAAAAGAACCAGTTTATAACCAGATACAATGACATTGAGCTCAAACAGATCAACAGAGATTATTACCTCATGGTTATACTTCTTCATAGGGAGAGTGAAGGCTCTGGCTAAACCAAGATCTGCAATCTTGAGCCTCATCGTCTTGGGATCCATCAAGAGATTCTTTAACTCCGTGTTTGGTCATGTCGTGTACCTTAGAATCAGAATAAGCTGCATAATCAAAATTGATTTACCAAATGCGGGTGAAAATAAAGTCTTCTAAACTATGAATTTACTCACACTCTCCTCTTGGACGATCTCTGCACACGAACGCTCTACTTATGGCCTCCACAACTCCTCCTTGTTGTCTAACTTTAGCACCTAACCTGCATCTCGTCCAGCTCGAATTTTCTGTGAAAGTGACGTCGCCGCTGACTACTCCGACCCCGTCTTCAAGCGTCACAGTCAGGTCTCCGGCGAGCAATGGTGGTTTCCCTTCCCGTGGTCGGAGAATATTCCTGTTAAACTCCTCGGTGGTGAAGCTTTCCTCGGCGATATCAGCAGCGTTACGATCTCGAGCCGCAAGTCGGAGGTGACTCGGGCGTTTGTGGCGGCATCGAGGAGCTCGATTGCTATTGGAGAACCATCCTCCGCCTCGATCCTGGTAAACGTAAATATCATCGGTGGTGGCGAGTTTACAAAACGCAGCTTCCATGCCCGTGGCTGCAGCATCCCTTCACCTGTAGAAGAAGGGGCGTTCTAGTCAGCGGTATATCGTCGCTGTCTCATTATATGGACCTTTTTCTCAAATCTTCGAGGCAGATTTGTTGACCTCTTCTTGTCCCTGTGCGTCGCCAATAATTCTTTTTTTTTTAATTTTGGGAGGTTGAATGAAGGGAAACTGCTCGAAGAATAAAATTTACCCCTAATAATGGTTTTCTCACCCAACGATGTTGTTCTTATTAAATCCCGTCAGTTTCTATCTAAAATAGCAGACGGAGAAGACGAAGAGAAAGGGATCGAGATTCGATTTTGGGAAAATTAGAATTTGTCATGCGTATCTGACGTGTCAAAAAGAAATCTCCTGATTGGCTGATTTAATTGTCCTACGTGGACAGCTTCTCTGATGCTTATATAACCCTTTTAGTATAGGTTAGATAATCCATACTTGATATTTTATACAATTGTTGTTTGTTTTCTTTACAATGAGAATCTAATTAACAAGATTCGTCAATGAGCATAATAAATACAAAGCATACTTCAAGAACTGAATCAATAAACCTGCAATGGATCTTCAACTAAGCACTAACCTTCTCCTCCTCACATCCTTCGTTTTTGCTTTCACGCTTAATGCTTTCTTCAAATGGTTCTCCTCTAAGAAGCAGAGTTCAACGGCTGCTACAAAGCTGCCACAGAGCCCTTCAGCTTTACCATTGATTGGCCACCTTCATTTGATAGGCAAAGTGCTGCCTGTCTCATTCCAGAGCCTAGCTCGCAAGCATGGCCCGCTCATGGAGATACGTCTCGGTGCTTCTACGTGTGTTGTAGTCTCAAGCTCTTCGGCGGCGAGAGAGATCTTCAAAGACCAAGAGCTTAATTTCTCCTCGAGACCTGAGTTTGCTTCTGCTGAGTATTTCAAGTATAGAGGGTCAAGGTTTGTCCTCGCGCAGTACGGTGATTACTGGAGGTTCATGAAGAAGCTCTGCATGACCAAGCTTCTCGCTGTTCGGCAGCTTGAGAAGTTCTCTGACATCCGTGAGGAGGAGAAACTGAAGCTGGTCGAGTCTGTCTCTAAGTGTTGCACAGAAGGGTTGCCTTGTGATTTAAGTAGCCTCTTCGTGAGTTACACCAACAATATCATCTGCAGGATGGCGATGAGCACGAGGTGTTCGGGTACTGATAATGAAGCGGAGGAGATTAGGAAGCTGGTGAAGACATGTTTGGAGCTTGCGGGGAAGGTCAGCGTAGGAGATGTGTTGGGACCATTGAAGGTACTTGATTTTTCAGGTAATGGGAAGAAGTTAGTAGCTGTAATGGAGAAGTATGATCTGCTTGTAGAGAAGATCATGAAGGAACGTGAGGCAGTGGGGATGAAGAAAGAAGGTATGAGAAAAGACATTTTGGATATGTTGTTGGAGACTTACAGAGACCCCACTGCTGAATTGAAGATAACGAGAAATGACATGAAGTCTTTCCTGTTGGTATGTTTCCTCTCACCTGCTACTAGTCCTTGGATTTTAAACCAACCATACCCGCCGAACCGAACCGAACCGAACTTTTGGTTTGGTTTGGTAGGTTTTCTAAAAAATTGGTTTTTAGTTCGATTCGGCAATGGTTAAAACCCGAACCCAACTAATCAAATTTCGAACCAAAATAATCGAACTAATCAAATTTATCCAAATTTTTTAACAAAATTAAAATTTTTTTGTAGGATTTTTAAAAACCTAACTAACCGAATACCAAACCGAACTTTATTTCGGGTGAATTTGGTAAGATTTATGTTGAACCGAATTAACCAAACCCGCAAGCCTACCTGCAACAATTAGAATCCAATTTTCAGCTTTGATTATTCTGATATGATACAACTGAATATTCTTTAGGATGTTTTCATGGCGGGAACAGACACATCAGCAGCAGCAATGCAGTGGGCAATGGGGGAACTAATAAACAATCCACAAGCGTTCAACAAGCTAAGAGAAGAGATTAATACCGTTGTTGGAAGCAAAAGACTAGTCAAAGAATCAGACGTTCCTAACCTCCCTTACCTCCGAGCTGTCCTAAGGGAAACACTTAGGCTCCACCCTTCAGCTCCTCTGATCATAAGAGAATGCGCAGCGGACTGCCAGGTGAACGGGTGTCTTATCAAGTCAAAAACCCGCGTGCTAGTAAACGTCTATGCAATCATGAGAGATCCAGAGATGTGGAAGGAAGCAGAACAATTCATACCCGAGAGGTTTCTAGAGAGCTCTGGAGAGAAGATAGGTGAGCATCAGATGGAGTTCAAGGGGCAGAATTTTCGTTACCTTCCGTTTGGGAGTGGGAGAAGAGGATGTCCAGGAGCGTCTCTAGCCATGAATGTGATGCATGCAGGTGTGGGTTCGTTGGTGCAGCGCTTTGACTGGAAGTGTGTTGATGGACAGAAGGTTGATTTGAGCCAAGGTTCTGGTTTTGCTGCTGAGATGGCTCGACCACTTGTCTGCAATCCTGTGGATTGCTTCAACACTTTCTAAGTGCCTGTTTCTATAACACTTCCCCAAGATGTATATGTAGTTCTGTATCATTTTCAAGGCTCTTTTCAATAAAACTTATCCGGCAACTTTACTGCCTGCAAGGTGACTAATGATCAATGGTGATGGAGGATGTCTCAGTCACTGTAGAGTTCTCTTGATCTGTTGTTCCTCTTCAGAGATTGCTAGCTCCTATGACATCTGAAGTTAACTGCACAGCACCTTCTCTAACTAACTCCTAAATATCATATTCTTGCAAAACATCATGCAATCTCTTCTTTTTAATTGTTATAAGCAGATAACAACTTTGTTCAATACCATATGTTTTTGTATCTACTTCAAAATTCAAATATTTAAAGATTTTTGTGTTCCTTGAGCATCTGCATACAAACAAGTTGAAACTCTGGAAACTTCTCTGGATCAAGTCATTGTCGTTCTCTTGTCTTTAGCCTGGAGGAAACAGCTTCTCTGCTTGGTCAGGGAAGAACGTTATGAACAACAAAGCACCTGCAAGTTTCAACAAAATCTTGTTCATAAAACCAGAAGAAAAGACCAGACAACAGTCTCTAGTCTAAGGTAAAATTTTACTTACAGACGAGCACTGTTCCTAAGACAGCTGAGATCTTCCCTTGAATTGTGATAAGCCCTGCCTTTCCAGCATTCTGCAACTCCGTTGAACCAACCGATTCAAATGTCCCTAATGACACAACAACCATAAAAAAAAGTGGTTCAGAGTCCTTCCTCTAACCAAACAATCTCCAAAACACCAAGAAATGATCTTAGATGAAGCTAAATGGAAACAAACCTGGTTTAACAGATTGTAGCCCTGATGTTACACAAGCTATGTTGTCATAACCTGCTTCCTCCAATCTACTAGCCGCAGCTGCAGATCTTTTCAAAGAACGACAAAAGAAACTTCAACATTCTCTTCATACTACATTCATAGATACTCAGTGAATAAAGATCTTGTTTCTACTAACCTGAGACCTTCTTGGCAAACAATTAAAAGTTTGCTATCTTGCTTAAACTCGTTTCTAACGGAATTAACGAACTCTGGATTCAGTTTTGTGAAAGGCAAACCAAAGAAGAGCCCTGAGAAGTTGTTGTGCACTGTCCTCTTCACTATCGTCCCTGCAAGTTCAACATCACTTTAGAATCTACTGTTCTGTTCAAGGTTGAGGGGGATTGAGTTTGTTACCAAGATCGTTGTCTTCGTTGAAGATGAAGAGAGGGATGTGGTGGCAAGACTTTATATGAGCTCTCTCGAACTGAGTCTTGTCTCTCACATCCACAACCTTGTAACCTTCCGCTGCTATCAACTTCTTTGCTTCCTCTGCGTTCACGAACTTCACCTCCGCCGCAACTCTCAGGCTTCTCCGGCGGAGAACGTTACCAGGGAGGCTCTTTCCCGACCAGCTCGCCGCTTTCAACCTCCTTGCGCCGAGATTACTGCATCAGAATAAACCGAAACAGTTTCAAGAAAGGAGTAAAGATTTCAGATGAAGGAAGTAGCTTTTACCTGGTGAAGTAAAGAGCCGTAGGGCTAGGGCTAACGATCCCCGCCATTGATGCAGAAGTCTCGAGAGAGAAGAAAAGAAAAAAAAACTCGTCACTGCGATGTGATAGTCACAACGCTAGGACAAGAACCAGTAGATTAGACAGAGTTCAAGAGAATTTAAGATAGCCAATGAGTTGTTGCCACGTATTCAACTCAGCCTTTACATGTAGATTTTCTAGTGCTTAGCCACGTTCAGATAGAACAGACGCAAGTACATGTCTGATAACTTAACATTTTTTAAACATTTTGAAAACAAAGTTGATTTTTTATTGAAGGAAAAGTTCAGACAAAAGATGTAAGTCACTCTCCATAAACACAGGAGGAAAACAAGAGCAATTTTATATTCTCCAGATACAAGTAGACAAAAAAAAAATAGAGAGGACAGGGAAGAGAGTGATCTCAAGAGCCCATGATAAGCAGATGCAGAGCTTTATTAAGTTCAGACGCCAAAAGAGAGATCAGGCATCAGCAGCTTGAGCTGTTTTCTCAACAGGGGAGTAAGGATAATACTCTCTGCCGTTGTCTACTCTTGTGGTCTGACCTCCAGAGTCAATCAAAGCAGATGTAACCGCTAGTGTTGCACCTGCAGCTATCGCTGTTGGGATGCTCCTTGCTGCGTCAAAAAAAAAAAAACGAAACCATATCAGTTCCAACCAAACTACTTATTATATCATTGAGACAAAACTCATAAGCATTTTACCTCTGTAGCCAAGGACAGAAGCTCCAGCAACAAACCCACCAATAGCTCCATTGAAAAAATCTCTCTTGCCTCTATAACCCTGAACCACCTGCTCAACACCGATGTAAACTCCTCCAATGGCGGCGAAAGTGAGCCCGTGTGTTCCCATCATCTTCAGCGTCCTGATCAGCCCCGGAAGAGCCACGTTCCTCTCCACTCTCGGAACGTCTTTCCACGTGGCCAAAATGGTTCCGTAGATGGTCCCTGCGGCGAAGCCAGTCACGCTGCCTTTGATGGTCTTCATCATGGGGCCGTCCTCTTCTTCCAAGTACCTCATCTCAGCTGGATCCATGGCTCCTTACTACCGTTCTAGCTAATGCACAGACCAGCAAAACATTCATTACAGAACATAAAATCAAACAACAACAACAATAACAAAGATCAAACAACAACAACAACAAGGATCCATGGTTTCTTCCTACGGTTCTAGACAATGCCCACGAACAAAACATTCATTACAGAACATAAAATCAAACAACAACTTTGGTCCCAAAAAGAAAAAATCAAACAACAACAAATCGAAATTTTGACCAATTCCCAGATCGTCAACATCATTAGAGACACAAATGGATTGGAAGAACACAAAAAGTTTGAAACTTTATCGATGTAAAGGAAGAACCCTAATTTGAGAAGCTCATCGAAGTCGTAATACAAGAACGAGAGATTGGAGTCAATCACTGAAGAACAGATGAATGTTACGTAATAGAAAGAAGAAGAATCATACAAGGGTTGAGAAAGGTCTAACCTTTTTAAGGATTCGAGAGACGGATGACGAGATTAGCGATTCAGGGGAGGGAGCTCTAAGGGAAGATCAAAGATGTGTTCTTTGTTGTTCTTCAGGAGACGAGACTGTAGTTCTCAGATAAAGGCTTATTACAAACTTGGGCCTATGAGGCCCGTTAAATAAGCCCATTAAGCCCGTATAAGCTAGGAATTTAAGCTGTTTGAGTCTGAGAAAAAGCTGGTGAGCCTGACTAGTGAACTGTCTTGGCTATGGATAAGCTATAAGGCTTAGCGATGATGTAATGTTCTACCTAGTAGCTCATGCTTTGATTCACTAGGATGATTATATTAGTTACATCCTTTGGAAGAGATCCTAGGTTGTAGATAGACTAATCAATTTATTACCAATTAGTTTTTAGTTGAAAAATATCTAATTTAATATGCTGTCAAAAGCGGATTCAAATAATCCAATCCGATCTATTATTGATCCATTCCTAAATTGATTCATCGATTATTACCGCAACATTAGGATGTAGGAACATTGTCCCATATCGAAAGTTAAGATAATACAATCCAATTATCACTAATCGGTTTTAAGTTAAAAACATTTATATATATATATATAGAGAAAGAGATTATATAGATCAATATATGAAACATTTATGTGATATTGATGTATCATAATGCTCAAAATTATCTCTTAAGTTGAAGAGAGAACAACAATAAGAAGAATAAAAACAAAAGCCATTGTCTGGTTTATTAATAGCAAATAACAGAAAGAAAGAAAAAGATAAGATATTGCAAAGAGTAGTCTACTTTTTGAGGCAAAGAGACTCAGAGAGACCAGTTGTTATGCTGTGAAGAAGAGTCATAAGCCCTTGTGTTATCATCTTCCATGTACTGCCTCCTATTTTGATGTTGAGGATGATGATGATCAGATAACTCGAACTCACCCATTGTCGTATCTGTCTCGGTGAACCGGGCCAAGTTCAAAACAGGAGACATATCATTCGGACAGTTATTATCATCGTCCTTGAACACCCAAGGCGGGTTCAGATACTGATGCTGGCTAGGTGCAGGTGGTGGCTGAGCCATTGTAACCGTCATAGGACCAAAACCTGAAGAAGTTCTCCATGTGTTGTTGTTGTCTGCTGGCTGATGTGGATTTGACAGAAGAGAGAGAGCACAGTTTGAGTCACCGCCAATACCCTTGTAGCTCTCTGGTTTAGTGTCCATAATCTCTGGAGATGAAAAGCTTATCCCTCCTCCTCCACTTACTGATCCTTGACTAAACACATCCATTGGATTGATCTGCCATGATGGTGCTGCCACTGGCCGTCTCATTACTCTTGTATCCAACGTTCTTGAACTCGTCCAACTCATATCTTGGGAACCAAGAAAGCTCCCATTCATTGTACTTTCAGCATTTCCTGTCCCCAAAACATTGTGAAACATATACATCTTAGGGTTAGTTTACAAGTCATCTTATTATGTTAATTTTTTTTTTTTGAAAAAAGCTTATTATGTTAAATTTCATTGGCTAAAAATCAATTAATTGATAATAAATAGATTGGCTCTAACCACTTATATATTAGTTTATTATATCTCCAAATGTAGGACTTTCATTCGTTGATTAACATAACAGGTTTAATGATCTAACCGTAAAGGGAAGGTGCTATCCTCCCATAACGAGAAGACAACACCGAGAGAGACGCAGGCTGTGGCTTCCTCCGTCGCTCATTATGACCAGCGAGTCTCCTACGGCAACTCCTTTTCTCTAGGTCAAATTCTTGAAGCTGATGAAACCTATATGTCACATTGATTCAGACCGTGTTAGCTTCTAGAAAAGCAACATATAACCAAAAACGTTCCAAACACATAAGGTCGTCTTAATGGATTCTTTAAGTCAATAAGGTTAACTTGATTCTGAATCTTATAATTAACCACACACACACTGTAACATAGTTTTTTTTTGTTAAGTTACACTGTAAGTCTGTAACATAGTTTCTTGAGTGTTCACGTCATTGATGCCATGGTACCAGTTTTGTCCCCCTCAATAATGATACGACCTAAAGAAGCAAACACAAGGGCAATAGGTTTCTTATTGTCCATTCATTTCATATCCCTTTAGATTGGATTTTTTTTAGAGAGACAAGTCAAAAGAAATAAAAGAGAAGCATATAGAAGTACACGTAAAACATATTCCCAAAAATGAGCCCCAACGAGTCCAACAAACACAAGACCAAGTTACAAAACACTAAGCTGTAAAGTTAAAAGTGAAACCCTCCAAAGACGTTAAAGCCAAGAAAAAGCGTATGACACTGACAATCTACACAAAAAGATAGCTAAAGCCTTTGGATTTGATTCACAGGAGAGTCTTGGCCGGCAATAAGTGCCGGTTGCTTATTTTTTATATAATTAATGTTCTATACACAACTAAAATTATCATATAATATAGTGGTGATGTTTTATACCGATTGTTCATTAATTTGCCTATGTTCAGGACCGGGCATGTGGATAATGGCAAAACAAATAAACACAAGAAGTAAGGGGTAGAATAGGGAGAAAAAAAATGAAATGAAGAACCTGCTGCACTGTTGACAAAACCTCTGTTCGATACCAGCAACAATGACTCTAGGTGTTTTAGAGTGCATTCCACAAACTCTGTGCCTCAAGTAGTAACCCTTTGCATTGGTTAGATCCACTCCACAACCTTCCACTTGGCACCTTGGTATCTGACTTGATTGACCCGACCCGCCTCCACGAACCCTTCTGTTTGACCCGCCGGAGGAAGAAGACCCACCTCCACCGTCCTCGAAGTAGATCCTCTGCCCAAACATGAGCCCTCCGCTGAAAGAGGATGACTCATTCGATGAACCACCGGAGTCTGCCTGACCCGGACCAAGACCCTGACCCGAGTTGGAACCCATATTCATATTTGTTTCCTTTTATTCAGACAGAAAGAGAGTACTTGCTTATCATTCTCTCTCTCTCTCTCAAACCTAACTGTCTTGGTTTAAAGAAAGGACGAAAGGGGAAGAAAGCAAACAAGAGAGAGAGAGAGGGAGACAATAGAAGCAAAGAAAAAGAGACGAGAGTGGCGATAGACAAAGACAGTAAGTAAAACGGTACGGACACAGACTAAACTGTTGTCTGTTAGAGAGAGATGTAGCAGTTTCCAATCTTGGAGTTAGAAGAAACTTGAGGCAAATGAACATTGGAGAGGTCTTTCATCATGTACACATCTTTTTATTATTATTTTTACTTTATACTGTTCACGTTTTCAACTTTTTTATAGATTTTTTTCGGTTCAATTATTTGACAAGTTAAACGCATTTGTTTCTCTCTTTTTTTTTTTTCAAACGAATAAATAAATGCATGTTTTTCTTTTGGTCCACCATTGGCATTATGAGGTTGGCAAATAATAAATGGAGATGATATTTTGGGTTTCTGAACACCAAAATCTACCACAAATTTGACTGGGTTTTGAACTAAGTTCTGAGCTGAATGTTTATCAAACCAAAATAAACGGAATAGAATTAAATAGAGTACTCAAACTAAATGCTTATCAACCAACTGTGGTGAAAATTATCCCAACCAACCAACCAAACCAAACCAAAATATCTTTCAACTAATCCCGTTATATATTCCGTTTTTAGATAGTAGTTACTTGATTCGCTTGCTTGCGGCCACATATTTTTAAGGAAATGAAATCTTTATTTTTGTTTTGGAATTGATTTTGACACGTTAAGCATGCATGTTTGAAAGAAAATCATTTGAATATACACTAAAAGTAAGCTGTTAGAAAATAGATGTAAGGAGGTTAATTATGAGATCGGTTTAAGTTTTATATAGCTTAAAACCTTATTCTTTAGATGTGAGTATGTAAATGATCAACAGTAGAAAAATGTAAAAACTTATTCAGTTACAGAATATCGGATAAGAACTTGAATGATCGGTGTAAAAAAAAGTTTAAGATCAGCTCAGCGTGAATATGGGATGTATTGACTTCACGTTATAATGAGCGAAACACACTCATATGAACGTCAAACCTAGGTTGCGGCCTTTAAGTATTCATTGTATACCATACTACTAGACAAGCTCGACCATTTACGTTTTTTCAACACAATACAATATCAAGTACTCATCATATTCACCGCTTGCCCCATGCTAGCATCTTTTAGACCCATATTTTCTCTCGCTATGCATACTTTTTCTTCTTTTTTTTTTATTTTTTGCTAAGAGCATACTTTTTTCTTCTTGACAAATGTGTGTTATCATTCTCTCATACGCATAAGTTTATTGATTCAGCGCTATATACAGTATCTAGCTCACATAAATCGTTCTCACCTACAGTTTTATTATCAGGCCGTTCGCATCTAAAAAGCATCAATTATTAACTTTAAAAACCTATATGGTCCACTATAACTTTCTTGTGTGTCTACATTATATGGATTCGATGTGTTACAATAGGAGTTCTAGTTCGATGGTTCTCCTTAAAGTGGACATCCATAATTAAATGAGATGGTGATGTGTCATGTGGTGATGTAAGTTCTTTTGGGTCATAGGTGATGTAATCAGTTTATGGTGATGTGTCATGTGTGATGTACGTTTTTTTTTGGGTCATAGGAGATGTAAGCTTAATTAAAATCTGTGTTGAATTTGTTGAGAGCATCTTATCTGAGACAAGGGAGCAATCTTGAGACTTGCATAGAACACCCAACTTCACAAATCTTGATAATCTGATTCTTTTGTACTTAAACTAATGACATTTTGGTCTTCAAATGCTGTTATCCTTCATAGATTCTATACTCAGCATTGGGAACCACAAAGCAAGTGCCGAGGAGTTCAGAGTTCTATAAATAGAGTGTTTCTTACTTTTACAAATGTAACTGTAGTAGTTAGAAAGTAACGAATATGGTAAAAAAATGATTGTGAATTTTTAATTATAGTGATTTTAAAGGTTAAAAAGTTAAAATTTTAACGACTGAAATATGAGCAGTACATTTATTGGAACACAACAAAAGATGTGACACTTCAAGGAAACTAGCTGGTGTCGGCAGGTGTGCAAGCAACACAATAAATATATTAAGCTATAACCAAAAAATGTTTTTAATTATTTTGGATTTCACTTTGTTTGCTTGTTGTTTTGTAAATAAAATTTTAGTATTTGGTTTTTTCTCCCCATTTGATTTGTTTGGAAAATTATGGTCACAACTTCACAACTCAATATCCAAAGCAAGATCTTCCTGGTTTTTGTAATAATAGAAAGTATGAAAAGTAATAGACATCCATCAGAGTCTGTGCGAACTGTAATACTTTACATATTATATAATATATAGGTTTAGGTTTGATTTGTTCTTTTTGCTTAGCTTTATTTAGTGAAAGTAGTTTCCTTTTGTTTGGCTGCATTGGTTAAACCCTGAAACTAAAGACCTGATCTCTCAAGACTGATTTTACAAACATGTGTCACACACAGAAACAACTAGGTTCTGGATAGCTATACATTCAGAAAAAATATTATTATGTCGTCATTATAGTTGAATATGATGTAATACTTAAAAAATGTCATAAACTCCTCAACTCTTTTTTTTTGTTCAAAACAAAAAAAACTCCTCAACTTTTTTTCTATTTGTTGAAGAAAAGATGGGAACTAGGGTTTGAATTTCCTATACGATCCATTTGGTCTTAAGTAACCTTAGACCATTTTTATGAAGTTCTACAAAAATTATGGATCCCACAATTATTTATATATATATAACACATATATTAAAAATTCCAATGAGAAGAAACTTCATTAAAAGTGCTCTTGGCTTCAAGTCACTACCATTTGGAGTGTGGGTTGATCATTAGTTAGACAGAGATACTAAAATATACTAAAACATTAGTATATATGTTTAGTTTTTTTTTTCTCACATAATTCAAATGATTAACCATATGTTTTAAAAATAATTAACATTTTTTTCTAAACAATTCAAGGCTTTTTTCTGTAAGTTTCTTAAGTTGTTTTAGACTTTTAGATTATGAATATATATTATAATTTTTTTTAAAAAAAATTGTGTAGACCTGTCTCTTAAGTGTAATGACTTCAAGAAAAAGTGTAATGACTCTGCCCTTTTTCTTAACTCTCTTCCTTAATGGCTTTACTGCTACATTTTACCTAACGTACACGATTTGCAATTATAATATCTTAGACTAATTATAACTTTTGTAGACGAGATGAACTCACTCACATGTACGAATGACTTTACCTCATGTGTTGCAGCAGGGACCATCTTTGGACGATCAAGCCTCAGAAACTAAACATATGAGACACAAGAAAAGGGTATGCAGATTGATGATGCCAATGATTCATGAATCATATAAACACCAAAAGATATCCAAAGTTATCAAATGCAACAAAAAAAAAGGTAATAAAAGCCAAAAAGAAGAGGCCTCCTCAGGTTAACTTGTCATCATCCTGTTTCATTTTAGTTCTTCAAACTCCATTACATTCCACAACAGCTTCAGCAGCTCTTCTCGGCTTGCTTTTCCTCCTGCTTCCATTCTGTCTAAACCCAGTAGATATCGATTTCGTGGAACCATCCATGCTTGATTTGGATCCTAACTCTAACTCGGTCTCTTCTTCTTTTAAATCCGCATTGTCTCCATTAGATATCTTCCTCTTCCTCTCGTTCTCTTGTTTTTTGCTCGTTACTGAGCTTTCATTTGTATCATCAATATCTTCTTCTTGTTCCAGCTTCTCTACCATCTCTTCTTCTTCCTCCTCCTCCTCCTCTTCAAAATCATCTCTCATCGGCTTATGTGGCCTTCCTCTTCTCCTGTAAGCAGGGATCTTCTCTTCTTCACCGCTTCCACGGCCTTCCCGAGCAGACGCACTCTGCTTCCTCCCTTTCCCTCTACCTCTTCTCATAATGGTCTATAAACGCTACAACTTAGAAACCTGCAAGCTCAAAACACACTAGCTCATATATAAGAAGACAATCTTTATATTTTTCTCAATATATATTATATGTATCATTTTAGAATCAACCAAGTCGCATTACACCCTTTCAAATTAATTAATAATGGACCAACAAACACTTTCAACCACCAATCATAAACATGAAAAAACAATATTCCACTTCAAGCATTGACCACTCCTCAACATCTAAAGAATTGTACTTAAATTTTTTTTCCAACTTCCAAACCTAAACAGATTCCATTTCTCATGAATAATATAACAAGCTACAAAAAAAGTTGGATTAACTTGCATGAGTAAATCAAATGATAAAAGGCTAACTTTTAATTTGTTTCCAATCTCATGGGGACACAACACAAACTAAGTATAACTGAACTTAACAATGATGCAGGAAGAGGGTAATACTCATAAAAGAAGAAAATAGACAAAACTCACCTATGTGTGGCATATACATGCATCAGTTACTCAGATACCAGACAATACAAATGGTCACTTTCTTTGCTTTCAACTACTCAGTAGGAAACAGAGATCAGAGAAACACTGAGACTCTGAACTAAAAGTGATCACAAACACAAACCCTAAACATTAGAGAGATCTGATAACAAAAGACAGTAATAAAAAAGGAGCTTCCTCAGTTTACTTACACACAACACACTTAGAAGCAGCAGCAGCATCATCCTATAAAACCATTGGCCAATGGATGACTTCTTAAGCCCCCGTTTGAAGAGGGGATTACTAGATTTTTTCACATTCTTCCTAATCCAACGCGCTCAGAATCGGCGCGTATCTCTCACTCACACACAGCTGTTACTGTGAATAGTGGTGCTCTCGAAGTGCATGTGTGGATAAGAATTAGGACAGCTCAACCTGCTTAAAAGCCGAGTTGATCAGATTTGGGTCCTAGATAAAGCCCATAAGGCTTTCCTAATGGGTCACGTTCAGAAGAACAACTGTTTAACGAATTGTTTCATTAATGAGATCGAATCCTATAACCTTTAGTACAAATTTTATTTTGAATTATTCCTTCATGGCTTTGTATTTTTTTCCAGTAACTAAATCATATAAAAGTTTTTATCCATTAAATCAATTCTTCTTTGCTTCCTTAGTATTTTTAACTTCTGTGCGTTTGCCATATCTAAGTGGTAGAAAGCTTTTATACAAATTACTAAACACATAATTTGCAGTTGTTTACTGATTTAGAGATGGAGAGAATCACAAAGAGGTCCCAAACTAGATAAATGTTTTGCCATACTCCCCAATTATACATCAACATCATACTCTAACTGGTTAGCAAAAACAAAAACAAAAGCTCTGTTCTTCAGAGGATATAGCTAATTAAGTAGTACAATATAACTAATTACCTCCTTGCACGTTTCTTCGACCGTGTAGAAGAAGGAGAAGAAGAAGCTTCCTTCTTCTCACCAGATTCCCTGCTTCGCTTAGCAACAACAGGAGAGGGAGAAGAAGATGGAGATGGAACAGCCTCTCTTTTCAGGGCTCGACCATTGTTTTTCTTCTTCACAGGACTTGCTTTTTCATTTGTTTGGTTCTCCCCTGTTGCTCGTTTCTTAGCATCAGCTTTGCGGATGTTGTTCTTCTTCTGTTCAGAGCTTGGCATCAATGTCTCGACCACTGTATCAGACGAAGAAGAACCACTACCTTTCATTCTCTTGAGAAAACCCGCAACGCTTTTCCTTTTCGAGCTACCACTTTGGTTACCCTTCTTCTCTTCATCAGTTGTCTTAACCTCATTCAAGCTGGAACCACTGTTCTTGACGTTCCTGGCTACTACTTTTTTAGCCGTAGAGGTTTTTCCTCTCACCATCTTCCTCAAAACCAGAGACTCGTCATCTTTCCCAGAGGTTTCTTCATCCTTCAATAAAACAAGCTTCTCATCATCAACCACTTGATCTGTCTTCTTCCCTTTCTTGTCACCTCCAGAGGGTGATATCATAAGCAAAGGTTTAGAAGCCAAGGAGCTTCGTTTCCCACAAGCTACAATAGGGAGAGAGATTCTCGGCTTTGAAGTGACTGCAACAGCCTCTTTAAACGAAACTAACTCCAAGGACTTCTCTTTCGGTGGTGGTAACTCTCTCTGTAGAGTAGTAGCCATCTGTTTCTTGACGAGTTGGTGAAGCTGCTCTGCAGAGTTGAACTCAGAAGAGCCCTTGTGATAAAAAACTTTGGCGTTGTTGATAAGTAGAAGCAAATCACGGAACAATTTGGTCATCGAACTTTTGTACAATCCTTCTTCGTCAAGTTTCCTAATCATCTCAAAATCTACATGCTGTCTGATAATCTTACCGTACTCTGGTGTTTCCTGTAACTTCCAACGGTAAACACAAAGCCATTAGAAGTTAGAACCATGCAGATTAATATATAATTTTTGTTTTATTTTTACTATATAATAATGTATGATTGAGTGCATGGCTTTTGATCGAGAATATATCGAGGTGTGCACGTTCCAACCCGTCAAAGAACCTATAATGCAATTTGATAACCCAATCAACGACTCCCACGTGTCACCATTTAAAATAAACTCCTTTATAAGACTATTAGCAAATGAAATATTTTAAAAATTAAAAAGGACAAATCTCCAAAATAGCACCTTTCTAAGTTTATATCACAAAAATAGCATTCAAAAACTAAAATGACCAAAATAGCATTTTATCTTTCGAAAAATTTAAATTTTTTTTATTTTTCAAAATTTGAAATCTTATCCCAAAACCTCACTTCTCAACTCTAAACCCTAAAACCTAAACTCTAAACCCTAAACCCTAAACTATAAACTATAAACCCCACCTCTTGAGTGTTATTTTTGTGACTTTTGGACTTGAGTACTAGTTTGAGAACAAAAACTTGATTTAGTGCTATTTTGGTCTTTTTCTCAATTAAAAAAACACACGAATATTTAGATGAATGTATTTAATTTAATTTAATTTAACATTTGAAAATGTTTGGAATAATTTGATTTTTGATGAACTTGAGATGAACTTATTCGTATTAAAGAATTTACTATCATTAAATTAATAATTCTTTAAAACCATTTTAAATTTTAGTTTATCTTTTTCAATAAAAACTTCACCAAAATATCATAAAATCACTAGAGAAGAAAATGTTCAGCCTTAAATGTGTTTATATATAATAATAAATTTATCATTCTAATACATATCATCCAAATTCTTCATTGAATACACAAGTTGACCGTATATGCTAACATTATACTATGCTATAAACAAAGCATATTATTCTCAACAGAATAAATTATCAAGTTTTATTTCGGTTATATTGTTCTTTTATTAAATAAAGATAAATTAAAACACAAAATTCAAAAATCGAATTTCAATTTTCACCTGGGTTTCGAGTCGGCGCGAAAAGAAGTAGCCACACGGATGCGACAGAAGCATCTCGACGAAACTAATCGACGGCTGAGATTCAAGATTGAAATCCTTGGCGCTCGGCGATTGATCCTCCTTATCAATCTCCGACGTTCTCTTCCTCGGCAAGCTCGCCGAGCTCTGCACGTCACTCGTCTCCTCCGACTGAGTCAGCTCGTTCCTTCTCCCCGGTTCAACTCGCTCCGAGTTAACTCCCGACTCCTTCTCGCAGCTCCCTCTACACGAATCATCTCCGGCCAGCTTCGCTTCTCCTCCTCCGGCCATCTCCTCCTCTCTCTTCACGTTCACCGAGCTAATATCTACCGGATCCGGCGAAATCGGGACCAGTTCGCCGCCGTCGCGATCCGATTCGCGGCGGAGCTCGTTCTTATCTAGATCCGAGCTCGTCTCTTCTTCCAATC
The DNA here is from genome assembly GCF_020379485.1 of Brassica napus. Lineage (NCBI taxonomy): Eukaryota > Viridiplantae > Streptophyta > Magnoliopsida > Brassicales > Brassicaceae > Brassica > Brassica napus. Next base: position 20,494,932 of record NC_063437.1, on the reverse strand, counting down.
TCTTCACCTTCGATCGCAACGACCTGCATCAACGAAACTACTCGATTCATTAAAAATCCCCAAATCTCACACAGTCGATGGAGTTTTTTTTTTACGAGATGGATAGATCGTATCGCTCGACTTCGCGACGGAGCTCGTCTACTCGGATCCTCCTCAGCTTCTCCAGCCAAGGGACGGATGAGATCTCTGATTCCGGTGAAGTCATTTCTTGAGTGAACCGTCGTTTGAGGTCGGAGTACTTGTGGCGGCAGGCGGAGGCGGTGAGGGAGGAGAGGTTGCGAGTCCGTTTCTGGATTTCGGCGGATACGGAGAGCCAGGACTCGGTGCCGTGGCGGTGCACGGCGCAGGCGAGGAGAAGCTCTTCCCATGTTCCCCATGTTTGTTTCTCGGGAAAGACGTCGTCGTTTTCGGGCTTAGCCATTAAAAGCAGAGGAGAAAGAGAAAATGTTCAGGCTTTCGATTTGATTATGAATGTTTTTCTTTGCCTGCATTTAATATTATTATTATATTTGATTATTGTTGTTTTGTCTGTTAAATGTTTTGGATCGCCAAACGACTGAGATTTATGTAACGTTTTTTTTTTTTTGGTTAGGTCACGATATTGCACCTATTAGTAATGTTGTTTTGGAAGTATTCATTTCTTATCCACTGCGAATCAGATTCAAAGGGCCTCAATGCTTATTGAACGTTACTGGTTTAATGGCCCCAACTAATACAGATGTTATGTCATATTTTAAATTTTTATATTAGAGTTTTCGTATATATTTATAAGGTTATTCTAATTTTTATATATTTTTAGTTTTTTTTTGGGGGTCAAGATATATTTTTAGTTTTATATACTTTTTCTTACATAGAACCATTGATATATCAGAGAAATATCTGACATTAAATTTCAAAACATCTTTTCAATGTTCATTTTGGTTGAAATTTGATAGTTTATTTAAAATAAAAAAAATTTATGTTAGAATCCATAAAAGATATTAAAAATTGAAGTATGATAAAATTTGTGTAGGCTGAATTAGATTTTTTTTTCCCGCCAACTTGGTATGAATCAACCTCATGAAATGAACTTAGAACAGATTTTTTTAATTAGCCTGGTTAAACCGGGGGGGTTTCCGGTTTAAATTAATTCCCTTTTCCACTCTCTGATAAATAAAGAAGACTCTCACTTTCGTCGATAAGTGCCAAAAGTTGAAAACTTTTTCCTCAGTCTCTCCCTTCTCTCCCGAAACTTTCCCGCCATGGCATCAATGGAAATCGACTCGGAGAAGACTCACGAACGGAAGCAATCCGATTACACTTGCCTGGTTCGAACTCCCCCCACCACTTCTCTGTTTCCTCTGTTTTAATTCAAGTGTATTGCTAGGGTTTGTAATTGAGATTCTGAGCTTCCTTTCGTTTGTATTTGAATCGAAGCAGGATGAGAGGTTCGAGATACAAAAGGAGATGTACAGAGGTCAGCAGTACAGTCAGATTTACTTCGCTCGTCTTCACCTCATGAGAACTCTCCTCTACTCCCTCGCCCCTTCCTGGAAACCCCATTTGCCCGGTGAGTTGCCTTTAACTCAATAAAGGAGAGAACTTTTGTAGAATTAGGCTTGTGGGTATTTGATTTACAGATCTGGTTTTTAAAAATTTAAAGGCTTTATTTATTTTTGTATGTGTGTTTTGATAGTTTGCAAGGTGTTGGGACTTGAAGAAGGAAAGGAATGCATCATTGTGGGAACCTTGTTTAAGCATATGAAGCTTAAACCTTGCGTTCTTGATGAATACTCTAAAGAGGTTCGTTCTTTCGTTGGTTATACAATATCTACTTTAGACTACTGAGTATGTTGAAACGCCAATGCAGAGGTCAGTTACACCGCTTGTGAAACCTCGTAACTTCATGCACCCTGATGATAGTCTGATCCTAGAAGACGAGAGTGGGAGAGTTAAGCTTGGCGGCTCTGCTCTTTCACCTGCAGTTTATGTCACAGGTATTATTGTGTCGCTCTTCTTTGCTGTGTTTGTTATGATGTTTGAGAGAAAATGGATAGTGATGAATTAGACAAGTGTAGGTGTTGTTGTTGCATTGCACGGGAAGGAAACTAGTGCTGGTGAGTTCGTTGTTGAAGATGTGCTAGAAGCTGGTTTACCACCTCAGTTAGAGCGTCCTTTGGATCATCTAAGTAAGTCTAGCTATGTTCTCTTCCTTTTGCTTGTCATCTTATCTTAAAGCAGTCTCTTATCATTATTCATCTTATCTTCTTCTGCAGAGGAAGATAAATACGTTTTACTAGTGTCGGGTCTCTCCATTGGAAGCAATTCGTCTAATCCTCTGCTATTTCAGCTTCTTGTTGACCATATAACTGGACATGTCGCAGATGATGAGGTTTAAAAACTTTTAACTTTCTGGTTCTTCTGTATTTTTCTTCCTTTTAGTTTCTAATGTATAGTTATGTTGGTTTGAACAGGAGCTAGGCCTTGCAGCGCAGATAGTTCATGTGGTGATTGCTGGAAACTCTGTTGAATTCCCCCGTAAACTCTTAACTGGACAGGTACTGATAACTTTCCTTGCTGATATACACAGCTTCAGCTATCTGCCTCTGTTATGATCGTTATACCTTGATTGCTGCAGAACATGGCCTCCAAAGATCAATCAACACTGTATGAGCCCATCAAAGAGCTTGATATCATGTTAAACCAGGTCAGTTAAAAACAAGATCCACCTGTGTCTTATCAATTATATTGAGATGAAAAATTCAAATTCTTGTTTTTTTTGGTTGTGGACTGTTTGTAGATAGCTGCAGGAGTTTCAGTAGATATAATGCCAGGCCTGAATGATCCAGCTAACTTCGCATTACCTCAGCAGGTTTGCAAATTACATAACTAAACATTGAAAAAAACCGAAATGTGAATTGACAAAGTTTTCTTTTGTTTCAGCCTCTGAACAGATGCCTTTTCCCTGGATCAGCACCTTATAACACGTTCAGATCATGTACAAATCCTCACTCCTTTGACGTCGATAATATCAGGTATGGTCACAATCTCTTAACTGCAGTTCGTTTGTCTGAGCTAAAACCTATTTTTGACATTTTCTTGCAGATTTCTTGGAACATCTGGTCAGAACATTGATGACCTTGACAAGTACTCAGAGGCTGAAAGCAAGCTTGATTTTGTTGAAAGAACACTGAGGTGGAGGCATCTTGCTCCCACTGCACCTAATACGCTAGGTGAGTGCTAACATTCCCCTCTGTAAAGTGTACATTTAGTGTCCATTGGTTTGATTCATTTTTTTTTACAGGTTGTTATCCTTTCACGGATAGAGACCCTTTCTTGATTGAAACTTGCCCTCATGTTTACTTCGTTGGGAATCAAGACAAGTATGACAACCGTTTGGTAAAAGGTACAATCTCCTTTGATTATATAAGAACATGATAGGTCTTTGGGTCAAGCAGTGCTTTAAGTTTAATATATTAATGTTGCAGGGTCAGAAGGTCAGCTGGTCAGGTTGATCTGCATTCCTAAATTCTGTGAGACCGGTGTTGCTGTTGCGGTGAGTTGAAATTTGAGGCAGAGATGGTCCTCACTGGACTCCATTTTCTTTCATATCTCAGAGTCACTAACATGGGCTTTTTTTTTGGCAGGTGAACCTAAGGAATCTGGAATGTCATACTCGTAGCTTTAACATTCAGTTATAAAGTTAATCACAACAATGAATTGCTACCTTTTGGTAAAATCTTAGATCTCCAAGGTCCTAACAAACAGATGTATTTTCTTTAAGACGTACTTTTGTCAAATGTGTTGTATTATTTTCTTAAGAATCTGATAAATTAATCGTTTTAGTATTTACAATGCAAATGTTACAACATGATTGACAATTCGTAAAATATGAATGAAAAGACATTGAATATGTCCAAAGGTTAAACTCATAGGGGTGCATGCCCCTATGGAGCTCACTTGAAAGAGTTTTTTTTCATGTTAGCTCTCAAGTATTTCGTAGGTTTGACATAATTTTGATTGTTTTTGTTCCCTGAAGAAAATCAATTTGATGTTTTCAAAAGACTTGACATATAATTATTGATTATCTAAAATTGATGAAATTTGTCATTTTCCTTTTCATATTATGGGAGAGAAATAAATTACTTAAAAAAGTTAACTTAATACAAACAAAGAAGTCAATTATATTGCTTCCCTCAACACGATTTATTTCACCAGGCATAACACTAAGAAGAGGAAAGCATATATATATATCAGCAGAACAAATGATGATTTAAGGCTAATAAACTTAATTATTAGAAGCATTTTCTGTGAATAATCCCCGGTCCATTTTCGTCATACTCAGCCTTAGTCACCCACATCTGCATATTCACATGCATCACAACAAAACCACATACCCTAACTTAATTAAAAACCATATTATATCCAAATAATTTACCTGTTGAAAACTGTCTAAAGAAGCCAAAATGGCGCCTCCAATCCAAACATTGTTCTTCCTTTCAAAACCAACCACATGTTTAAGCTTCATGCCAGCAGGTGCAACCGCAGCCATCTCTTTGCTCATCCTATCAGCAATCCCAGGGAACATCGTTGTGCCACCGCTCAATACAATGTTTCCGAACAAATCCTTCCTTATGTCAACATCACACTTCATGATTGAATTGTAAGTCATCTCATGAATACCGCAAGTTTCCATGTCGACCAAGGAGGGCTGAAAAAGAGCCTCAGCACACCTGAATCTCTCGGCTCATATCGTGACCACTTGACCATCTGGAAGCTCGTAGGTTCTATCGATGGCTGAGCTCGCAGTTGCTTTCTTCATTTCTTGGTCGTGGTCGAGAGCTATGTAACCTAGTTTCTCTTTGATGTCTCTGACAACCTCACGCTCGGCTGTTGTGGTGTATGTGTAGCCACGTTCCATCATGATCTTGGTGAGGTAGTCGGTTATGTCTCGGCCTGCTAGGTCTAGACGCGAGATCGCCTGTGGGAGGTGGGTAACCTTCGAAGATGGGAACTGTGTGGCTTACACCATCTCCTGAATCCACCACAATACCTAGAAGCAAAATCAGTAGGATAAGACCTCATCCACCAATCATTTCAATTTTCAACTAATGCAATATATACTTGTTAAAATCAGATTTTCATAAATTAACTTAACCAAGAACAAACTCTTGTTCCTTTGTGTTTATTTATTTATTTTAACTGGGAGTAGTTTGCACCAAATCCTATTTTTTTCCAAGGGAACCAGTTGATAATAATACCTTATAACATGGCGTAAAATATCTTTTGAAAGAAAATCGAATCAGAAGTACAACGAACCCAACTTTTTATGCTAAACCACTAGACGTCCAATGCATCATTACTATTTGTGCTTATATTCAGCTTTTGGATATTTATCTCACAAAAACATATAGAAAACATATGCCTAAAGAATAACATATTCTATATTAAATACTAACCAAATTTTAATTTTCTAACATATTCTTACATGTGGTTGACGGAAAAAAATAACATACTCTTTTTAATTAATTGGAAAATTTAAATTTAAATTGCCTTTATTTTTTTCAAAACATAAATAAAAAGTTGCCTTTACCTGTAGTACGACCAGAGGCATAGAGAGAAAGAATGGCTTCATTGGCAACGTATAGTTTAGGGACACCAAAGGTCTCAAACATGATTTGGGTAATCTTCTCTCGATTGGCCTTTGGGGTTAGAGGAGCTTCACCGAGCAGCACAGGGTGTTTTTCAGGAGCCACACGTAGCTCGTTGTAGAAAGTATGGTGCCAAATCTTCTCCATGTCATCCCAATTGTTAATCTGCTCCATGTGTCGTGGACGGCCAGCGATGCTTGGGAACACAGCGCTTGGTTCATCGTCTCGAGCTAACCCCGCCTTCAGCACATTTTACCAATCATCACAACATGCTATCTTGTTTTGTTTGTTTATATGTAGTGTATATTTTCTAAATGTATGCACCACCGGAAGTATCTTAAGAAAATTAGATTGTTAATTATAAATGTAAACGGGCAAACACAAGATATACTTTTGTTTGCGTTTTTCACTATGCAAAATATTTTGTAGAAAATAAAAACTGAAAATATTTACAATATTAAAATATGTTTTTTTCATGTTTTTTTTTCATGCAAAGGCATAAACTGAGGTTAAAACAGTTAGAACATTGCGGACTAAAAAGGAGTGTTTTACTTGTCTCCTTACCTTGACCATTCCAGTTCTGTTGTCGCACACGATAGGCACCATGTCAGTGTCATCTGCGCCAAAGCTGGTCCTGGTAGCAGCAGGGCGCCAATAGTTTTTGATGCCCTAAACCAGATATAATATTATGCTTAATGAAAATGTTCTTTGATGGAATAGAAGAACTAATCAAAATCATTTTCGAAATAACATTTTGGCAGAAATATGCGCTTTATTATAGTTTTATATTTCTTTCATAAATATTTAAATGCAAAAGAAAACTGTCTAATATAAAAAAAAACTCTTTTTATAGATAATTTTATATTAAATTTGTGAACCTAAAAATAATAAGCAAATAAAATAAATAATAATAGATAGAATGAATGAATAAAATAATTTTTATGATAAAAGAGAAGAAGATAAGCATATGGATAAATTCAAGAATTAAAGAAAAATAATACAACTATAATTAATTGGTTATAATTAACATCTTAATTAATTGTAATTGTAGAAAACAAAGAAACAATATATTACTAGTGATTTAGTATATAAGTACTTAAATAGAGAAGCAATCCAAACATTTTGTCCTAAGCGAAAGTTTCAAATTTCCTTTACTCTAGGTAGCAGTAGCAAGCTGATGAAGCGCTAGCTTCAGGGCCCGTAAATTTAGAATATTATTAGGGGCCAATGTACCAAGAGATCATTTGACTCGGATGGTTATGAAGTAGGTTCACATCTGCAAACGTTCTGAGTTCATAGTGCAAAAACTTACTTTCCCTTTTATTTTGATGCTACATATGCGGGTCGATTACCATATTCACATTTTTGTAAAACTTTATCACTTTTTCTAAATAAAAGCCTAATGTAAGAAATATCACTTTCTGAGTAAAACAATGTAAAAATTGGTAAAATTAACGAGTACAAACTAAATATCCAATTTATATTAACAATAAAACTCAGAAACTAAAATCTATGAATGGACTGAAAAAGAGAGCTAAAACCATCAAATTCCACTCGCGGATGATGGTACGTACCTCATAAGAACCCTGACTATTTCATTGAAAACAATGGCTAATTAACATTGGTGCAAAAACAAGTACAAACAAAAAGAGTAAAAGAAAAAAAAAGATATGTACGAATTACGAGAAAGGGATCAAATGTATAACCATCCTTTTCTTACTTGCAAGAGTGCTATATTCATCTCTAGACGGGGTGTAGTCTCGTTTGTTCTTCTCTCTGTCTCACTAACAAGATCGCGTTTGACAAGAATCGTACCGTTTTGTTGCGTTTATATAGTGGCATGGAATGATAAGCTTGAGTCCAACACGCATAAATCCCCTTCCTGCAAATAAATGCAACAAAAAAGAAATCTAACAAAATTGTAATAAGAATGAATACATGTACGTAGGTGCATCTTTTGGCTATATTATTTGTTACTACACGCAGACACGTGTCTAGTTTCTACTTTTAGCCTTTTTTAAAGTGAAAACATTAATCATTTAACCCAAAATAACTTTATGCTATATTAATTGCATATATAATTGTTTTGAATTACTTAACATGTGGAACCTGCAAAACAACTAAAACCATGAATAATGTGATATTATAATTGATTTATTTCCTAAATACAAATTTTGATTTATTTCCTAAATACTAATTTGTTTCTTATTACATAATACATAATTTTATTTAAAAATTAATTCTTGATTAATGATTTAAGACAAAGTTAACATAATATAAGTACATATCACATATGTTATAGAAACAAATTAAACAAAATGGGTAACCCAAATAAAAACTCTAAGTAGTGATAAAACTTATAGTTGTGGATATATGTTCTAATAAATAATCTATTAGATATATCCATAGGCATGTTCTAATTTTTTGTGTGAGAAAACATGTTCTAAATGTTGGAGAATAGAAGTTATGATGTAAGTAAATGATACCCTATAGTGTTGCAATAACTATCACGAATTCATGATTGTAACGTAATAAACAAACCAAACGAAGTTGTTCAAGTTGGGTTGTTGTCTGTTTCTTTATCTCTGTAATAAGTTGTTTAACAACAACATTGTAATTTCTTCAGAAAATGGTAAGCTTAACATTTTACCAAAAAAAAACAAACCAAACGAACTTGTGTTGTCAAATTCATAGAATGGTTTTTAATTTGTATTATGTGGAGACTGAAGAGTAAAGATGATCATTCATAGTATTTGATGAAAAATCATTTGCAGTATGATAAATTAATTAAAGTATAAACTTTATAAAAACAAAGAAATGAGATATATGAAATCCCTCAAAAAGCAAACAAAATAACGCTCATCGATCACTACAACTATAATCCATTTAGAAGCATTTGAGGTGAACAATCCTCGCTCCACTTTCTTCATACTCAACCTTATCCACATAGAAGTAACTTTACATCCTTACAATTAACAACCCCAACACTCACATTAAACTTAAACAAAATCAATTTATATTTACCCGTTCAATTAGATGCTTTATAGAAGCTATCAATAACCAGAAAGAAACACATGACATATCGGAATGCATTTTGAACAAGTATAGTATACTGTATACACAACTCAAATAATCATCCGTTCACCAACGAAAACTGGTTTACTGAAATGAATAAGAATAAAATGAATTACTTGTTCAAATCCCATCGAAAAATATATAACTCTCTGAAAATTCATTTACATAATTTGTATCTTGTCGTAAAAATATATAAAATTTATCTAATCATTAAAAATTCAATTGCAGATTAATATCCTCAATACATTCTAATTTCCAAGTGGTTTCACCCATTTTTACGGTGACATTTAACTTTTACTCGTGAGGCAGAGAAAAAATAAACAGTAAAAAAAAGGTAAAAATGTAATTTCCTTCCTCCTCTAAATTCCTTTTTACTGGCGGAAAATGCTTTTTGCCAGCGAAGTATATGCCCTTATCACGAGTCCACACACCGAGTCAAAGACCGAGTCTACCTCATCGGCTTTTTTAGTTTTCTTCTTCCCTTCCTTCTCAATACGCAAATCTCTTACCTCCCGGAGATGAACGCCGCCGTTAGAGCTGCGATTCTCAGAACACAAAGCGTATCCTCTCACCTTAAAGCATCGTTCTTTCATTCCACACCCGTCTTGGAACGCAAACGTCGCACTTCCTGGGATTCGGTTTAGTCTCTCTCTCTTTCTCTTTATCCTTCAAAATTTGATTTTTCGTTGAACCCATCAGCTAAAGTTTCGTGCTTTGGCATTTTACATAGCTGATATTGGATCGATGAATGACCATGTTCTTAGCTTTTGTTTTGATTGGTTGAAAGTCTGAGACTTTGAGATGTTTCACTTGTCTGAATCCCGACAATTTTTGTATTGATCCCGACCGGCTAATGTTTCGTGCTTTTGATTTGGGTTTTATGTATATAGCTGAGGTGGATCTGTGTATGACCTTTTGCTTTTTAGCTTTTCTTTGATAGATTGAAAAGTCTGAGACTTTGAGATGTTTTACTTGTCTAGTTTCCGACCAATTTTTAACTAGTGTTAATGTTTGAACAGGTGGGGGGATCTAGTTATCTTCTGATGTTCGGTTTTAGCTTTTTCCTTTTTAGCTTTTTGTTTGATAAATTGAAAGTCTTAAGACTTTGAGATGTTTTTACTTGTCTAAGTTCCGACCAATTTTTAACTAGTGTTAATGTTTGAACATGTGGGGGATCTAGTTATCTTCTGATGTTCGGTTTTAGCTTTTTTCTTTTTATCTTTTGTCTGATAAAATTAAAAGTCTGAGACTTTGAGATGTTTTCACTTGTTTAAGTTCCGACCAATTTTTAAACTAATGTTAATGTTTGAACGTGTGGGGGATCTAATTGTCTTCTGATGTTCTGTTTTAGCTTTTCTTTTTTAGCTTTTGTTTGATAAATTGAAAGTCTGAGACTTTGAGATGTTTTACTTGTCTAGTTTCCGACCAATTTTTAAACTAATGTTAATGTTTGAACATGTGGGATGGGATCTAATTTATCTTCTGATGTTCTGTTTTATTTAATTTATCTGTAGAAATCAAATGTTCACAGGAAGAGGTTCAGAAGAATGAGAGAGAAGCAAGAGTTGCTGCGTAATGTGAATGCCTTCGCATCAAACATGTTTACGGTACTATAAACTAATCTCTCTCTGCTATCATGTGTTTACTGTTCGGTTTGTGTAAGTAACTTTGACGTTTTTGATTCCAGAGCTGGCATGATGAGTTTGACTACAAAGAGCCTCCTTCCTCACAGAAGCGAACCTCTTGGTTTAAAAAACAGTACGCCAAGGAACCTAAAGGGAAATGGAACGGCAAACACGGTCCAAGTAAAGTGAAATGTCTTTAAGCTTCTTCATCTACATACTCTTATTAAAAAAGTACTTTTATTATTACTGTGTAGGGAACTTTGATTTTTGCGAAGTGGATGAGGACTTTGACATTGATTATATCTTCCCTGGTGGACCTCGAGGTTTCTCTTTCTCATTCACCTATGAAGACGATGAACCTCCTCGATGGTATAGGGACCAGTCATCATCAAGGTCTTCGAGATCGAAACATCATCGAATATACGAAGATGAAGATGATGACTATACAACTTCAACAGAGTCAAGTGACTCTGAGAGTGAGTCAGAACCAAACCAAGCTTCTCATAGACAAGCACTTGGTCTTAGTCCTTCGGGTCCTTTAAACCTTAAAGACGTCAAACATGCGTGAGTACTTACTTCACTTCACTTCATCGTCTCATTACTTTACATGAAACTTATGTTTTGGTTATATCACAGATATCGAGTTTGTGCACTAAAATGGCATCCAGATCGTCATCAAGGCTCTACTAAGGTAAAACCAATTAGATCTCCTCCATTTGAAATCTTCACTCTCTTATGTGTGATGTGTGTATTGAAACAGGAAGCGGCTGAAGCAAAGTTCAAGCTATGCAGTGTGGCTTATCAATCTTTATGCGAAAAGCTAGGAGTGAACTAAGATTAAAAGAGCTTAGATAGTGTTTGATTACTTACATTAATGTTTTCAAGTTGCTTCATTTTAGAGCTCATCTCAGAGCAAAACCTTTGTTCTGTTCATTTTTATTATTAAAAGGTCACTACTGCAACGGCCCATTAGCCCAATTACAGCGGCCCAACATGTTGATTATCATTTATGGAAAGTTCTTGGTGATCAAGCAAAAAAAAAACTTTGGAGTAAACATTCCATTCTCTGTTTTTATTTTACCTAAAAGACAAAATGGAAAATAAACTATTGTTTTTTTTCTTGCTTCTCTGGAAAAAAAATATTTCTGAGTCGAACATAATTCGATCAAAGACACAACAATGTTGTGTACGAACGCTGCCACTAAAGCAGCGATTTCCAGACCGCAAAGCTATTGTTCTCTCCTGAAAACTGCGTTTATCCATTCAACTCCCGTCTTGGAACGCAAACGTGGTTCCTCTTCTTCTAGTACCGTACGTGGGTATATCTAAGATCAATATTTTGTCAATTGCTTCTAGATTTACTGTGTATTCTTTAGTGTTCAAAGCTAGTGTTTTAGAAAAAAAGGATTGTTAGATTAATTAATTTTTTTTTTTTGGTTTTGAATTTCTAGCAGAAATCAAATGCTAATAAGAAGAACAAGAGATCCAAAAAGTTTTTGAGGGAGCATCAAGAAAAAGTACGCCGTGCCGTGGAAGAACTTAAACGTGAAAGAGAAGAGGTAAAAAAAAATGAGACGAATTAAAACTTATCAAAACACAAACAAAAACGTTTTTAACCGCTCTTTGTGTAATTAAACATTAGGCTGCTGCTAAAAAGGCCAAAGAAACCAAAGAAAACATGAGTAAATGCAACCAAGACTCCAAGAGTACTCCACGTAAAAGTAAGTTGTTATATATCCCTTTTAAACATGTCGCATTTTTTATACATAGTGGTATTAAGAAACATGTGTTACATTTTCTGAAGGTCAATTTGGTTACGAGGATAAAGACTTTGATATTATATTCCGATCTTTATTCGGTGTACCACGAGGTTTTGATTATTCAATCTATGAAGAGGAGGACCGTCGTTGGTGGTATCACCCTTCATGGTTTTCTGGTTCCTCTAATAACTCTTGGAGATCAAAATATCGATTTTATGACAAAGACGAAGAGCAAGAAGAAGAAGAGGAACTAAGCGAAGAGGAAGAAGAAGAAAGCAACAGTTCTAGTAACTGGTGGAGATCAAAATCTCGATTTGATGAAAAGAAAAAAGAGGAAGAAGATGGCTATGGTTCATCAAAGTCCAATGGTTCAGTACTGTCTGACCCAATAGAAGCTACTCATAGAGAAACACTTGGACTGAGTCCTTGGGCTCCCTTAAAACTTGAAGATGTCAAACATGCGTGAGTTTTTGTTTATTAAACTTCATCATAATAAAACACATGCATTCATCTATAACTCGTCATGATCATGTTTAACTTTTTTTGCTTCCTTTTTTTGGGATTAGATATCGAACTTGTGCATTAAAATGGCATCCTGATCTTCATGATGACTCTACCAAGGTACGTAAAAAGCCAATAAGAATATTTTTCAATCTTCATTGCAAGTGTTCTTTTTCTCTTTGTGTTAATTTTTGAAACTATTAACAGGCTGAGGCTGAAGCTAAGTTCAAGCTCTGCGTTGTGGCTTATCAGTCTTTAATCCAAAAGCTACAGTCAGCTAAGATTACTTGAAGAATGCAAAGGATGGTGGATTAACTAAAAGTGATGTATGTTTTTATAATTACATGGAGATTTCTTATAACAAAAAAAAAAACTGTTTTGATTATGAGTTTATGACCTTGACCAACCAATATACTATACATCATCCAAGCACTGCTATGTATTGTCCTCTCAATCTTTTAAATCGAAATATTGTGTTCTCTCTAAACTTTGCAACAAGTGTATATTGGTATCTCTTACGTCTGCTTCTGTGACTTAACCTGTCAAAGTGAAATATTGAATCAAAGTTTGCATCAACTGTAAAGGCTGATCGACAGAGTTACTTATCATAAGCAGCAAACTGATCAGGAGGTGCAATTATCTCACTCTCAGTAGATTTTTAACAGGTGTTCCTGAATATACAGCTTCTGAATTCTGATTATTATTGTGTGTTTTTAAAAAACTTTTCAAGCAGAAATCAAAGGCTAAGAAGAACAAGAGATCAAAAAAGTTTTTGAGGGAGTTAATTGATATGCATCTGTCTACTTCTTCTTGATTTTTGAGATAGTGTTTTAGAAATGTACTGCTGCTTAATTTTTTTTGGCAGAAATCAAATGTTAAGAAGTTGTTGAGGGAGCATCAAGAAAAAGTACATCGTGCTGTGGAAGAACTTAGACGTGAAAGAGAAGAGAAGAGGTACATGAGACTTATAACTTACCAAAACACAAACAAAACGTTTTAGCTCTAGTGTATAATGTCTCTTGTCCATGAGTTAACTGTTTTTAACGCTCTTGGTGTAATTACACATTAATTAGGCCGCTGCTAAAAAGGAAAAAGAAAACCTAAATACACGTGAAAGTAGGTGGTTGTCCCTTTTAAAAATGTCATAAGTTGTAGCTTTGTTGAATCACAAGGTGCAATATTCTTTTTTTTTATACAAACTCGTGGAGATCAAACTTTCAATTCAGTACTGTCTGACCCAATAGAAGCTTCTCATAGAGAAACACTTGGTCTGAGTCCTTGGGCTCCCTTAAAACTTGAAGATGTCAAACATGCGAGAGTTTTTCTATTAAACTTTATCATGAGAACAAATTCATCTATAACTCCTCATGATCATCATGTTTAACTTGCTTCCTTTTGTTTTGGGATTAGATATCGAGCTTGTGCATTAAAATGGTATCCTGATCATCATGATGACTCTACCAAGGTACGTAAAAACCAATAAGAATCTTTTTCAATCTTCATTGTAAGTGTTTTTATATATTTGCGTTATAACTCTTGAATGTATATAAACAGGCTGAGGCTGAAGCTAAGTTCAAGTTCTGCAATGTGGCTTATGAATCTTTAATCAAAAAGCTACAGTAAACTAAGACACTGGAGGGTGGATTAATTATAAATTATATATGTTTTCATCATTACTTAACGAGTTTTTTATAACGACAAAAATGTTTTGATTATGAGTTTATGACCCTGAGCAACCAATGTATCGTTGAAACTGAAATAAATATCCACCAAAAATATATACATAGGATGATCAAGAAGAAGCGCCATTAAGGTCTCGATCAATCTACACACCCGATACATAGAGCTATGTCCATTATCATCATATGTACCTAAACATATACATATGACTTACTTATCATTAGCGGCAAACTGATCAGAAGGTGCACTTATCTCACTCACTCCACTACTTGTGCTGGTTTGTCCGAGCAAACTATTTATGGAACGCGCCTTTACCATCCCAAGCTTCACTCTCTTCTTCTTCTTCTTCACTTCCACGGCCACCACCGACTTTTTCTGGCCGCCGCCACGACCGCCGGAACTTTTCTTCGTGCTCCTTACCCTTCCTTTACCAAGATGATGCTCACAAAGAGAATAGCCGTAAAGAGTTTGCTGACAACATCTCCATCCTCTACCGTTAACTCGGCTGCACCTTGATCCTTCCTCTAACACATCACTGCTCTTTTTCTTCCCTTTCCTTTTCTTCTTCCCTTTATTAGCTTCTTCTTCTTCTTCCTCATCCTCTTCCTCTTCTTGTTCCTCGAAGCTTGTATAGCCTCTTCTCTTCCTCAAAGTAACAACGTTTTGATTCTTCTCGACAGCTATTATAATAACACATAGAAATGGTGAATGGTGCAACAAAAATAACATAAAGCCACCAATTAAACGTAGCTCTAAGTGTGTACCTTGTGTTGAAGAGTCGGATTCTCCTTGGGAATTAACGTTATTGCTGCGATGGTTTGAAGCAAGAAAGACTTAATGTAAAGAGATGAAAACGATCTATGAGTGCAAAAAAGACGATAATAATAGAGCTAGAGCGACCATTGGTATAAAGAGCATCCCACGCTTACGTGCACCATCATGAGGTGTGCATGTTTAGAAGTATTATTGAGTTTCCTACTCATTATCGCTAATACTAACTAGTAACTACTCTTGTTTTCCCAAAATGTTAAAGGTGTGAGAAGAATGACGACAGTCATGGTACTATAAAATCATAATAAGAAAATGAATTTACAACTTTTTGGATTAGATCCAACCTCTACTATCATTGCATCTGTAAAACGTTATTGCCAATATAACAAAAAATTTCTTGTTCAAAAAAGACCATGAAAGTTTTAATTTTGAGATCATGTTTCTGTGTTGGGTATTTTTGAAGCTTGGAACTTTTACAAAACCGAAAAATAAAAAAAAAACTTTGTATGTTTTAGTTAAATTATTTTCCCAATTATTATTACACCAGAAAGTTATAAACATGGAAGTGTAGAACAAGAGAGTTACACAATACAGTTCAAGAATTCACTTACTTGCCCGATGCAACTGTACAGCTCTTCACGTCTACATCATCTCTATCTCCATTATCATCATCCTTTTAGAAAAACAAAAAGAGCAATTGAACATGAGATCCTTCGAATTAAGATTTTGAAAATGAAGAGTGTAAAACCCAATTATAAACAAAACACAAACTGCACCCAATAATCA
Source organism: Brassica napus (assembly GCF_020379485.1). Taxonomy (NCBI): domain Eukaryota; kingdom Viridiplantae; phylum Streptophyta; class Magnoliopsida; order Brassicales; family Brassicaceae; genus Brassica; species Brassica napus. Next base: position 20,479,104 of record NC_063437.1, on the reverse strand, counting down.
TATATTTTTATCGGTCGATTATAAATAAATACAACTAGAATCATTTAATAATTCAAGCTCAGCGTATACAAGAAGAACTCACCAAAGCTTTCTCCTCCTTCTTGCTCGTCACATCTCTTTGAATCAGCGGAAGATGAAGAAGAGAAGCAGAACTGCCTCCGTCTATGTCTTGGCCGTGAAAGTATCGAGCGGCGGACGTCGGAGACCGGTTAGAGTAGAGATCTGAGAGAGGAACAGGTAAGAGAGACGAAAGAGGGAGAGGCACTTGTCGTTTCCGGATCCTCATCGTTGTATACGAAAAAAAAAAGATTCTTAACTTTTTGTTTGCACCAAAGAAGAACTTAAATATAAAGAGAGTAACCCTTTTTTTTTATTTTTATTACACGGACTTGGAAACTAAAGATAAATAAAAAAAGGAGAAGGCTTTGTGGTGTTGTGTTGTGTAATGGCCTCTTCTCTCTCTCACTCGCACTCGCTTTTTTAATTGTTGTTGCACCCGAAAAGCAAGTTAAGTAGTAATTGAGACTTGAGACCATCTCTTTATATACTGTATAGTTTATATGCTTCTTATTATTGTCAACTACTCCTATATAACATTGAATATTAATGCCATTCACATGTAGATTTCTCGAAAAAAAATTGGGTGAATTGTCAAAACTGAGGTATGTTTTTTGGCGTTGTGGGAGGGAGGAGAGGCACGTGGATAGTGGGTGGCGCACGTGCGGGGAACCGGGAGAGGAGGTAATCGGTGGCTTTCTTTCTCTCTTTATCATCGATGCCAGCTTGGACGAGAGGGAGTGGGTGGGGGAGAGAAGTTTTATCCTTAGGCTTTCTTGTGTGGGTCCTCCTTTTTTATATATTTCTCATAATGACCTCTTAATTTTGTTTTATACTATTTGTCACCCCTAACTTTTTTTGTTTTATATTTTCCACATCCTCTCTAGCAAGTGCAAGGAGGGAGAGTATTTACGAGCTAACTCGGCCTATTCATACTTTCATCGAGCTAACAAGAGGGATGATAATATTCTCGAAAAAAGATAGATCGAGCTACAACAACTAAATCATAATGTATGCTTACATCATGGTCCAATAATACATGTGTCCCCATATATAGACTAAAAACATATTATGTTTTGTTATGTGAAACCTGTTAAACGTTTGTTTATCAGTGGGGGGTGATATCGTATTATGTAAGTTTAGTATTTTACAAAAATGAACAATAATAAGAAAAGAGATGAACGACAGTGTTGTTGTACTTGCATCCCTAATTGAAATAGGTGGGAATGGGCTGTCAATCATGTCACATTAAGCCAAAATTGTTCTATTAGTTATTTTTCATTGTTATAGTACATGTGTATGGGTGTTCAAAAAAAAAAAAAAAAATAGTACATGTGTTTGTGTATGGTAAGAAAAGAACCTGCTTGACGTCTTAACGTGCACCTCGTTCATTTGAATACTTTTTGCCGCCATAGATGAATTTCTCAAAGATAATTTGGTCTGAATAACTTCATATGTTCATCAACTGTTTTGTTATTTTTTGTCACATTACTTAATTAATCGTTGGTTAAGCTGTTTTACGTGACATCTTATGCTCAGCTGCTTATAAAGTCAATTCTATCTGGTGAATCGAACATGAAAGAAACTAGGTTGTTGCGACTTCTTTGTTGTTACTGTCAGTGATAATTATCCTATATAAATATTAATAGTGAACAACAAGTCGCTTTGGCCGAGTGGTTAAGGCGTGTGCCTGCTAAGTACATGGGGTTTCTCCGCGAGAGTTCGAATCTCTCAGGCGACGACTGTTTTTGTAATTTTTACTTTTTTTTAAAAAACAGTGTAACAATAAAGCGATAAAAGTAAAACAGAGCGAAACCATTAAATGGCGTTTCATCATCGAGCCAAACAACAAGACAGGACAGGACAGGACACAAACTATCTCCTGTCTGTCTCCTGCTCTTGCCGTCTTTAATTGCGTAGCTTGTCTAATCCGCGTCTCTTCTTATTCTTCCTCGTTTCACACCTTCTTCTTCAATCTCCTCATTTTGAATCTGAAAACAAAGTCCTCCATAACTGAACGCCACCGCCACGCCTGGAAAATTTCTCCAGAGAGGTAAGTGTTTCTCTCTCTGTCTCTATTTTTGTCTTGTTTCTGCCAAATTTTGAGTGCTGTTTTCTCTAGGGGTCTAAAAATATGGTCTTTGTCTGAATCTAGAAAATATCAGCAAGGAGAAATTCAAAATTTGCTAAATTTTTTGAACAACAACATGTTACCTACTTACCTATGATAACATTTACATTTCATTTTCTTAGAGGCTTTTGGTGAAGAACTGTTATATAAGCTTACATTGTTTCTTTTCCTGCAGAAGGAGTATATCATCTGTAACACCAGAGAGCAAGATGGTTTTACTTGATTGACTCTCTATGGCTCCTCCTGGTGGCAATGCTTTCAAAGAATCCAACTCAACAGGCTTAGATTATGAGGTTAAGATGTCTAAAGTAGAGGCTAATAACAAACCAGCAAGATATGGAATCCATTCAAGCAATGGTGTCTATGAGCTCCTCGATTGCCTAGTTTGTACAAATCTTATGTATCCTCCAATTTTTCAGGTATGTAATGTCACTAATGTTCCTCTTTAATTCTTCTTTGTTTATTTAAAGTGTAGTACTTCCATACAGTGCCCTAATGGCCACACACTGTGTTCAAGCTGCAAACTGAAAGTGCACAACACATGCCCTACATGCCGCTACGAGCTCGGCAACATAAGATGTTTGGCGCTCGAGAAAGTTGCGGAATCGTTAGAAGTTCCGTGCCGGTACCAAAGTCTAGGGTGTCACGACATTTTCCCGTACTACAGCAAGCTCAAGCACGAGCAGCACTGCAGGTTTCGATCTTACAACTGTCCTTACGCTGGCTCTGAGTGTTCGGTGGCCGGTGATATTCAAACTCTTGTTGACCATCTCAAAGATGATCATAAAGTCGATATGCATGATGGTTGCACCTTCAACCACCGTTATGTCAAGTCAAATTCACTCGAGGTTGAGAATGCTACATGGATGCTTACGGTAATCCCATGAACTTGCGTTTAATGTTCAAGATGCTAGGCGGTAGTTAGGCGTTTTATATGAGATTATTGATTAGGCAGGCTGTAGACCGATTTTTTGAATGTCTAGACCAATTTTTTAATAAATATTTGTGGAAAAATTGTTTAGTTTAGGTCCAATTTGCTTACTAGTCGCTGTATAGACCGATTTTTAAAAATATTATTCTGGAAAAATTGTTTAGTTTTGGTCCGATTTACCTACTAGTCGCCGTTTAGGCTGATTTTTAGAACACTGGTCCAGATAAATAATTTGTGTTTACACTACTTGAATCTTGTCTTGTCTGATGCTTTTTTTAAAGGTGTTCAACTGTTTTGGAAGACAGTTCTGCTTACACTTTGAGGCGTTTCAGCTTGGGACGGCACCAGTGTACATGGCCTTTCTGCGTTTCATGGGAGACGAGAAGGAGGCTAAGAAGTTTAGTTACAGTTTGGAAGTTGGAGCTCACAGCCGTAAACTGACTTGGCAAGGCATTCCTAGAAGCATCAGAGACAGTCACAGGAAAGTTCGGGATAGTCAAGACGGACTCATCATCCCTAGAAACATGGCTTTGTACTTTTCTGGTAGTGATAAAGAAGAGCTTAAGCTGCGAGTTACTGGGAGGATTTGGAAAGAAGAATAGCTCTCTGATGATGATTTTGATTGGAGCTGAAACGGATGATGTACATAGGACATAGCAGAGTCTTGAGAGCTTCTTTCACCATTAATAGGTTGCAATCTTCTGTTGTTTTGCAATATTACATACTCTTGTCTTGTAATTTTCCTGATTTGTTGGAAAAAAAAACGAGAGAGACAGACAAGCTTTAGTTTTGGTTATGTTCTTGTATCAAAAGTTGATTTTGTCTTACTTTTATCATACAGTATGATCCATGATAACTCTTCCTCATCATCTTACAAGGAAATATAATCTTACAGTAAACGTGACTTCATTTGAATGTTGCTGGATTTGATATAGATTTTTTTCATTTGCCAAGAAAACAATTTAAGTACCAAAATGATAAATTATGAGTATAACCAAATGATTACAAAGATAAGTTTAGTAGTATATGGTCCCGGAGAGGACGTGCAAGACGTGGAGGCAACACTTAACATTATCCTAAGTTGGTTATACTAAAATTCATTTTGATAACAAAGATTAATAAGCAAATGTGTCTTTTTATCTCCCTACTTTATCGCTGAACAGAGAGACTTACAAAATTTCTCCAAATAAAATTTGTTCTTTCTTTTTTTTTATTCTAACCAATTTCTTCCCCAGAAATCACACATAGTTTTTATTCAAACGTCCTAGAAACAGATCCATTCTCACGTTCTGAAGTATTCATCTTATCATCATCAACATCATCATTGTCTTAAGGTTGATTTAATGGCAGAATCGAGGTAACAATCACTAATCTCTTCCATCTTCTTCAATATGATGCGTAATAAATGAATTTAAATTCATAAACATAGGAAATATATTCATAATTAATAACACATTTTTCAGATGTTATTAACAGGTAAACACAGATATTGACAAAAACGGAACCAAAACACAAGAATAAGACAAAAGCACAACATCTGAAAAAACATGTTCTGTTGCGGTGGTGCGGATGAGGAACCTGCCGGTCCGCCCGCAAACCAGTATAATTCAGCCCCTCCTAACAAGGCCGGAAACCCTAACTTTGGGGGTAATATCCCTAATTTTTTTATGAGTTTTATGTCTTCTATGTTCTGAGTTTCACCACCAGCGTTTTGCGTTTTGTGAGTAGGTGGAAATAGAGGAGAGCCGAGGAACACGAACGCACCGAGATCAGGAGGTCCTGCAAAGGTTTTACCCATAGAGATCCCTGCTGTTGCGTTGGATGAGTTGAATAGAATGACGAGTAACTTTGGCAACAAGGCACTGATCGGTGAAGGTTCTTATGGACGTGTCTTCCAAGGCAAGTATAATGGAGATGATGTTGCTATCAAGAAGCTTGACGCTAGCTCTTCTGAAGAACCTGACTCAGATTTCACCTCACAGGTACACACCTGATGATCCTTCAGCTCAAACATCGATCATGTATCTCTCTGATTAGGTCAATATATAACGGTAGTTTATAACCTAATAAGTAATTTCTATTAATTAAAAATGGCAAGTTATCGGTTGTATCACGGCTCAAAAACGAACATTTTGTGGAGTTGATGGGGTACTGCTTAGAAGCAAATAACCGCATTCTCATCTACGAGTTCGCAACTAAAGGTTCTTTACACGATGTATTACACGGTACGTAAAAATTCAACGCTCACTACTAATATTTTAGTTCATGTTATATCTATATATGTGAGATATATATTATACATGGATTGAATATTTAGGGAGAAAGGGAGTCCAAGGGGCTGAGCCAGGGCCAGTGCTGAACTGGAACCAAAGGGTCAAGATCGCGTATGGAGCAGCCAAGGGGATGGAGTTCCTTCATGAGAAAGTCCAGCCACCAATAGTCCACAGGGACGTAAGGTCGAGCAATGTATTGTTGTTTAATGACTTTGTGGCCAAAATGGCTGATTTCAACTTGACCAACGCATCCTCGGATACGGCGGCTAGGCTTCACTCCACTCGTGTCTTGGGAACGTTCGGCTACCACGCTCCAGAGTATTGTACCATAAACCCATTAATCCATTTCTTAATATCATCTCATATATATATAGTGTTTTACACACAAAAGAAGTGTTTGTTACAAAATATATATATATTAGATGAACCAAATATTAGAGAACTCGTAGACACAAGTATTTATTTGCATGCATTTCTAACAATCAGAATGTTCTTGATAAGTTGATATAACGTAAAGAGTATTTTTGTTTTCAGGTATGCTATGACGGGGCAGATAACGCAGAAGAGTGATGTGTATAGTTTTGGTGTTGTGCTTTTGGAACTCTTGACGGGAAGAAAACCTGTAGATCATACCATGCCTAAAGGCCAACAAAGTCTTGTTACTTGGGTGTGTAAACTACACATTGTCCAAGTATATATGCTCAAAAGAGATCCATATCTATCATTGTTAATAATAAACTCTTTTACTTTTGTCTTGCTATGGGCAGGCAACTCCGAGACTAAGTGAAGACAAAGTTAAACAGTGCATAGATCCTAAGCTTAATAATGACTTCCCTCCCAAAGCAGTCGCCAAGGTCCGTTCTACATTTTCTTTTTCAAACAATAAAAAGACATTTTGATAGTTTATAGTTATACAGGCGTTTCACCTAGACCGATTTTTAAAAAAAATATTATTTAAAAAAAAAAATCGTTCAGCAAATTTGTGTAAATTAAGAATTCAAATATGTTTGAGTGTGTGAATGCAATTACAAACATTTCTTTCATGACTCATATTGAATACTAGCTAGAGTCATCAATTCTAAGTTGATGAATAAGGATGTTTTATTTGGTTGAGTTTTGTAATGTTGACTTTTCATTGTGGATGGTGGAACAGTTAGCAGCCGTGGCGGCCTTGTGTGTACAGTACGAAGCAGACTTCAGACCAAACATGACAATCGTTGTCAAGGCACTTCAGCCTCTTCTCAACTCTAAACCGACTGGTCCTGAGTCTACTTCCTAAATTAACCAATTCACCATTTCTCTTGTTTTTGTTGTTGTTATGCCTTATTTTGTTCAAACAAAAATGATTGTTGGTTATATAAGATGTTGTTACTTAAATCGAATGTAACTTATAATTTTCATTGGTTTAAAGCAATCTCTCTCTTTTTGGTTGTAAGAAGCCAGCTAGAAATATTAAATTAGCTGTCAGATACAAATTAAAAAACGATGTACTCTGTTTCTCTTTTCTGAGCTCATTGAAACCAAAACCCTCGAGGACTCGGATACTTATCCAGCCTTTATGATCTTTTCTATCTTCTGAGTGTGTTCAGTAGAGTTTATCTTTGGGCCGAGATAACGAAGCCCATAAGGCCCATTGATGGTGTAGCGACGGTGGAGCATGTTCAGGGAAGAGAGCAGGTGATCGGCGATTGAGAGAGATGGGAACGAGAGAAGTATACGAAGAGAAGCTGAGGCGTGGGAATCTTGATTATGATCCGACAATGAACCCTGGTCTTGGTTCTGCTCGGTGTCCTCGTTGCCTTTCCCTCTTAAACCCTAATCCAGTGAGCTGTCAAAGTTTGTTTCAGTGTTCTTTTTTAGTTATGATGGTGTCTGAAAAAATAAAAACAGTTTCTTTTGTTCTTGTCATCAGGAGAAGGAGAGTGATCACTTCGGTTCTGCATGATGCTGCTGCTGTGGTCAGTTTTGGTTTGGTTTTGAGTTTTCCTTTAGTAATGTTTTGGTTTGGTACTACCGTGACATGTATCAGCTTTTTTTGACAACGTGGAAATCGAATTTATTTGATTGTTGTGCATGTAGAACTATTATGTTTCTAACTAGGTTATCCAATGTGCAATAGGCTGGTTCTGGTATTGGTGGCTTGCTTAGTCCCGTCCATGCTTTCAATACAGGTATCACATGATTCCCTTGTTATCAAATCATTTCTACAATGTCATGGATCTCGTTTCTTTTGTCTTTCAGGGATACCCTATCTTCAAAATCGGTTTCCTGGGTCAAAGCGGCTCTCCTTTCTTGTAGGAGTATGTATTTGATCTTGCCTTGTCTCCTAGTTCTGTACTTCTTCATATGAATGTTCTTTTGCTTCTCACTTATAGCTTTTACTTGTAGGTTCCATTGCTGTTAGGATATTCAGGTGTAGGGGCTGCCTTTGGAGGTAACATGATCTTCTTTGGTGACTTGCTTCACTTTGTCCCTAAATGTGCATTATCAATATATCCTGCGTTAGTGATTAAATGCATGCCCCATTGTCCTGAAATATTGTGAAAGGGCTGTGTTTTGAACCTGTGTGATTATAATTAGCTGTTGGAGTTCTCTGTTTTTATATTTACCCCAAAGAAGTGTTATGTCCATGAGTTCTCATGTATATGTATATACATCTGTATGTTTTCTTTCAAGAAAGCACCTGAACTTTTTGATCTTGTAACAATATTGGATCAGCTGACAGTAACCTCGTATTATGCATCTTCAAGTGCTTCACATTATGGGATCTCTATGCTCACCCGCCATATCGAAGAATATTACCTCTCTCGAACTCTGAAAGAATAGGTAAAATGAAATCAGCACAGATAAACAAGAATCTATTCTACTAGCCTGGCTGAGCAGCTTATCAAGTCATATAATGTAACTATTACAATGATTATTAACAATATCTTCCTGGTTCATTTTACAAGCAGTCATGTAACTACATGAATAGTGTCTTCTCAGTGGCTATTTTGTACATATTAATCCAAATTCATAAATTTTAATACGTTTTCCTTGAATCCTTACATAACATCATATTTTTGAAAATTAGTATAGTAATAAGCAACCAGAGTCTAAAGGACTAACCACATGGTCTGGATAGATAGGGTCGGTGTAACTTTATGTTAGCTTTGGTTACCAAAACAAGGCCACCATTTTGGAAGCTTGCATTGTTTGTGTATCCTCAGAATGTGAGTTCTATTCTGAAAGGGGTGTTTTGAGATGTGTACAGTTAGAACTATCATCATCCTCAAGTTGCAACTTTCCTAGGGTTGTGGGCCGATGTTCCTTAAATTCCACTAGTCCTTTTTACATATCTAAAAAAGAGACAAGTGAGCAGAGAAAAAGTGGTCCTAAGGTTTTTACATAATGTATGTGTATGCTCTTCACACGTCTTTATTATGTGCTTCTTTTATCATTTTGTTCATCACATGCTTTCCCTTCTACATTGCATTAACTTTGGTGGGGTCCTTTTCTAGCTGCTCTTGATATGTTAACTCTTTGACACCATATATCCTTAAATTTCCATAATTTGATAAAACCATCACGTAATTCTCAGATGTACTGTGTTCTCTGGTTTAGACTCTCTGCAGCTTTGTTATCCAAACAACTGTCTCGACTAGGGCATATCTGTCTTTTTCCCCATGTGATGCTGCAACCAGTTTGTTCAAAAACAATCCATAAGACTTGGCTGTAAAATCTTTTGACGGGCTGAGTTTGGTCATTTGTTATCACAACAATATGTTTATAGACTTATAGGATTGGTTGTATAACTTACTTAATTAGTTAGATATTACCAATCGTGATTGCTACAACTTTTTATGATATAATTAATTAGAGAATTAAGCTTACCATATTAAAGACATAATCAATAACAGTTGTTGTATATAATAGACTTCTAAATAAACTGCATTTTAGCCTCAATATAAACTTGTCGTTTGTTGGGTAATTAGTAATTACCCTTTTCATATCCTTTCCTAGAAGAGGTGATCAAGTGAGATTATCTGTCTTTTAGCCTTTATATATCGGTTAGCTTTGGTATGATATGCACCAGTTGGTAATTATAATGCGAACAAGCATATCATTAGTTGTTGATTTTTATCTTCTAAATATGGTGCGAGGCAATCGGTGACTGAAGACATGCCAAAACTAGAAAACTCTAGCTTTTATCTAAAGCAAAAGTCATAGGTGCATACGGTTGACTTTAATGTTTTGATTAGTGTAACACATAAAGGCACATGTTAGGTACGATGATTGATATCATTGCTTCTTCTAAGGAGATATGAGATTAATAACTTATGATTCTTCTAGGCCTTTGTTACTGTAAAGGTGTATGTGCTTCTATCAAACTCTATTCTCTGGAGGCTATTAGCAAGAAACATGGTCATGTTCTTTCAAGTTAATGATTATGGTGTATGTGTAGAGTATGAACAAGTAACTATATTGGTAGACAGCTTGATTGATAATTCTCTTTGAAATGCCCCAAAAAAGTCTGAAAAGAAACTAAAGAAGAAATCTTTTGAGGAAAGGCTTTAGGTTCTGTGTGTTGAGATGTGAAAGCTCTCTTTGGCTAACTCTACATTTGTAACATGGACCACTTTCACTTCTCAACTCTCTTTCTCTCTCTCTCTCTCTCTCTCTCTCTCTCTCCCCTCTTGTCTTGTCCATTGTCTTCAGTGATCCCCACAGTCACCGAATCATTCATCATCATCAACATCAAGAGCTTTCTTCTTTGGCTCTTGATTCGGTAAAAGACCGTTTGGTAAAACATAGACTGAACGTTTGGATCTAAAGAGATTTGAGGGTTTTAATTGTTTTAAAAGACATACAAATTTGACTTAATGACACAAATTGATCGAGACTTGAATTTTCTTGACTGCTACAACAGAGAAAGTAGGAGCTTATGTATGACTTCCACGACACTTAATTTAATGTTCCTATTTAGAATCTTGAAGCCATATAACAGAATTCAGAAGTGAACTGATGATTTATTTTGGGATAAATGTATTATTCAGACCATCGTTCAAATATTTTTATAGTATACTGTTATATTTAGTACTCATTCCGTTTCCTAACATGTTTTAGATTTTTACTTGTTCCACAAAAATAGATTTTATATATGTTTAAGATATTTTTTATACTTCTAAAAAAATTAAATGAAAATATTTGAATTGATTAAATTTCATTGGTGAAAAATTATTGAAAAGTGTATAATAAAGTAAAAGAAAAATTAAATTATAAATATTTATTAAATTTTTAATAATCGTAAACACTTTAAAAAATTTTAATTTCGAGAACGGAATGAATATATTATTATAATTTGTATTCATACCGGTTAAGTAATAATTTAAGCTTCCGATTAAACTTTTTAGATGTTAGGTGTTGTATCAACGCCCATTAATTATAGCTTTCTTGAACACTGATTCAGAGGAAAATGCATGAATAAATTATACTAATTAAATCAAATATTATTCCTTAACAATAATCATAACAATATAAACTCAAAACTGAAAATTCCTCAAAGGTTCAAGATCTACACATTATGTTGGTTCTCCTTAGTTTTTTTGACAAAAGTTCTCCTTAGTTTGTATTCTTTTTTTTCTCTCTAAGACTCACAGAAGAATAGGCTTTACCGTTCAAACAAGTCTCATCACGGCTAAGTTAAAGTGATGATGGATACCAAAAACAAAGTGTCAAAGATGAAGATCGAGACTCACATGATCCTGCACATTAGGTTTCATCAATCTGTACGGCCAGTTCGATTCTTTACGCTCCTGCTCATGCGTTTGAAACGCTGGTGAAGCTGAGTAAACGCCATGAATAGCGTTTGCTGACGTGGAAGGTGGTGGTACACGCCACAAACCCAAAGGACTTCCGTTGATCATCGGTGGGTTAGAAGAAGAAGGAGGAGGAAGAAGAGTGCGTGAGTAATACGACGGCGTTTGGTTTCCTCCTACTCCACCACCGTAGAATCTAGCTTCCGTCGTCCACGTGGGATAGTGACGGTGGTGATGGTTGTTTAGGAAGCCGTAGACGTGGTGATGGTCAGCATGATGAAGGTATGATGGCATAGAACCGCGTTTGGCGTGTTGACGTTCGCGTTTGTGAGCGTTTTGGTGTCCACCTAGGGCTTGAGAAGTTGGGAAGTTTCTGAAACAGTAGTGACACTCGAATCTCCTGTTATTGCTGTTGTCTTTCTCCTTGTCTTTCTCCTTGTCCTTGACATTCTCAGAGCTCTCTTCGTTGATCTTGGTCGTTGTGGTTTCGGAAGAATCTACATAGAAGTCTTCTTGTTGAGCATCGGAGGAGTTGTCTCCGACGAGTTCTTGGCCGAAGAGACGAATAATGGAGCTTTTTTCTTTGGGAGGAGTACGGCGGATGAAAGGAAGCTGAGAGAAAGATTCAACATTGACGTTCATGAAATCGTGAGTTTCTCTTCGTCCATTTGTTTCGTCCATGGAAGAAAGAGAGTGAGGAATGAATGAGTTTGAGAGGTTGGCTGTTTCAGAGACAGGAAGACAAGAGATGAGGTTTTGCATTAATATAAAGAGGTTTTCTAAAATTCTTTTTAAGGTAATTAATTGTTATATTTCCCGTGGGTATATATATCACAATTTTACTTTTATCCACCAAGTGATTCACATTACTCTCGCATGTATAGTATTATTTGTTTTGTTCTTTAAAGGATTTTTATATGTTCTTTACAGAATTTAAAATGCTAGTTTTGTATACATAAAAATCAGAAAGAAATTAAAATAGTTCAAAATAATCTTTGGAACATGTAAAAGATCTATTATATATACACATTAGATACCTACCACCCTTGATTCCTTAATTATGTACTTCTAATTTTAATTTAAGTTTAACTCAAAACTAATTAACTAATATATAACTAATGGGATGTGAACTATATAGAGTAAGAGTTCGTAGGTAACCACGGTGAAGTTAGGTATGTACTCTTTTACACCATGAACCTAGCTATTTGGTTATTATGTCTACGTATTAAGTACATGAATTTTACTACTAATAGACTAGAAATAAGAGAGAGACCTATTTAAAGATAGCTCTCTCTCTCTCTCTCAAGGACCAGATTTTTACTCTCTTGGATGTTTTGCCCGACTGGTGAAAAGATAATCTTACAAGAAAGAGAGAGAGGTGGTCCTTGGACATGCATGATCATTGAATGATGCTAATAATTAATCAACTAGTCTATGTCATCAGTCATCACCAGATAATTAAACATAATATTGAACCTTTGTTTGTAGAGTTCTCACCATACCATCATCAATGTAATCTATTATTGATGATACTTACCAACTCGATCATCCGGCAAGATTTGATCCACGTCTTTTTTTTTTTGAACTATGTATTTACCTTTATGTATCTACACAATAAATTTCGATACTTTTTTAAGAAAAATTATTTTGATATTTTGTAAGAAGATCCAACTTTAATCCCATTAGTTTGATTTTTAATCTAATAATATTGTTAGTTGACAAAACAAAGTTTGTTACTAGTTTTGATATTTGCTTGATGAAAAGAGATGAACGATTATCCCAGAAAAAAGAACACAGAAATATTACACGTTTTTTCATAAAGAAAATTATATTGTTTAATGGCATATGTATCATTTCTCGTTGTTCTATACACTCCAATATGGATCATCCATTTGTTGATAGCTCAACTATTCCTTTTTGGTCAACATATGAAACTATTCTCTTATAAAAGAAAAAAAGCATCATTTATAGATTTTTCAACTAAGAAAAAATTGTTCCTATCTTCAAAATTGCTTCAGAAGGATTACCCTACACTGGTTGTTTTAGAGTGACTTCATTGCACAAATTCACCGATTCACAAAATGTGTATGTGATGTATGACTAATCAAAACGTATTGTAAGAACGGAAATTAATTCAACTATGGTAATGTCCATGCCAAGTACTGGTCCCAAAGTACATTATTTTACATACATAATTTTGCAGATTTTGGACTTCGCATGAGGAGTCCACATGTCTTTATTTTCCACAAATAAACCTAACATCCAATTTAAATTTTCAAAACTATATCGACGAATTATATCCCTGGTAAATCATCATAAGTGATTCAAGCGCTTTAAGCTTACATTAAACAATATTAATTTATAAAAAAATGTTTAACGTATTTTCTAGAACTATTTTATTATTCTATAATAAGGAAAACACTCTTTACAACCTAGAATATGTATTTTAAAATAATGTGTACCGAGGACGGTCGAAGATTGTGAAAAATATTTGGATCTGTATAGTTTGTTTGATCCCAAGTCTTAATCAGTATCCACAATATTAGCCTATATATAATCATTTTAAAGCTCATGCAATAGAAAATTCTTCAAGAAAAAAAAGGTCTTCAAAAAAACACAACCATAGACTAGTAATCTAAGAAAATGTAATCGGGTCCCACGAATGGCATTTGAACCCCACAAAAAACATGCACTTAAAAGCCCACAAATCTCCCAAGCCCTAACAGCAACTCTTCGTTGAATCATGCAATTGCAAACCTCTTTGCTTTGCCATTAAAGTCACAGTCATATGCTCAGAGATTTAATGGCCTTTGTTGAGGGGACCATATCTCTCACTTTCTTGCCTTCACATCCATTTCTTGGATTCAACTCTTCCACTCTTATATCCTCTTATTTACATATATATATGTAGCAAATTCCCTCTAATTTATTATTGTTTTCTCAGAAGAAAATTGGTGAATTGTGTGGCCAGTAATAAATAAAGATCATAAATATAGAAGATGAGAAAAAGAGTCTAGATTTTGAGGGACAAGCATATCTTGTCCTTTCCCTTTGTATGTGACATCACAATGTTTAGCTATATATAAGGACCGAACTTCAAAGTAATATAGAAAATACATGGTGAAAGATATTTTATTTTAAGTAGAAGAATACAGTTTTTTTGTGCACAAGAAGAATACAGAAAATAAGAAGGATATATAGGAAGCCCAAAATTAAAAGCTATAGAACAAATGCAAGTGGAGTTAAAAACAACATGAAGACCTCACCGGTCTCTTTCAGTGTTAAACCATCTATTCTATAAGTCACCACTTCATCGAATTCACCAAACTCATTATTTTTTTTAATACAATAATGCCACGATCAATTAATACCCATGGTATAATGTTCATTACACATTTACAACTTAAAGAGGACTGTTTTTACTAAACTATCATACCTTTCCATAAGATTAGAAAATTTAACGCAAAACCATATATATGAACAATCTTAGTGAGTTTAAAACTAAACACCAATGTTCTACAAATCAGCAATAATCGACATAATTTTTCTAAATTCGGCATAGAAAAACGTATCAGCCTAGCTTTACTCTCACTCGTGTCCTTAGAACTCCTATATATGATAACGTTTAAAATTGCATGTCTTATTGTTTGAAATTTATATAGTCGTTAGTTTCAGAACGTGTAAGAGAGTCGGATAAAAAATAATGTGAATAAATATTTAGTATAAAGAAGAGAGTTAAAAATAAGCGTTAGGTTAAAAAAAAACATGATTGAATGAGTAAGATTTCTGTATCGGCAGTGACAACAACATTTGAGAGAATGGGTCTCTCAGCTCTGTCTATGTAAGTGAAATGTCAATATGGACATACATACAAATGTGAAATGTGGATTATTATAGCTTTTGGGAGATCTAAAGCTTTTGGTAGGTTTGTGATTATCATTATTGTCTGAAACTCATATGGGTCTTGTTTCTTTTATTTGGACCACCATTTATGAATATTCCTATATATACATAACTACATATAAAATATAGTGAAAGCATCTTTTCAGATAATGGTTTAACAATGTATGTGGGGAACTTTCTCTACATTATGTTATATGTCTCCGACGCTCTTGTCAATTTTCTTGTCTAAAACAAACAAATTTCAAGAAGGAAACATAAACTCTTACAATGATTTGATTTTTAATATTAGAACCCTCGTGCGTCAAAATGAGTCATGTATACATAAATATATCTCATTTTTCGTTGCTAAAAATATACATTGGCTAGCTACTTAAACCTATTATTAACCAAAAGAAGTTCTTCCTTAATTTCATGTTGGTGATTCTACCACTAAGCTTCTCGATGGGCCAATTCTTCAACAGGCCTTATGTTTCGGCCCAAACATTTGAGGAAATATATTGAGCATTAACATTAACTAGACATAAATTTTCGAAAAACTGGAAATATATGCATTATCGATTTTCATATAACATACAATTTGATAATCGCCAAAATTAACATTTTTGACAGAGTAACAGCGGTACTTTTAGTTTCAGGAAACTACTGCACGGGAGCAAAATTAGATTTTGGGAGTCAAGGACGACCAATCTTAACCTTTTGGGGTTTATTCGAAACTCTCTTAAACTGCGAGGACTTAGATGAGATAATCTTCAATTTCAATGGCTTCTTTGCAATATCGTCAAACCTCTCCGGTGGTTTTCTGATCCTCAACCCCACCCGCCTCCTCTCTCCTCCGCCGCCGCCGCCGGCACCATCCACCTTCCTCTCTCCGACCAAAAACGGATGCAACAACAGCTCAGAAGCACTTCCCCTCTCTTCAGGCTTTCTTGCAAAACACTTCTCCACAAACTTCCTTGCGTCACAAGGCACAGTCTCTGGAATCTCCGGCGCCTTCCCACACAACAAACGAGACTTTATATCATCAACACTAAGCCCTGCCCACGGATGCTTACCTACACACATCTCCAACACCACGCAACCTAACGACCACAAGTCTAGGGTTTTCTCCACGGCGGTACCGTCCCGTACCGACTCCGGAGACATGTATAACGGCGTTCCGACAAACGGAGATTTGGTTTCCCAACAGACAGACTCCTCTCCTGCCTTTATCGTCAATCCAAAATCCGAAATCTTTAACTCGTACGAGCAAAACCGCGTTTCTTGATCGTGACGCGGGAAGAGAAGGAGATTCTCCGGTTTAAGATCGCAGTGGACATAACCGTGGTCATGTACCGACGCAAGTCCTTGGAGAAGCATCCGAGTGAAGTCTTTAACGAACGTGTCCGATAACTTTCGGTTTATTCGGATGAAGTCGGTTAGGTTACCACCAGCTGCGTACTCTATGGCCATCTTGTAGACTTTCTTTCCATCAGAATCGGTTTCTTGAAGCAGTGAGTTACCAAAAGATTGCACGATTCCAGGACATCCTCTGAGTTTCGAAAGGACCTTAAACTCTCTGTCGATAGAGTTGTAGTATTTAGAATCAGAGATCTTCATGGCGTTGTAGAACGTTGAGCCGTCGTCTTTGGTGTAACTGAAGAGATCTACGGAGCCGTACGTACCCTTTCCTAGAGACTTGATGAACTTCATATCTGGTTTGGTCTGATCGATCTTTGGTTTCTTTCTGTTAGGTCGCATTGTCTCGCAAGTGATTTGGCTCTGATCAATCTTGATGGTTTGTTTCTGTATGATCTTATTAGTGCAATGAGTATTTATAAACCTGAGACTGGTCAGAAAGGAAAATGAAATCCTAATATGATTTGTTGAGAAAAAAAAAGGAAATATTGAGCTCGGATAAAAAAAAAGGAAATATGTAGCTCGGATAAAAAAGGAAATATTGAGTATACCTTCTAGAAGATAATGCATATAGCTAAATAAGATAACGTTAAGAAAATCCACAGGCAGAATATAACACTACGTTACGTTGTATCAGTTTGTATGTTGAGTAGCGAATTATAGTGATTGAAATATTTCTTACGCATATAATTTTAGCTACTAACCAGCTAATGCGATTGATATAGCATCCAATAAGATGTCCATCATGCTGTCTATTATCAGTATTATGCTTTTATGTTGAGTGGTGATTTTTGCATGCACATTATTAAAGAAACGAATGATGGTGCCTAAAATGGCGTATAATATGGACAAAAGGAAGAGAAGAACGTATATTTATTAATCAGCATTACATAAAGTTTATCTGACCATAATCAAAAGTATTCGTCTTCCGTCTTATTCACTTTGCCTGTCTAAACACGTACAAAATCAGACATGGGCATCAATTTTTTTGTATAAGATTAATTTAGTTTAAGTAGTAGGTGAAGAGAGACACAAGGGAAGCTCCAACCAATGAGCCAAGAGCCGGTACGGCTACGGAGGCTCCGCTTGCGGCGGGTCCTGGTGCAGGAGCTCCAACCTCTGTAGCCATGACGGCGGTCATGGAGGCAGCAGCGAAAAGAACTCCGCAGGCAATCTTCTTCATCTCCATTTTTAGTTGAGACCTGAAAGGTTTTTTTCTTTTCTTATTTCTTGCTACTTTTGTTACTTTTTATTTTTATTTTCTTGCAGGTCTGAAGAGAATGGATGGTGTTCAAGAGTATTTATACCGGAGGTAGATAAGTTATTTTTAGGGAGGCTTATTTTAGGTATCGATTTCTAACCAAACATTTAGAAATCACATCAATAATGTAAGTTAAGGATACTAGTCACCGCTGAATTTGTATGCCATTGTGTGGCTTTGAGTCATTTCAGCGTTTCCATCCATTTATATTTTACCGGGTCAAATGTGTTTTTCTAAGTTAGTAACTCTATTTAATTTATTTACAAACTTTAAACTTTTGAAAACACACTAGGTTACAAATAAAAAGCTATAGCATACCTTTTAACCAAAATTAGCAAATTGGACTAAATGTAGCATATCTACAATTTCAAAAAAAATGTCGATGTTGTGATGGAAGAAGTATTAGGTGTGCATTCTCATTGCATTAATGTTGGGCATGACTGTGATGTGATCTTATAATAATCCTATTTGCTTATAGTTTAAGATGTTCTAAATATTGTCACTGATGCTGCTATTCGTAGGCCTGTGAAACTCTGATCTTAATTCATATTTTAAGCTTTTTATGACAATATTAACCAGGAACTATATATCCGAGAGCATTTTCAACTCCATCCGATCCCGATATACGTACTATTGTCCTTCCTCATAGGTTGGTATAGAGCAATACGAACTTGATTACTAAGCTGGCTCGTCTCTAAGGAAAGAAACAGCTGAGATATGCTAATTTTATACTAACTAATAGGGTCAAAGAATCCATATAATGTATCTTATGAGCTTTGATCTAATGTTTGTTGACGAGGGAAAGTTGGAGTGGCCTTATATCTTTTGGTTATTTAAATTGGTTTGAATGTTTCAAATGGAACGCATGGATCTTGTGAGGTCCAATGTCTTCATTATGTTTTCTTATATGTGGATCCTTTAAAGAGGTCTAAAGCCCATCAAGTAGTCATCGTTTGTGTATTGGATTTGGTTAGGGAGGTCCAATGTCTTCCATTTATATTCTGTCCGATTACGTTTAGTATTTGTGTAATTTGTTTTTCTGACAAAATGTGTAGTTAGTTTGTTTTCAACCCAAACTTTCCTGGCAAAGTAGATTTGCTGGCATCGATTTTGCTATTATCTCTGTTGATGAATGACAATAAAGTGATCAAATCTGAAGACTTCTAGGAAATAATAAAAGATAAAGAGAATACAAAGAGAATAATTAGAAGGAGAAGGAAGAATGAATTAGCTTCTGCTGATATGCTTTTACTTCTCACCCTACTTTTTCTGTGTATGCTTCTTTTTCTTTGCCCTTTGGTTTTGATTAAAGCTGCGTTAAAATCAGCTTTTTCCTTTCTTTTAAAATTCAGGGATAGATTGATGAATAAATTAAGAGCTGATAAAAAGCAAGAAAAGTTAGAGAGAGAAAAGTCTTCTCAAAGGGGATCCGGCGGTCGGCCGGCGCGTGAGCGTCCGTGCCGTCGTCGGAGCCCTTTTCCCTTCGGTAAAATCATCCGGTCATGTCGTTCTCCCTCTTATTCGGTTGCCGTTTGTCGGAGTTCAGATCAGCCATCAACCGGTGTGGTTCCGGTTCGGGAGTCGCGGCGGGGTTTGCGGATAGGAGGGGGGGGTCAATAGTTCGAGTTCTAGCTCCGGGAGACGGAGGCTCTCACAGATCCGTCGCCGCCGGTCCTTTGTCTCCGCGGCGGGGAAGCTTCTTTAGTTCCGCCGTCGTCGGATCTAGCTTCCGGGGGGTAAAGGCTATCACAGCTTTACGTCGCCGGCTTCAGTCCCCTTGTCTTTTAGGGTTTAGATTTTTCCATCTTTTCTTTTTAGTTTCGGCGTCTAGTTGCGGTTTTGAGTTTTTTTTCTGGTCGCGTCGGAGGAGAGGATGATTTCCGACGGAAAGAGTGAGGTTGCTTGCGAGGCTTTGGGCGGCTGCGGTGAACGGGGGTGGATGAGATCTCGCCACGGCGATTGATTCTCTCCGGCATTAGAGTCCCATAAGCTCTTGACGATGAAGAGACGGTGTAGAGGTTCGGATCTGCGGAGTCCCGGTGTGGCCGGTTGATCCTAAGGTTCGATCTCCGGTGAGGTCGAGAAGCGGGTGTGACGTGCTGATCTCGCGACACGTGACCCTCGACGTCGAGGATGTTGACACGTGTCCTCGCGACGTTAAGACGGATCTGCGAGGCGGCCGCGCTTCACTCCCGTGTGTGTCTAGGGTTTCTCAAGGTGGGCCGCTGGAATGGGCCCAATTGTGTAACGAATTTTAGCCCGATAGGTTTAGTGGGCTTTTGTTGTAATTTGTTTCTGGGCTTGGCCCGTTTCTATTAATTAAAAAACTATTGACGGAAAAAAAAAAAAAGATTGATGAATAAATTCTTGAAAATATTAAAAATGATTCTTGAGTATAATATATTCTCTCAATAGGTTTGGTGTTATCTTGAATAAGATACTCCGCATAATATTTGTGCTTTGTGTTTGATGATCACATCACCACAAAGCTTTTGGTAAATAAAATATTAATGGGAATATAAAAGGTGATAAAGAAAATCACTTAGGAACAAACATATGCACCGAAAGTTGATCATTGAAAGGTGACGATCAACTGTTTTTGTTCTTTTCCACAAATCAATTTGATCTATTTACTTTAAATTATAAGAACAAAAGAATTACCAACAAAAGTAAATAAAATACCTTATCAAAAAGAAAAAGAGTAAATAACTTAAACATAGTGTTGCACCATACTCTATGGCAAAAGAAACCCACAAAAAAAAACGAATTCGCACTAATCTTGGTTTATTCTTTTTCTGATCAAAGAATAATGATAAGAATTGAGTTTAAAAAAACAGTCACGTGAGCTCGAGGACTCAAAATTGGTTGCACCAAGGAGAGAAAGAGGCTTATAATTTATCAGATGTAGATATTAAGAATTACTGAATATTAAATGTTCATATTAAAATCAACCCACCAGGCCACCACCACCACGCAAAGCTAAATTTGTATATTCCAAAGCATTTAAAAAAAAAGAAAAAGATGTGGTTGATCAGTTTTATCAAAGATTGATAGATGACAAGAACTTAACTAAAGATGTCTACAATATCATTTTCACCTGCCCAATAAACCACATCCACATCTCAAAGAAAATCCAAAACTAACCCTTTATGGATTTGCCCCCACTCAACTCTACCCGACATAATTACATTTCTTTATTGCACTAATGCTCAAATGAATATCTCTATATATTGAGGCACTTAAAGATAAATAAGATAAACCAAAAGATTAAATATTATAAAATTTAATTTCAGGGTTCTCAACATATAAAAGATAACAAATATTCATACAATAAATAAAAATAATAATCATGATAATAATGGGAGAATATCCTAAAAATAAATATGAAAATGGGAGAAAAAAAAACCAAGAAGTTTTTTTCTTTCTCTTCTCCTTCCTTCCCATAAGCCTTTTGTTCTTGTTTTGTTGTTCCCTTCTCTTATCTAAAAATTTGTGAAAATTAATTTGACCAAAAACATAGAAAACCTCTCCCTTCTTTTGTTAATCTTGTTACCACTTCTACCACCTGTAAACAAAAGAGGTTCATATAAACCAACCACACACAGAAAAACCAAAAAAAAAACAAGAAAAAGTAAGCTTCTTTGGTTTTAACTAACCTCTCAATTCTGCTGAGCTACGAACTGATCGAGCTGCATTTGCTCAATCCAAGCTTCAAGGCCAGCATGATCCATTACCATTTCAGACGTTGTTGGCTGCTGCATTGTGTTTTGGCCAGTGTTAGAAGATGTAGCAGCTGCATTCTCTTTGGCCTCTGTAGAATTCTCCTTCACCAGTGACTGAACCCATGAAACATCAGGCTCAACACCACCATCAAACGATAACTTCCCAAGCGCTGCCGCATCTGAGCTCATCCCCCAATCCGGTTTACCATTTGATGAACCCCATTGAGACGACCACGCGTTGTTGTTATTATTGTTGTTAACCGGTGAACCAACAATAGGACTTGAGCTTGTTCTAAGCTGCTCCCTGGATCTAAGGCTACGAAACTGATTCTGCTGCTGTTGTTGCTGCTGTTGCTGCTGCTGCTGCTGCTTCACGCATTGCGCCAGCATAGAGACACGAGAACTCATAGGCGAAATAGGCTCAACCACATTCCGAGGAGACATCCTTCCTCCTCCTGAAAACAAAGAGTGATCCACACTCTTTGGCGAAGAGTAGCTTGTATTGATAGGAGACAACATACTCTGCTGCTGCTGCTGTTGCTGGAACTGATTAAACACAGCTGACTTATGCGTAGGAGAGAAGACAGCAGAAGCCAAAGCCGAGTCATTAAACCTCGGAGAAGAAGAGCTTTCCGCGGAGAAAAGATCTTCAAGATTCGAAGGAGGCAGCGATTTCATCCGACCAGACCTGCTCAACGAGCTGTTAAACTCATTAAGAAGCTGCTGCTGCTCGTACTCCGCCAACATATTCATCTCATCTCTCGCATTGAAAGAAGATCTCAGCCTGCTCGACCGCAGATTGCTCCCAGGCAACTGCAGAGCAGGTACATTCGGCTGCGGCCACGCCATCGACGACATCCCGTTTCCCCCGGAGGACGGCGAGAGCGGAGACATAACAGAGACTCCAGACGGAGAGCCGGGCGGTAAGAGACTCAACGCAGCAGCAAAATCGGCGTTCGACCGAGGCGAAAGCACGGCCGAACCGGTCGACTCGTACAGCGGTCGAAGCTCCTCGGGTATATGGGCGAAGAAACAGACCCGGCGAGCGCATCCCGTCCCATCTTTGCAGAGACGGGTGCGGTACTGAGCCGGGTGAAGCCAGCATTCGAACACGCCGTGCGCGAACTCGCACATGTCCCCTCTCCTACAAGCGCCCTTCCGAAAATCCGGACAGGGAACGCAGCTGTAGTGAAACTTCCTCGGGTCCCTCCTCCGCGCGTTCTCGCCCGGGTGGACGAAGGGACACTCCGTCCAGTCGTGCGAGTACGCGCGGGAGCACGGCCTGACTTTAAACGAATACATCCTAAACTCGTCCGTCGAGTAGATACTGTTCTTTATATCCGGCAACGACGGATCGACCGGGTACTCTTTCTTGAACTCCGTAGACGATTTCATCTTAAACGGCGACTCGCCATCGCCGTCACCATACTCCTCTTCATTAGGAGAATTAGACCTGCTGGTCCTAACATTAGTCACAACCCTCAAGTTCCTCTCCGCGGTAGCCGCGGAGAGAAGCTCCTGAAGCATCAGCTTCACACCTTCGAGCTTCGGAGGGACAACGATCACATCGCCAGCCCTTTGACCGTCAGCATCCATCAGATTCAAGTCAGCTCCAGCCGCGAGAAGCAGCTTAACGACCTGCACAGCGTTCACGGCCCCTCCGGAGGCGGCGCAGTGCAAGGCGGTGGTCTGATCGCTCCCGCAGGCTCGGTTCACGTCGGTTAAAGAGAGGATCAGCTTGATCACGTCGATGCTTCCGTAGGTAGCGGCGACCATCAAGGGGGTTCTGTGGTCGTTGACCATGGCTTTGGAGCCCTTTTGGCGACCGTACCAGAGACCAGGCTCGTCTACGCAAGAAGGGTCTCTGTCGATGGATAGCCGAACGCCTTCTACGTCGTTGTTAGCGGCTAGCTCGAGGAGGCTAGCGAAAGTGTCCTCTGTTTCGACTCTCAAGTGGTTCATCTCTGTGTTGGTGGTGGTATCTTCTGGGGATGAGATCTGGTTTAATTGGTCTGATCCACAGCACATAGTTCCATCTGTGGAATCGGATTCTGCAGAATCAAATAAACAGATCATTAATCCAGATCGAAAAAAACAAAAAAAAAATCAGATTTAAGTTATTTTCAGACAAGAAGGGGGAGTTCTGTCTGAAACAAAAACACTATGTCTTTAAACTCAAGTCAAACAGATTTCAAAGAAGAATCAATCAAGAGGATTATTGCATAAAAGCTACTTCCAAAAATAGAACTGACACGCGCGGATAAAACTAAATCTTAAAATCTGATTTGTTCTTACAGGAACACCAAAGTCAAACAGATCAGAAAAAAAAAGACATAACTGGGTATTGATGCATGTTAACCGAAAAAAATAAATAAAGATTTGATCTTTTCTCACCTTTGATTTTTCTCGAAGCTCAATAGAACACAAGCGAACACATCTTGCCGGAAACTTTTCGATGGTTTTAACAAGTCAGGTAGATCTAGAAAAATTAAGTGTTATTGAGCAAGTGAGGAGAAAGAGAAAGGAAACAATTATTTTTTCCCGAGAAAATCTGGGATAGGAAAATAAAAAAGAATCTGGTGTGAAATGATTTAGAGAGAAGAAGAAATGGTGAGAGCTTGTTCTTCTACCATCTCCATGTCCCAAGCTCAGATCTCTAGAAAAAAAAAGTATTTTTACATCCAATTAAAAACCAAAAATATTTATTTTCTGTGAAAACATATCATTTTCCATTGTCATTATTTATTATATTTCGCTATCCAATAGAAGAAAGATATAAAAATATATTTTTATTCTAACCTCTATCTATCTTACGCATTTTAAATCAGCTCGGCCAATGGGAACGATCCATGTCATAACTAAATACAAGAATTTGAGGATAAATCTGTCATTTAAAATTCTAAAAGCTGAGGTGGCAGTAACTGATTCGTTGACAGTGGAAGTGGACACGCATGTAACCTCTTAAGCTTTTGTCCTTGGGTCAAATTATGCAGTAATTATATTTAATGTGAGTTCCTAAATTAAAGAGGTAGCAATCTAGTGTGTCGAATTACATCGTATTAAAGTTTATGCTGATACGTGGCGACACAAGTGTGGCTTAAAGAAATCTCTAGACGCTCTGCTTTCACCAGATTAGGCATGGACATTTTACCCGGATCCGAAGACCCGATCTGAACTAACCCAAAAAATCTTGGTTCGGATAAGAACCAAACTCGATCTTTTTATCCTATTTAGTCTTGTTATAGAAGATTCGCGGGTCTTGGATCGGACCCGATCAAAACGTGAATGAGGTACCCAAAAATCCAAAATTTCTAGTACATATTAGGTATATATGAGAGTTTCAATATAATTTTGGTATTACGGAAATTTTTTTAAAGTTTCAGATTTAAGTTTCTGGGCATAGTTTTGGATTTTGGGTAAAAATTTAGATTATCAAAAATATAATTCCGATAATCAGATAAAATTTTGGATATTTCTTATGTCTTTGGTTAGATGTCATATTAAATTTATCATATTTTTTTGGTATTTAAATATTTTTAGATATTTTTATGTGTTTTGGATATTTTTTTGGTCTGGATCCAATAGAATCCGAACCAAATCCGGTCCGAAACCGGACCAAATCTAAACTAACAAACTCTAATTATCATATTAGGTCCAACTATCTAAAACTTGAGCTGATCAGAATCTGACATGATCCGAACCGAACATGAATCAACAAATTCTAATTATCCTATTAGATCTAAATATCTAAACTTGAAAAATTCGAACCCGATAAGATCCGGTCAGAACCCAATCCTACTACTCTAATGCCCAGACGTACACCAGATTATCTAAGGGAAATACTATAGTAAGTCTATTATATTTTAATATTTATACCCCTTTGATTTTTTGCTTGAGGCAACACGTGGAGTAAAAACATTGAGCAATGAGCACAATAAGACACGGACACGAGCTTTTGTGGTTTTACCGGTGAAGCAGGTGGTACGGACGGCGTGTGGGACGGAAAAAGAAAACGGGAGGAACCGGTAGCCTGTGGCGGCGTAACTGAGAGGATAATTAAACAATTTTAAGAACGGTAACTGGCGTCCACTAAACGTACGGAGAATGGACTCGACACATTCTATTTATTTCCAGTTAATTGTAAAAGTCAATCATAAACCAAGAGATAAACAAAAGTGGTTCTTAAATATTCCCTTCGTTTCGTGTTAGTTGCTTTCGTATAATAAAATTTACAAAATAAATGTCGGTTTTTCTGAAATCTGGATTCCATCTGACAATTAGGGGTTCATTAGAGCTATTAACTCGAAATCATATCATATGGATTTTTTTTTGAAGTTTTTTATAGATATCTAGTCTCTTTCTTATTTCCTTTTATATATTTCATGCATGTTTGTAGAGAGCATAATTACGTAATTATGCCAAGAGTATTCTGCATAATGCTACTCTTATGTAACCTTGAAGTTTTAATTCCAAGAATATTGTTAAAAAAAACCATAGAAAAATAATAAATGCTATAAATTTATAATAAAAGAAAAGAAAAATGAAATATTAAACTTTTAAATATACATATGCAAAACCTTAAATGATATTTAATTTGAAATAGAGACAATATTTTTATGACTAAAGGCAATTAAGAAAACTGCACTTAGATCTCCATTACCTAAAAGGTAAAAGAGTGAATCAGAGATATATTGCATAATATGGTAATATTTCCGACTATAACCAAAAACATTGTTAGTTCCATCGTTTCATTTTATTGATTAAACTTTCATTAATGTGGAAAAAAACACTAAACTATTTGAAATTTGTAGTTTTGATGATCAGATATAATTCTGAAACCCCACAAAATTGTGTTTCTCACCACTTAAAACATTTCGAAACAATCACCAAAACTCTTTGCATCTCTATATATATAGACTTTAATATAACATGTATAAAGTCAAAGAATAACAAGTAAGATTGGATATGAATGAATAGTTCGAATATCAAATATTACTAAGTTATCAAAAAAAAAAAAAATCAAATATTACTATCCAAAATATATCCCCATGAAAATAAAAATGAGATATTGCATATATATTCGTAATGTTGAAAATTTGATGTGCATGCTAATTTGATTATCAGTTGTAGTTTTAATAAAACGTCTACGTATTCTGATTGTCTATTGGCTATTGCCTAACTAAAAAAAAAACAATAATGGTTATTCATTCATTATTACTGTTCGAGTATTGGCCTCCTCAGCCCATGGGAGGAAAACACTAACTCTCCCAACTAATCATTATTAGTGATGATAATTCGTCACCAATACTCAATGGTGCTGCACCCACCAATGTACTCATCCAATTGTAAAAACAAGAAAGCACTATTTTCATGCACGATACAACTTTTAGATCATGTGAATAAACAAGACTATAGAGCATGTCCAACATCAAATTAAGACCAATCATCACATTCATAAGGTTGTTAATCCTAGAAAAGAAATTAACATAGTGCAGATTCTCGTGAGTAACGATCAGCAATGTGAAAAATTAATACGACCAATTGGTAAATGTAAAAATTATCGAATGACACGTGTATAAAGACAAAGGCGTGTGAGAGTAGTAGCAATAATGGAAGGGGCCCGAGTGACCAAACTTGTGAGTGTGTTTGCTTTGTGGTGTTTTGTCTGCGTCTCTCCCTCTCTTTATTTGCTTTCCACGTGAATGCTTACCACACTCTTAATCTCTTGTTGCATCCACAGGGCGCAACTTCTTGCAGCTCTCTTATATCATACATGAATTAATTATCTTTGGTTAATATCTCTCTAACATTTTCAATGCAGTGAAATTCTAGCTGCTGGTTTGTATTTTCATATAATCATATTTTTGTGTTATAGTGATAGGGCACACAAAACTACATATTTATTCAATGAGAGAACTTGCTACGATGTCTAAATATTCCATATACAACAACGCGTTTTCTTAATAGCCAAGAAGAGTAGGAGGTGTGACATCTCCATCAATATGTTTATGACAAAAGTACATCGTCGGTAGTTGTACTATATGAACTCCAAACAGAAAAATATGGTAGGAGGCAAATACATAATGGCATATGTTTTGTTACATTGTAAGCTTTTAGAAACTATATGGCATGTCGGTGATATACAAAGAAGTTTAAATAAATATTGAAATGTGAAGACAATACATATATAAGATTTTGAATAATTCATTTCGTCTTCACCCGTCAGTTAGGTCTGAGATGAAGTGTCATAAACAGTTGAATCGAATTAGTACTCAACATATATAACTCAATCGAGATATACAGTCAAGGTTATGAATTATAAATAAATTTATATTCATTTTCAGTACCAAGAGACAAACTTCAAGAGAAGAGCATATATGGTGAGATGGCTACCGAATAGAGATATGTGTTGTTTTCAATAAGGTTTGGTGATGTCGAGTCTCTGGACATTAGATTCGAGGGACAACATATTCTCCTTTCGTTATAAATCATAAATATACATATCCTCATCATATTTATATATATTTGTGTTAGGAATGAGATAAAGTCTTGTTTGCAAGTATATGAATTTAACCAAACAAAAAAAATCAAGAGTATATCACTTTCTGAAAATGCTAATTTCGCATCTGTATATATGGTTTTGTGTGTTGTACCAACTTGTAAAACAGAGAGAATAAGAAAAATAACAAAAGTTGACTTAATAGTATTATGATATATTTAAAGTTATATCTAACATGGTACACGTCAAATAGAGATGTTTGGAAGATGGAGAGCGAGCTACAAGTCAAATGATATGAACAAGAGAAAACAACCGAACCTAAAAACTTGGTCCATTATCCTACATATGGGATGTTACGAACCGTAGATGCATCTTTTTCTTCCTGACATCTATGTTTGTGGCTCTTCTTTTTTCTTATTTTAAACATTTTCCTTTTTTATTTCTAGAAATTTCGGGTCCAGCTAGTTGCTACTTGGAACCTTTAGTTTCAACTTTCGAATAAGAAAAGCTAAGATGGAACTGTAGACGTTGGATAATATTTTTTTCCACAAGTTATTTACTAAAAAAGACAAGTGTGACACATTATTGTGCGAGGTTTTTATGAACGGAGCGAACCAAGAAACCCATTGCCGAGCCCAATAATTTATCCAATAGGTGAAGACAAATGAGGCCATATGATAACGTAAGATTGCCCAGTTTACTGGCCATTGTGTCGATGTATCAATCAAAATAGGATTCCAAATTATTTAGGGGACCCAAGAAAAGCTAAGATTGTAGACTTCTAGTACGGTAGTATATGTCAATCTTACCGACATATCACAAACAATTCTTCTTTTTTTGCTCTCTTATTTTCCTGTATATCATCAACCTCTAAGGTATTGTGTGATGTTTGACAATTTATTATTTGAGGTGATACTCTACATGATCACTAAGGATGTGATTTGTTATATAATAGACGAAAAAGATAAAAAAATATAATAGTGAAAATGAACTGAAAAAGTAATATGATGGAGTAAAAAATTTTCAATTCATCCAAAACTGAAAGAAATTTTACTCTATTTTATATTTTTAAATCTGGCAGAAATGATTTCTACATTTATTATCTTGATTAGTTGAAATGAAAGTAAACTAGCTGATTTTTTTTTCATATTTTCCTTTTTACTCTAGTTGTGATATACAGTGAGACTTTAAATATCTTTTCAAATACAAAGTCTAATTAGATTGCATTTTTCCAGTAAAAACATCTCCAATGGAAGTTATAGTTTAGGAGTTCTAAAAATACATATATGTATATGTATATATTATATATATGCACGTAATTACGAAGTTCTAAATTTTATTGGAAACCAAACCTAAAATATCTTTGTGAAGGTATTTTGGATCAAAAAATTTAGAATTCTATAATTACACACATATATAATATATATATATATATATACATATATATGTGTTTTTAGAACTATAAAGTTAGAACTCTCTATTGGGGGTGTTCTAAACGACTATTGTCTCGATTTCAACAAATAAATCAGAGTTTTTTTCCAATATATTGTACATTTTTCAAAGAGAAAATACAGTACCCTGCAGTTCAAAATCTGGTTCAATGGTGATCTATTTCAAATTATTTTCAAGTTTAAATCGTGGGTTTCTATACTTTTAAATGGTTTATTTGCTGAACTATAAAATATATAATTGGCATTGAAATATGTGTACTTTTAAAAAGCGTACGATTTATTGTTTTTTTTCAAGTAATACAAATTATAATTATTAGATAAATTACAAGAAAATGGAAGCAATTAGGCCAACTGCTCCATGCTAAAATGGAGATGAATGATCAGTTTAGTGGACCCTGTGAATATAGAATATTATGTCAAGACCCATATCCTCTCCATCTGAATATCCAATTGTTCCATCTCTATAAGTTCTTTCTATGGTTCGGCGTACTATTATTGCTTTGACTTTGATGATCATCGATTTTCATTTTGTGAACAGATTATTATTATATGGTTGTACTTAAACAAAAATACCAATGTAAGGAAATGTGATTACTATTTTTTTTATTTAAGGACTCATGGATTGTATTTGTATATAACCTGCATGCAACGTATAGAGACTTTATTACAAAGTGATTTGCATTGATTCTCTAGTAAAAAAGAGTGATAGAAAGGTTTCTTTTGAAACTTAAAGAAAATGGAAATGTCTAAAAGCTTAACAAAGGAATCTCTCTCGTCTTCCACTAGTTCATTACTTTTGTAATACTCCCACATGGAAGTATAAAGAATTTTTTTTTTTAGTATATTGGTACTAACTACTAAGTATTAACTAGTAACACGTAATTGTTTGCTCCATTAAAATAATTTTACATACTTTGACGTCGAGGTTATGCTGTAATTTTTTTGTGTTTTGAATTTGGATACGGTGAAATATTGTTTTTAAAAGTTGAAAAGATAAACAAAGCGAATTTTAGACACACGTGCTAGACTGCTAGTGCGCGACATTCTTCAACCGAGGCAAAATCAACTCGTCAAACCCTGCCTGTCCAAAGCTGACCCTCTCATTATTAAATTACTTGTTTAATATAAAAGATAATCAAAAGATTTACCGACAAATCAAAAGATTGAAAACACGCATTAATGAGAAAACCCAGATATATTGTGATCTAATGTCAATCACAAAACAAATTCATCTATAGAGTACTGAAAGAATCCCTTTATTAGTCAAGTAGTTAACGACTATATTTACGTTTTTCTTTTTTTCACTGGAACTCAAGTCGGATTCACCTTATAAGAGTGTTAATTATAAATGTGTCATTTTTTATTTAAGCAATGTCAAAAAAAATCCAACAATTTTTTTTTTTTAATCAAATCATTAGAACATCTCCGATGGAACACAAAAATTTCTCTGTATTTTACTTTAAAATAAAGTAAATCTATTATAAAGTTGGATTTACTTTAATGGTTTACTTTATAATAGAATTACTATATTAACCATTAGAGTAAATCCAACTCTATAATAGAGTTAATCTATTTTATAATGAAATATAGAGAATTTTTTTGTGCATCATTGGAGCTGGATATCTGTTGATTTTGGGAAACTGTAATTATGAGTTTCTTTTTTTAACTTTGTAATTATTGATGCTTTATTATCATCATCATTGTCTAAACTGTAGTTAGACGTTTCAAAAACTATAGTAAATCCTCATTATCTTCCTGTAACAACACTCCTTTTGTTTGCATTCTTTAAAAAGACAACTCGTAAACGGTAACAAGACAAACTTCAATTAAAGCCTTCTTCACAAAATGTTTTCCCTTAAAAACCACTTCCTCTTTCACACTACCTAAAACCGGTTTAGATATTCTCTCAAAAAGTATCCACACCACCACCACTTGCTATCTCCTTCTCTCAATCTCCTCTGTCTACTTCTCCATCTACCTGCTACTGGGTTAGTGCCTCCTCTCTGTCTTCCTCTTACAGCTTCATTCTCTGTTATTCTTGGGTCCCATTTTTTAAAAGCTTAAAGTCTCTGTTTTTACAGTCAAATCTTTTAATTGCTCCGGTCAAGTTTTTGATACTTGAAACTTTGATGTGGGTCCAAAGGTGAGACCTTTAATTACCTGCCAAACATTTCAAGATTAGATTTTTCAAAATCTTTTCTCTCAGGAAAATTGAGAAAATGATGTTGAGATGAAAACAGAGATGAACCTTCTTCTTCAAGCTCTGTTCCTGTCTCTCTCTCTATGCCTCCTCCCCTTCGTGGCTTCAGAGATTCAGCTCGGTTCCAAGCTCGTGGTCGGTGAAGAAAACGCCTCGTGGGTATCTAAAAACGGAGACTTTGCGTTAGGTTTCTTCACCCCTCCCGGTTTGCCTAACCGGTTTAGCATCGGTATCCGGTTTAACTCCCAATCCATCCCCTCTGATCAAAGAAAAGTCGTCTGGGTAGCTGGAGCTGGTGTCTCCGTTTCAGACAACGCCTCTTACTTTGAACTCACTTCTGATGGAGATTTGGTTTTGTTTGATTCCTCTTTGGGTGTACCGGTTTGGACCAGCAAAACGAACCGGTTCTCTGTTCACTCTGTTTTTTCCTCTGTTTCCTCTGCTTTGTTAGGTGATGATGGTAACCTCGTGTTGTTGGATGATAAAGAGGAGATTGTTTGGGAGAGCTTTGACACTCCTGCTGATACTTTACTACCGAACCAAAAGCTGAAGGCTTTTGAGATGCTTAGAGCCGCTAGTGAGAGTTCCAGGTCTAGCTATTACAGCCTTCACATGGTGGGTTCAGGGAGGTTGGAGCTGAGGTGGGAGAGTAACATCACTTTCTGGTCAAGCACCAATCAAGAAGCAGTCAAGAAGAGGGAGAATCTCAGTGCTGTTCTTACACCAGAGGGAGCTTTACTTGTCTCCCATCAAGACATAACTAAACCGGTTTGGTCTGTTTTTGGAGAAGACCATAACGACACAGTGAAGTTCCGGTTCCTTAGACTAGACAGAGACGGTAACCTCAGAATGTACTCGTTCCAGGACGCTTCAAGGACTTGGAGAACTGTCTGGCAAGCTGTTGAGAATCAGTGCCGTGTATTCGCCACCTGCGGATCGCAAGTTTGCTCCTTTAACGGCTCAGGAGACTCTCAGTGCACTTGTCCTTACAACGCTTTTGCATCCAAGTGCTTGACGCCTTACCAGAAGCTAAGCTGCAAGTCTGGTTTCAGCATGGTGACGTTCGAGAACATGGAGTTGTATGGGATTTATCCGGCTAATGATACCGTTGTGTCTCCGGTTAGCTCACTGAGATGCAAGAAGATGTGTTTGGAGGATGATGCTTGCACTGCGGTTACTTACAAGAACGATGTGGAGAAGCCTCAGTGTGTAATGAAGCTGACTAGATACGTTAGTGGATACTATGATGCGTCTCTTAGCTCGGTGTCTTATGTTAAAACGTGTTTAGACCCAAGGGCTGTTGATCCTTCAAAGGGGGAAGTAGTGGGGAGTGTGACGAAGAAGAGTCATAGTGTCTGTCTCTCTTGTCTTCTCGGGGTAACTTCCACTACGTTTGTGTTGTTTCTTGCCTTCCAGGTTTGTGTCATTGTGTATGTTTATAAGAGGAAGAAGAAGGAAGCTGTGAAGAGAGCTGAACGGGTGAGAAACCCCAACCCCAAAGGAGTGGTTGTGTTCTCTGTTGATGAGATCAAGGAGATGACTAATGACTTTGAGGATAACATAGGACCAAAGATGTTCAAGGGGGTTATGTCCGAGAACGAACTTGTTTTGGTTAAAGAGATTGAAGGAGCGTTGACAGAGGAGAGGAAGTTTAGAAGCTCTGCGGCGAAGATTGGGACAATGCATCACAAGAACTTAGCTAAGCTTGAAGGCTATTGCTGCGAGCGAGGGAAGAGGTTTCTTGTTTATGAATACGCTAAGAACGGGTCTTTACTTGACCACCACGCTAAAAACCTAACGTGGAGGAGAAGAAACGACGTTTGCTTAAGCGTGGCGAAAGCTCTCTTCTATCTCCACTCGGAGTGCAGAGAGTTCGTCAGTCATGGGAGCTTGAGCCTTGGGAACATTCTGATAGGTGAGGAGTTTGAAGCTAAGCTGACAGAATATGGATTTGGCTCGTGTGCTGCTGATAAAGACGTTGAGGATTTTGGGAAGATGGTTTTGGCTTTGGTGACTGGTGGGTATGAGGAGGAGTGGGTGTATAGAGAATGGATTGAAGGGAGGGGAGAAACCGTTGTGGACAGAAGTTTAGAAGGTGGGTTTGATGTAGAGGAGCTTGAGAGGGTTTTGAGAATCTCTTTCTGGTGTGTTCAGGTGGATGAGCGGTTGAGACCGTCTATGGGGGAAGTGGTGAAGGTTTTGGAAGGTACATTGTCTGTTGATCCACCGCCACCGCCTTTTGTTTGTGCAAGATCATCGGCTACTAACTCATCAGAGTCTGGTCAGTCTTTGTATGAGTCTGTAAGAGAGTGAAGTTAAGTGTTTGTATAGTTTGAGGTATCTGATTTAACAAGTTGTAGTGAAGGATGATGATGATGATGATGATTCTTGTTTTTTTTTTTTAATTAAGGTCTTACTTAGCCTTTGATCTTTGATTCTGTTAAAAAAAGGAAGAGGAAAGTGTCTTTTGCCTGGTTCTGTTGAGCTTGATAATTGGGCTAATCTTGGGCCTCTGATTGACATAACATGTGATTGCGATCCTGACATGTTCACAAACATTTGCAACTTGGTTAATTAACTATTAGTCCTTTGGAACAGTACGTAAGCTAGCATTCTTTTGTAAGTTTGTTTGGTTCACAGGCAGTATCAGCAAGGTGTAGATTGCACACAATGGACATGTCCATCAGTTCATGCCCTTTAATAGTAATATATACAAGTGAAGCGGTCAAATAAGCTCCAGATTTAAAAAAAATTAAAAATAGAAACATAAATTATTGTCTAAAATTTTATTTTTTTAGATATACTGCTACATTTAGAGTTTATAATTTTAAAAACTATAAAACGTTAACTTTTAAAACTACATACTTAAGTATAACATTAATATTTTTTTAACATGACCTTGAAATAATTGAGACGATATGTTACATAGTTGGGGTCTTCCCGTTTCATCGTCATGTATCCTTTGCAATAGCTATAATGAGTCACCACATCACCTCTTCTTTGATTGCATTTTCAACTGATGAATTTTGGTCTTTTTTTTCACGGAAAAGGCAGACATCATGGTAATATTGTGGCTGGTCTACACAAAAATGCTTATCTAATTTTGAAACTAGCATTCCAAGAATATATTAATGCTATTTAGACAGAGATGTACGCTCGTCTACATGCAACCTCGTCTCTTAACTCTATAGTTGGCTTTTTTTAACTCCTTAGTTCTAACCATAATTAATTTTGGACATAGTGAAATGAAACATTCTTTTATAATTTTCAAATTATCTGTGCTTAATATTTTTTTTATGTTTTCTTCCTTAGACTGATTATATATTAATGATTTGATAATTGTTTCAAAGCCTCGCGAATGTTGAGAAGAACTCTGTTTAAAGGGATATTCCATCAAATCATCAATTGCCGCGTACTTTACCACATGGTTCACAGTGTTTCACAGCACGGGGTCCGGTTGCTATTATTCATGCACTTTTCTTAATTAAACTGTTTGGGTAAGCTTTCGTTTGTACCCACCGCCACTATCAGAATAATTGCTTTTTGTCCGAACAAGATAGATTCAACAATCATCCCTCGTGGTAGGACATCATACATTAAACTGAAAAACACGTTCGATATTTGAGAATATACATTTATTATACTACTATTATTTAAGAAGTAGCATCGTTATTCATTACTCACCTTAAACTTGATATTCGACTAGTACCCGCCTTGAAAATTCAAGTATTCGGTGTTGTCAAATCAAATAACAAGTGGATAATTTTCATTACTTACAAGGCCAAAGCAAATATCAAGTATCATTATTACTTTTAGTACTTGATTCGTTAGTCGTTTGGTTACTTGCTCCATTACTTGATATCTATTAAATATGCATACTTTCTTTTACTTTCATTTAGGATTAGACAAAAATACTCATTACTCTTCTTATACTTATTACTTGTTTCATATCCGTCTTAACTTTTAAATACTTGTTGTCATCTAGTCAAGTATTAAATAGTAACTAGTATTAAAAATTTAGCTATATGGCTTGTTACTATCTGTTACTTTCTTAGAAAAGACATTTTTTTCATTGTAAAAAATTATAAAAAGCTTA
Organism: Brassica napus; assembly: GCF_020379485.1. Lineage (NCBI taxonomy): Eukaryota > Viridiplantae > Streptophyta > Magnoliopsida > Brassicales > Brassicaceae > Brassica > Brassica napus. Next base: position 20,443,387 of record NC_063437.1, on the reverse strand, counting down.
TATATCAAAATAGTTTTTATTTTTTTTATTTGTCTTCTGTATAATATGAATGAATATTCCGTTTAAAGTAATTAACATGTTATTTTTAGTATAAAATAAATAAAACAAATTTTCATATCTATTTCTAATAAAATATTATTTTGTAAAATAATTCTTAAATACTCAGAAAAATTCGGAAATAGTTCACAAGTACTTGTAAATAGTTTAAAAGTACTCGTAAATAGCAAGTAATAGAGTGGAGTAAGTAACTTGCAAGTAATTCATTTTTTATCAAGTACTCGAAATAGCAAGTACTAGTTTAAACAAGTCAAGTACAAGTCAAAAATTTTATTACTCGTGCAAGGCAAGTCAAGTAGCAAGTACACGCAAAATAGCGAGTACTCGCCTTGTGCCCAGTCATTATTTGCTTACTTATCATTTTTTCCATGATTTTAGGCAATTTGTTTATTTTTCATGTTCTCAATATTTTTAATTATTTGTCATATTTTTATTACTTTAAGCTAAATCATTAGTTTGATAATCTATACTATATATACATATTATTATATAATTATATATTTTATAATATTTATAATAGAAAACTAATCAATAGAAATAAATATCACGATATCCTACGAGACATACACCAATAAGTTTATTCAAGAATCAAAAGATCAACTAATTTCAATTCTCATGTAGCCAGCAAGAGATTTCCACAAGCATATATGATTGGTTACTATGAATAAATAGTTAAATTTACTTCTCAGATTATATAACAACTTATAAATTAACATAATAAAAATTACAAATTACAAAGAAAACTTATTTTATAAAATTAAAGGACGATTTATCTATATATATTGTGTTGTTATTTGAAAACTTGTTTTTAAGTTATAAAAAATTAAAAAACTGAAAGATGCATACTCAAATATTAATCATGTACAAATTTAAAATTATATAATTAAAAGATAATATTCAGTTATCTTAAAGATTTATTTATTATATTTATTAGTTATTAATGAATGTAGTGTATAAAGAGATTTTTCAAAAAATGCATGAATAAAAAAAATTAACAAAAACTTTCTCATATAGAAGTAATTTGATGTTCAATTTAAACTTGTCATAATAGTCTTTAAATTATAATGCATATATTAATAAGTTATTATAACATATTATGCCCACATGTAAGGGCAAAACACCTAGTACAATATTAAAACCAAACAAAATATGTACAAAATTAGATGTTTGGTAAATTATAGTTTTGTAAAACAAAAAAAATAATTCCGTAATTGCAAATCACGGGTTAAAATCTAGTTATTCATTATGCGTATAATGTGTACAATATAGAGTTTAAGTACACGTGAAACATAAACAAAGCTAATAAGTACTAAACCAACATATATATGAACAAAGCTAATAAGAAATTAAACCAACATATTATACAGGATTTATCATGGTCAAGCTCTTAACGAAACTGAGATATTTATTTTATATATATAAAATCACACAAAACATATTAATTATAAAAAATAACTTTAAAATAACTGGGATGCATAGTAATCAGGGTTTTCACCAAAACTCTGAGAGAACTTGGTTGGAAATTTAAACCTTATTTGACTTAACTTGCACATCAACATCTTGATGATTTAGTCTCTCGACATTTCAGATCTGCATTTTCGGATATAAATGAGGAGCCAACCTGGGCTTGACAGATGCGACTAGAGGCTTGGCCATAAACAAGTTGCTCTCAGCTGAGACTAGCTCTATTTGGCTTGTACCTGGAGGACGAGTCCACTCGAACCCCTGGAGAAGCCTAGCTAATAACATGATGGTCATAGATGCCCCAATCTTAGTTCCTGCGCAGGCACGCCGGCCAGTGCTAAATATCACGAACCTCATATCCGGTTCCATCAGAGTCACTCCCATTGGGTCTCTAGCACGGTCATAAAGATGTCTTTCTGGCTTGAATGCCTCAGGCTCGTCCCATATCTTAGGGTTCCGACCAAGTCCTAAACGGCTCACAAAGATTTGGCTGCCTGTCATTGCAATTTAACATACATAGCACACATAGGTCATATAATTTTCTACTGTATCCTGATAAAACACTTAATGACATACGCAGGGGTTAAGCTACTTTATTAGCTATGGGTGCAAGTGCACCCACTATTTTTTTAAAGTGTTCTATAACGACAATTGTTTAAATTTAGAAACTCAGGTAATTCATCAATTGTTTTTTTTTTTCAGTTTACCCTTTTGTTTCATGAATTTATTATTGCGTCCTTCTGTTTTTAATTTATATTATTTATTGAAATAAATCCTCAATAATAATCTCTTATAGCTTTGCCCCTAGTCATATAATTAATGTATGTATATATAGCATGAATTTCTGATTCTGTCCTTCTGTTTTAATATTTTTATTAAAATATGTTCCCAGTAATTATATGTTCTAGCTTTGCTCCTGGACATATGATATATGTATGTAAAAATATATTTGGACCTCTTTTTTTTCTTTTTTTTTTCTTGTGAGCCTTGGGGCATCACCTATTGCTAGGATGTTAAGAATGCTTATTTTCAACCCACGCATGCATGTAACGACGTGACAAATGTTTTTTTTCTCTTTGTTGTTGCTGTTGTTGTTATTGTTACCTTTTTTTTTAACACAAGTTATTGTTACCTTTTGGGATGAAATAACCAGCGAGAGTAGTATTTTCTATGGCTCCATGAGGAGGCATGAACGCATTAGCTGGGTGAAGTCGGAAAGATTCTCGGCTACAAGCTTTGATGTAGTTGAGTTGTGGTATGTCTGATTCTTGCACGAGTCTGTCTTTACCAACTATCATGTCCAACTCATTTGTAGCTTTCTCCATAATCTCTGGATGATTCAACATCTCGGCTATCGTCCACTCCACGTTATTCATCGTATTGTCGATTGTTGCAACATTGATGTTCTACATATAGCATCATAATACATGCATAGGAGATTAATTAATTAACTAACTAACTAGACCAACTTTTTCTCAAAAAAATGCGAAGTGTGTGAACATCACTAACCTTGCATTGAGCCCTAATCTCATCAAGTGTGAATAAAGGCATCCCTTGGTCATCCTTAAGCGTGATAAGAGTATCGAGCCAATCTTCTTCTGTCTCTTTTCCACTTTTATTCCTCCACAAATGCATTCTCTCGTGGATGATGGGATCGTTGCACCTGTTGATAATATCGACCGCTTCTCTTAGCTTCGCCTCTTCTCCATCGATGTTCCATCCTCTAAGGAAAGATAAATAATTTGATATGTTAGAGCTGAAAAAACAATCAATAGCTTGGTATATTGCGTCCATGTGCTCTCTTTCTTTTCGCCCGAGACCGCCGTCCTCCGCCGGTTCTTCAAAATGCCTCTGGCCAAACATCATCCTCATCATCACCGCATGGGAATAAGTTAAGGCGACGTCCCTCACGTTGACCAACTTAATCGTTGACTGTAATCGGCATAGATTAAAGATATACGTCACGATATTACGGCTTCTAGAGTTCTATCACCGAGCGTTTTGTTTAACGTTGACGGAGACATTAGTTTGGTGACCATCACTTTCTTCATCAGCTTCCAACTCTCTCCATACGGAGAGAAAATAATGTCCTTGTAGCCATGGCTTATGAGATTGCTCGAGTAGGAGTCAGCTCTGTCTGCGAGAGCCTCGTCTTTTTCCCTAAGCACTTCTCGGGCAATGTCGCTTGATGTTACGGTGATGACGTGGACGCCCGCGAAGCGGAAGCAAGCTATCTCCGTTTGCATGTCTTTCATGACGCGGTGGATCCACAGGTGAGTTGGCCGGTTCTTGACCATTTGCAACAAGTTGCCAATGATCGGCCACCGCGTTGGGCCTGGAGGAAGCTGATCACCTTTTGGTTTTCTCAAGTAACGTATAGCTAGAGACAAGACCAACGTAAGAGAAAATAGAGCAGCAAGTGTGAAACAATATGGATCAGTCACATTCATGTTCATATTTTTTTTTAAAACTGGGAGTGCTCTGTATTTTATGTGTGATACTAATATGAACGATCGACATGCATATATATAGATACTGAGATACAAGAGTCATTTTACCAAAAAAAGAGATAAAAGAGTCTAATGAGAAGCAAATAATAATAATATGGTGCTATAAAAGGTTATAAAAAAAAAACTTAGAAACTTGACCCAAAATAACCAACTAAGGTCATAGGGTAATTTGTTTTGGTCTTTGTTGTTGGATGTTCTATAACTCTACAGGTAAAACATATCCTTCTTTTATTAATTGCCTATCGTGGCCAGTGTGTTGAAGATAAAGTCATTTATTGTGGATCAATGTTATGAAAGCATGTACAACATGTCCTTGTTTTACAAATATCTGTTTCGATAAGTATTAATTATTAGTTGTGCTTCTACGTTACATATGGAACCGAAAACGGATACGAAGAAACGAAACGTTTTGAAATGTGAAAATATCCCCTATACTGGGGCGGACGCATGAAGAGGTTGGGTGTGGCATGTGCCCCACACAAAATATTTTTTTTCCTTTAATAGTTCACATAAAATTTAAAATTTATGTAGATATCTTTCATCTAAGCATTTTTTACATTGCATGTCCCAAACTAAATGAGTGGCTGGATCCGCCTCTGCCCCTAAATATTAAAAGAGAAACATTGTCATTTAATGCTTTTACACTACATTGGACACGTGGCAGTCTCACATCGATTTCAATTTGAGTATGATGACGTGTCGACCTCACAATTATTTAACAACTAGGTAATAACCCGCGCCTTGCACGGAATGTGATTATTAGTTTTGTTATTTTTAATAAAAACATGCTAAATTTGTTTAATTTGGATATCGGTTCGGTTTTAAGTTATTTTTTAGTTTTTAATCTCCTAAAATATAACCATTATTTTAAATTAATATTTATTTTGGTTTGTTCTGTTAGAATGTTTGATTTTTTTGTTTTTTTTGGTAAAAATCAAAAATTACTATTATTTGTTTATTTTCATGTTATAAATTTAAGATAATCGTCATGTCGAACCAATGGTTTTATATCATAGTTTGTAAGCGGATAATAGTTCAAGAAAAAGAAAAGAAAATTATTAAGATAAATCATTTCACTACAATTTGGTCCGTAGCGAAAGAAGCATTAAGAAAAAAAAATATTTCAACTTCCAAAAAAAAATAGATACTTCAGTGGTGGTAAATACTTATAAGGTGCTCACATTAATGTGCCCATGTATTTGTATGTAAAAGTATATAAGAATAAATGACAAATATATAAAAATATTGTTAATTAATATTAAATGACATTTTTGTTCTAAATAATGCATGAAAGATAAAATTAAAATTAATTAAAAATTAAAAAGGCCTTGACATTAGTGAATTGTTTTCATATAAAGAAAAATCAATTGTATCCGTAAATAGAGGTGGGCACAGATCAAATATCTCGGTATTTGGAGGCATTCAAGTCGATTCAATCTTTAGCCACCTAGATAGTCGGTGACTCTGATAACCGAAATGATTTAGAATTTTAAAGAATATCCTATTTGATCTGTAAATAAAATAAAATTTATAAAATAATTGAAAATTTTAATAATAACATTTTATTACAAAATAAAATATTATTTAACTTTCTAAACTTTAATACCTATTATAATAAATTTAATTCATAAAATATTGTAAACTTATATAAACTATATATATATATATATATTCTGTACGAATTTGATATCCGTACCTAAAAATATTGGAATTTGTGATTTGTTTTTTTTTAATTATATTTTAGTAACTGATTTGCTTCGTAGAGTTACAGATATCCATATTTTTTGGTTCAAATCAAAACGGATAACGAATGGAATCAAAATTTAGAAATATTTTGCCTGACTTTATCCGTAAACAATAAAAATAATATATATATATAGTTTAGATTTTGATTCGTTATTTTTTTGATTCGAAACGAAAAATCCAAAGTTTTATTGGAACCTTGCATATGAGTTTTATATTAAAAATATAAAGTATATAGTGTGAACACATTTATGAATGTAGTGTGAACGCATTAACATATTTATTATCAAATCATCGTGAGGCTGCCACGTGTCTATTATAGTGTGAATGCATTTATTAAAAGGCTTCTCCTTTAATATATAAGGGATTAATGCGTTAACATACTATTTTTTTAACTATATCGGAGACAATTTAATGTGTTCACATCATTTTTTTTAATCAGCTCATTTTTAGTTTTTGCATTTTTAACCTTTGTATCAGTGAACTTAAGTTCTCTCTGTACAACTACTGAATAATATCATTTTGAAAAAAAAAATTCCAAAATGATTAAGATTCACATCAACGAAAATGCTAGAAGGAGAATGTTTTTTAAAACTAAAAGTTTTGTATCTTGCCAAACTTAGCCATAGTTGAGTCTTATGTACACGAATGCAATAAATAATTATTATGGGTTATGAATTAAGGAAATTGAGGTAAAAAATACCACACACAAAGTCAGATCTTTAGTTAAGCCAAATATTGTTTTTCTTTACAAAGTTTTTATATTTGACCAAAAATTAGAAACATAATCAGATTGTAAGAAAAAATCAGAAATTAGAAAAATTTTAAAAGAAAAGAAAATTCGTGAAATCGATTGAAAACAAAATTTAGGTGCTGAGTGAATAGATCACATTATTTTCCATGCAACTCTAAAACTTTTCACTCGATTGTATCATGTTTTTTATTTACCAAGAATGTTTTATAAGAAAATACATATTATTGGTTTTGGGCTACGTCAATTTTGCAACATGCTCAAAAATATTGACACGATTTTCAACCATTTTTATTGATATTTTTAAAATATAGTCCGGTAATTATGTATGTTAAATAAACCGAAAATTTTGTTATACGTTTATTTTATTTTACATTATATTAGTAGAAGAAAGTACGTTTGGATAAAACATGTGGATCCAAAAAACCAAACTGAACTAGATTTGCAGTCACTGTCAAATCATTATACAAAAATGGCAAAAATATCAAAATCCTCTAAATATTATTTGTGAAATGATTTTTCAAATTGTTTATGTGACACTACCACAAAATTTGTTTTAAGTATATAATAAATTATATTAAGAATATTATTGACTTTGTAGCGAAAAATCACTTTGTAATCTTAAACGTTTTTTTTTTTTCAAAAAAAAAGTGTTTCAAAAAAAAAGTGTTTCAAAAAAAAAAGTGTTTCAAAAAAAAAAAATCTTTTAACGTTTTTCAACAATAAAATTTAAATGAGTTGTATATCTAAAATTGTAGACCACATTTCATAATATATATATATATATATATATATATATATATTTTTTTTTTCTTAAAGTCACTTTTTTTGAAAAAATCAATTTGTTTTTTTTTCAGATTTAGGCAATGCTCGACCGTTCCACTTATATGGGGCACACGCACATGTTAAAAATCATGTACACAGGTGGAGCCTGTACATGATTTTTAACATGTGCCTGTGCCCCATATAAAACAAGTTGCTGGGTCCACCCCTGGTTTTTGGAACATGAAACCCTTCTAAGGCTATAAATGTTTTTTTTTATTACCTTGGTGTATTTCAAAAGTTTTTTAGGTACAAAGACTAATCACTAAAAAATCTATAAAAATCTGAGTTTTTTTGCCATTTAAAATATCCATGAGTGGCCTAGAGAAATCAAACCCATGATAAAAGCTCCAGCTAGAACCCTTTTACCACTAGACCAAGACTTTCATGCGGAAATTAACGAGGGACATGATAAAATCACGTTCACATGATAATAAGATTACTTCCAATAAAAAGATCTATGTACATAGGTATATTACAATAAATAAAAATTGAAAATAATCAAAAATTAAAAAAAAAAAAGAGCAACATGGGTATATTTGCAATAAAAAATTGAAAATAATCAAAATTAAAGAGATAAGAGAAAGAGAAGCTCTAAACTAAGAAATTTTAAGAACCTCATTAAATATTTATGAAACACTTGTCATTTTGTGATTGATGTAATTATGTTTTCTATTTAAAATTTAACTGAACAATTAATTTGTGTTCAAAATATTAATATTTTTTTGTTTAACAATTTTTCAACGGTAATAATTATTTATTAATTTAATACTATAAAAGTCAATTTCAGAACACATACGGTTTGAAATGTAAAAAAATTTAGCGAAACACACTTAACGATAGTATTCATCCTATAAAGTCTAGTTTGAGTGTTATTAATTATTTTTGTTTGTTTCTTTCATTTTAAATAATAATATGATTAATAATGAAATAATATGTTATTTATCAGCAATTTAACATTATACACTCATAAGTTATTAAGTTATATACAAATTTTTTAGCTTCAATTTTGTATATAATATTTCTAACCGTCCGAATCAACACATTTTTTTTGAGATCCCGTAATAATCTCTTAGCTAGGCTTGGACATAATAGCAGGCAAGTACAAGTATTAGTAGCATAATAAAAATGTGGTCAATAAAATTTTAAATTGGAATTATAAAATTAGTAAAATATATCTATTATATTTTAGTTAATATTATAAAATTTTAAAATAAAAATATTTTCTATAATATTAAAAAATTTAAACTATAAATTTTTAAATAAAATTTTCAAATTTTTATAATATCATGATTTTTGATATTTTTTATAATTATATAAAATGTAAATATTGTTAACTTATTATTTAACTGTAGCTGTATTTGGTAGTTAACCAGTCATAAATATCCCGCAAACGCACTAATTTTTAACCGCAGAACCAGTCGTACAATTCTCTTAAAACCGCTAGAAACCGCAACCATCCGCATTCGCAAACTCCCGCAACCGAAACCGTAACCGAAACTGCAACCACTGCATTTGAACCAGTCTGACCCTCAGAAGTTCTTCGATAACTACATAAATTATGCATATATTTAAAAGCTTATGGTAAAAAGAATTTCCTTGAATGCCAAAAAATAATATTATAAAGTTTTGGTATAACCATGTTCAGTTACGTGTCGTGTGACTTGCGACCTATAATTTTTGATTAAACCTGCGACATACGACTAAAATCATGTTCGTTCACGTGTTGCGCGACATGCAACCAGTCGCACGATACAAATTTTTTTAATTGAAAAATTGTCTAAACTCCAAATTCTTAATACTAATTTTCATGTTTACTTTAACTATTATATTTTTATTTTTAATGAGGTAAATACATCCTTATAACCTTAGGGTTAAATAATCTAATTTTGGGATTTAGAGTTGAGTGATGAAATAGGATTTTGAAAAGTGAATTTAAGATTCTAATAAATATATAAATAAATACTTAATTTAAAAAAAAATTCAAAAAGAATATTTGAACTTCAAAAATAAAAATTTAAAATAAAAATTTCAAAAGGATTTTTTTTTATGTCTGAATTTGAAACGTATAAATTCAAAAACTATTAAAAATTATTTATTTATTTATTTAAATAATTATTTATATATTATAAAACAAATGTATAACTTTTTAATGAAAAAATATTTTTGAAAATGTTCGTTTAATAAAGATAGACACAAATAATAGTACCAAAAATGTGTAAACTTGAAAATTCCTATCAAAATTATGGTGACCTTTTTTTCTCTATGAACAACAACTTTACGGTGCACGTTTTTCTAAACATTGATCTACAATGAATGGTGGTTGTGACTGGCACTGCAACACATTTATGATAGTAAAGTTCAGAAAAATTGCTCAAAAAAAAAGTTCAAAAAAAAATACATCCATGATAGACAAATCTCCGCACCCCTTCAAATCTAGAAGGGCCGATTTTACTTGTAGAGTTTTTGAACGTTTAACAAGTTTTGCAACCGTCAATATTCTAGAACTGTATACTCTCGTAATTAAACTCCAATTTAGTGCAAGCTACTTTAAATTCTTGACCATTGAATAAAAATGTTAAATATATTTCTTTCTTTTTTTGAATTTTAAGTGTTTTTTCTAAGCAAAAACCTTAAAATTGTGTTCATGTTTTACTTGTTTATAAGATTATTGTATACTTATTATTGTAAACGTTGATATAAAAACGGAAGTAGATATAATAAAACTTAACATAAGTATAAGTGTATAACATGATTATTTCAATATCTAAAATATTTATCATAATGAAACAAATGTAGGATCTTCTTCTAGACTCTAGGACTGTCGCATCCAGGACCTTGCCTAGATATTTATCTTTGACAATAAATATTATGAAACTATAGATTGGTAAATATAAGTATTTTACTCTATCAATGGTTCCTCACGATCGAGATTAATGCAAGGAATAATGCGTGTGGAAATCGATTCATAAATATAATAGATGCGCACAGCCTTGGTCGCACCACACACGAACATTTGTTGCTTGTAAGCCAGTTCTGGATAATAACAACAATAATGTGAAATGAAACAATTTTGTTTTGTATTTTTGGTGGTTTTGCCAGGAATTTTTTTATTATTTTAATCCTTGTCAGGAAATCTTCTGTCTTCAGGGTACCTGGTTAGGTGAAAAACCTGACGGCATAAGATTTAATAACAAACGTTTCCTTTCTGGTGAAGTAAAATAGAATAAAACTTATAAATTATAATGAATCTTGTTATTAAGTTTTGTTAATTATTCACCTTACTCGTTGTCACCACAATATGTGCATGCACAATTTGTATACATATGCATCTATGCTGCTCATCTCAACGAATAAGCAGTACTAAAATGTGTTACGGATTTTTAAACAACTAACGAAGAGGCCATAAAAATCCCCGCACCCTGACCTACAGAAATATTAGAGCAAAAGTTGATTAGAAATAGTTCGAGATGGACCCAGAGCCATCAAATAGTATATTAGGTGTTAAAATCGCATATTAAAAATAAAGAAAAAATAATAATTTAACATATAAAATGTATGAGTGAATTTATTTATTGTGTAACTTTCGCTAATGTGGAATTGATCCTTTCTATCTTACTGTAAGTTGCTGTTGACTTACGTTGATAGTTCAGTGTTAAAAGAGTAAAACAATATACTAAATGCTTGCACTTGATCAATATTATCTTGGTGCATGGAGAAGATTAGTAACATCCAAGCTGTGTATCAGCAGTTGAGCACATAAGCGTTAGTGAAGCATTTTCCTGTGCTTTGACGCTTGGAGCTGAGTAAGGCCACCCGAGCTCAGTGTTCAAGGTATGACGAAGTTTTTTTTTTTTTTTTTTTTTTTTTTTTGATAACTCTGGTATCTGGGCAGCCACATTCCCAACTATCCCCCGAAAGGGGTCCAGCACCCCAACGGAAGGGATGTTAAATCCGTTGTGGCCAAGACTCGAACCCGGGTGGCGGGCAGTACAGCTGTACCTCCTTTACCACCAAGCTACGAGCGCTTGGTTAGGTATGACGAAGTTTGTTCGATAATTTGTTTTTTTTTTCTTTGTCGACAAATGCTACAATACAAAATTAGAATATGTAGGTCATATATGTTCTGTCCGGGTTCGTTTAGGCTACTCAATGAACGAAGTAAAATAAAGATTTTGCGTAATTTGCAAAAGTAGATAACGTCGTTGGGTAGGTGAAGTGTTTTCTAATATCAACACGTGAGCTTTCGTAAGTAAAGTAGGCTGAACATCCAGTGAAAAAAGAAGTAGGCTAAACATTTGATTGTAATATTAGCTGGTTTATTTTGGTTATAGTATTTGGTTCGGTTAAGAAGAAGAAAAACGTAATCTATAAATATTTATGTAAACGCAATCATTGATTAATCATTAGTCTAAAACTACAACACTCAAAATTTGTAACAACCAAAAAATGGAAGATGTCATCATCGGCGTGGTGACTATCGCCGCAGTTCTCTTCTTCATCCTCTTCCAAAGAACCAAAACCAAACGGTACAAGCTACCTCCGGGCCCAAAGGCACTTCCGGTCATCGGAAACCTCCACCAGCTTCAGAACCTTAACCCACAACGGTTCTTCTATGGATGGGCCAAAAAATACGGACCAATCTTTTCATACAAGATAGGAAGTAAAACAATGGTGGTGATATCTTCTGCTGAACTAACCAAAGAGCTTCTCAAGACGCAAGACGTCAACTTTTCGGACCGGCCTCTCCACCGTGGCCAGGAGTTTATGTCCTATGGCCGACGTGACATGGCATTTCATCATTACACACCGTATTACCGGGACATAAGGAAGATGGGGATGAACCATTTGTTCTCACCCACACGTGTGGCCACCTTTAAGCACGTGAGGGAGGAGGAGGCTAGGAGGATGATGGATAAGATCGGTGTGGCCGCTGATAACTCCAACGCGGTCGATATAAGCGAGCTTATGTTGACATTCACCAACTCCGTTGTATGTAGACAAGCGTTCGGTAAAAAGTACAATGAAGATGGGGAAGAGATGAAAAGGTTCATCAAGATTCTTTATGGGAGTCAAAGCGTTTTTGGGAAGGTTTTTTTCTCTGATTTTTTCCCTTTTACTGGCTATGTTCTCGATGATTTGACAAGGCTCACCGCTTATATGAAAGAATGTTTCGAGAGACAAGACACTTATCTGCAAGAGATTGTCGATGAAACACTTGATCCCAATAGGGTCAAGCCTGAAACCGACAGCATGATTGACCTCTTGATGGAGATCTACAGAGATCAACCTTTCGCCTCCGAGTTCACTCTTGAGAATGTCAAAGCCGTCGTCCTGGTACATATAAAAACTCTTTTCTCTATTTTCGTGCGTTTACAATCAATCTTTTAGAAAAAAAAAATTTATTTAAAAACCGATTAAGGCATGACCATATTCATAGAGTTTTGATAGACAATAATACAAAGGCGAACATAAACTGAACAAGATACAACCGAAATATCGCTCTTTTTTTTCCAAAAACAAAATAATATTATATATATATTTAATCCGAGAACTGGAATGAACTCTTTCATCTATTTTTCTTGCATTACAAGCAGCCATTTTCTTGTGTTATAGTCTTTGTTTTGCTTTGATTTGTTTTAAAAGGATATTGTAGTTGCGGGGACGGACACGGCAGCTGCGGCGGTTGTGTGGGGAATGACTTATCTAATGAAGTACCCTCATGTGATGAAGAAAGCTCAAGCAGAAGTGAGAGAGTATATGAGAGAGAGAGGGTTAACGTTCGTCACTGAAGACGACGTCAAGAACCTTCCTTACTTCAGAGCCTTAGTTAAAGAGACGCTAAGGATCGAACCGGTGATTCCTCTCCTTGTCCCTCGCCGTTGCAGTCAAAACACCAAGATCGCTGGCTACGACATACCCGCGGGGACCACGGTTAACGTCAATGCATGGGCCGTGTCACGTGACGAGAAGGAGTGGGGACCAAACGCTGACGAGTTCAGGCCCGAGAGGTTTTTTGAGAAGGACGTTGACTTCAAAGGGACGGACTACGAGTTTATACCGTTCGGGTCGGGCAGGAGAATGTGCCCGGGAATGCGTCTTGGGTCAGCTATGCTTGAGGTTCCTTATGCGAATCTTCTCTATAAGTTCGACTTCAAACTTCCTAATGGAATGAAGCCAGATGAGATCAACATGGATGTCATGACTGGGCTCGCTATGCACAAGGCCGAGCATCTCATGCTTGTCCCCGAGAAAGTGAACGTGTGACAATTTGTAAGGTCAAATAACAAGCCCAGTTACAAAAAAAAGAAGGTCAAATAAATCTGTCATCCTTTTTTTTCAAATAAATCTATCATCACTATGTTATATCTTTGTAAGGTCAAACATATCATCCGTATGCTATATATATCATCAATTTGTTTGTTTATATTTTTCTCTCCACATTTTCATCAAGAAAAGCAATTCACATCGATGTATTACGTAGGGGATTCTTATAACTATAACTGGATTGCTACAAAAGTATATAACTAAATATGAAGTTGTATCGTTGTTACAAAATAAACCCCATCCAGTACATTATTAAACGAAAAGAAAAAATAGGGCCCCAGTATAATCATTGACACGAAATCAAGCCATCGAGGCAAGGAAACGAAATCCTAAACATTTGCCAATTCCCCAATCCAGATCAGGAAATCTTCTTTAGGGTAGGTGTAGAAAAAGCATTATAATTTTTTTAATAACAAGACTTTTGACTATGAATAGAAGTTTCTGTCGGGAAAAGTCTGCTTTTTCTTTCTTGAGTGTTCCCCACCTTTTCAGTGCTGGTAGACTGGCAGTGGCTCCTCTAGGTCGGCCTACTACATAGAGTTTTGATTTTGTCTACGTGATACAAAGGAAAAACAATTTTGATCCAATCAGTAAATAAATCTTAGAAATAATTAAGAATAATGGGTAGTTTGAAATAGGAAATATATATTCAAACCTTCCAGTCCTAGATGCCACACTTCTGATACAGGCCAACTCGGCTATGGAAACTTTTGGAAAATAATCGTATCTTTAAAGTAATTGTATTCAAGGTTGTAAACATTGGTTTGGTCCGTTTGCTTCAACGCAAGTATTCCACACATATCTTATTTTATTAAATGGAAATGTTTAGCCAGTGAAAAGCCCTTTCTCAAAAAAAAAAAATGTTTAGCCAGTGAAGTTTGTTAAAGCGTTGTAGACCACTGGGCTTTCTTTATTTATATTTTGAAACAATTCACCGGAAATTGCACATGACACTTGTTAATTTTCGACAAGAAAAAAAATCGAAACATGACATTTCATATATATAAGGAAATCATGTACGTAAAGTTTTGTTTTCTCTGATAATGTTCTCCGCATATGAAACAAGAAGATGATCGTGATCCTCTAATCGTTCTTTTCTGTTATGTTTCAGATTTGCCTGGACATTGCGCGCGGAAGAAGAGACCTAAAAATAAATAATTACAGGAAGACATATCTGAAGGCAACAACAACAAAAAAAAACAGAAATCAAGATAAGAAGACAATGCAGGGAGACTAGGGAAGGAAGGATGTTTTCTTGTTTGTTTTGTTTTAAAACCTTCCTTCCATATCTCTCTCTGCATTAACGCCTTACGTTCTTGTTCCTCCTTTCTTGTTCTGGACAAGAGTTCATTGATTGTATAATGGGGAACTGCTGTGGAACGGGAGGAACGTTGATAGGCAATGATAAGAACAAGAAAGGTTTCAAAATTGCAAACCCTTTCTCAATCGATTACGGTCGCCGTCACGACGGAGACAAGCTTGTTGTCCTCAAGGAACCAACGGGTCGAGATATCAAGCTGAGATACAACCTTGGTCGTGAGCTAGGTCGAGGTGAGTTTGGTGTCACGTATCTATGCACAGACAACGAGACGGGAGAGAGTTTTGCATGCAAATCCATCTTAAAGAAGAAGCTCAGAACGGCGGTGGATATAGACGACGTTAGGAGGGAAGCTGAGATCATGAGGGTTATGCCTGAGCATCCAAATATCGTCACGTTGAAAGAGACATATGAGGATGATAAGGCTGTGCATTTGGTTATGGAGCTTTGTGGTGGCGGTGAGCTTTTCGATAGGATTGTGGCTAGAGGGCATTACACGGAGAGAGCTGCAGCTTCGGTTATTAAGACAATTATGGAAGTTGTTCAGGTTGGTTTGGTTTTGATGTCTGAATCTTATTTGATAGTGTTGCGTGGACATTGTTGATCATTGCTTGGGAGTCACTCAAAGTGCAATTCTTAGACATCAATTATCGATATGTGCCATTGCTTGGAAGGCACTCAAACTTCTTGGAGATCTTGAGCTTTTGTGTTTCTCATGGTGGATATAATTACAGTAGATGCTGAGAGTAATGTGTTTTGTTTCCATGGTGTGTTGCAGATGTGTCATAAGCATGGAGTAATGCATAGAGACCTAAAACCTGAGAACTTCTTGTTTGCAAACAAAAAGGAAACTGCACCTTTGAAGGCTATTGATTTTGGTCTCTCTATTTTCTTTAAACCAGGTAATGTATCATCTTCGTTGCTTGGTCAAAGAATCATAAGCATTATTTAACCCTAAGTATTTTCTTTGCAGGAGAAAAGTTTAACGAGATCGTTGGGAGTCCTTACTACATGGCTCCTGAGGTACTAAAGCAGAGTTATGGACCAGAGATTGACATTTGGAGCGCAGGTGTAATCCTTTACATATTGCTATGTGGTGTACCACCTTTTTGGGCAGGTTTGGTCTTGTTAAAACACTTGTTACGTTTCATGTTTTGTAGAATGATACAAAAAAAATGTAATGACGCCTTTTTGTATCTTGTTTGTTTTTAGAAACCGATCATGGAGTCGCAAAAGCAATTCTTAAATCTGTGATTGATTTCAGAAGAGACCCCTTGCCTAAAGTTTCTTCAAATGCAAAAGATCTTATCAAAAGGATGCTTCATCCTGACCCAAAGCGTCGTCTTACAGCTCAACAAGTGCTTGGTAACATCTTTTTTTCAAAATGTAATTGTTTCTCGTTCTCATAACAATGTTAAGGCTCAATATTTCATCCTTGGTTTACAGATCATCCATGGATACAAGATGGTAAGAATGCTTCCAATGTATCATTGGGTGAAAGTGTAAGAGCAAGGCTAAAGCAATTCACCGTTATGAACAAGCTCAAGAAAAGGGCACTCAGGGTATGTACTAATAATCTCTTTTCTTGAAAGAGCTTAAGATAGTGTTATAACGTTCCATCTTTAGGTTATTGCTGAGCATCTATCGGTTGAAGAAGCGTCAGGAATAATAGAAAGATTCCAAGTAATGGACACTAGCAATAGAGGAAAGATTACCATTCAAGAGCTAAGACTCGGCTTGCGAAAGCTCGGGATTGTTGTTCCTCAAGATGACATTCAAATCTTGATGGACGCGGTAAGCTATTGAGCAAGTACTTTCAATACTAACTCGAAAGTTTTGAATATTTAGATGATGTTTGTTATTATACAGGGAGATGTTGATAAAGATGGATATATAGACATTAATGAGTTTGTTGCCATATCGGTACACATCAGGAAGATGGGAAACGACGAGCACTTAAAGAAAGCTTTTAAGTTCTTTGATCTTGATAAGAGTGGTTATATTGAAATAGATGAGTTACGAGATGCTTTGGCAGATGAGTTTGATACTACTAGTGAAGAAGTTGTCGAAGCCATTATCTATGATGTTGATACCAATAAGGTTATTAGACCCCATCTGAGAGTAAATTTTTTTTGTAGAAATAGTATGAAACTTGAAGGTTTATGAGCGGTAACTTGTGCAGGACGGAAGGATAAGCTATGAAGAGTTTGCAACGATGATGAAAACGGGAACGGATTGGAGAAAAGCTTCTAGGCAGTACTCGAGGGATCGGTTCAAGAATCTTAGTCGCAAACTGATGCAAGATGGGTCTTTGCAGTCTCATGGAGATACAAAATAGAGCTTGAATCCCAAGCAGGGATACTTATTCTCACTCTCAGAAGATTGACTTGAATCTGCTCACGAGTACTCTTAATATAATATACAAAATTACAAATATACAAATAATGCAATTATATAGGTTTTCTTTTTTTAAAACAACGTACGCCTTTTGTGGGGGTTTAACCGACATATTGTTTACTATGATGTAATACAATTCCACACGAACCAGCATGGTTGGATTACATATCAAAGTTAATACAAAGACTCCCGGATAACTTTTTCATTAACTTGTTGCTTAGCCTTTGGCAAGAGGTTATATGATATAGTTAACAGTGAGACTAAGCAAGCCTCTGTTATGTTAATCATAAACTCAATGATCAATTTTAAAAATCCAATGAAAATAACAACTAACTCGAAGAATAACATTTCTCACATTGTAAAAAAATCATAGATTGGAATGTTATTCTTGGCGATCTCGATGTTCTTTTTGAGCACCAATTCATCGACTGATGTTAACCTTTGAAGTAACAGCTTTTTCAAATTTTTCGACTGATGTTTTACTAGCAGAGGTTAAAATTTCTTGAATACCATTTGCCACTTGGAGTGTTATGTCTTCACCAATAGCTTCAAGTCTCTCTCAAGAGATTCTAGATCATCCTTTGTTGCTATCTCAGTTTGCAAGTTCATTACAGATTCCAACATTTTATTCTGAGATGTAATAGCTTCCAAAATCTCCTTCTGAGAATTAATAAGCTGTCACAGAAAACATTTCACATTCCTCACTAATATTGTGTATGCAAAAAACTTATTATATATTAAATAACCACCTCTAACAGTCTAACCTGCGTCAAAATTGGAAGAACTGATTCACTGTGAGCTTGCTCCTTCTGCTCACTAGTACTCTGAGCTTCAGTTGATTTTGGAAGTTCAACTTCATCTTGAATTGGAAGAAGTGATTCATCTTGCTCCTTCTCCTCACTACTCTGAACTTGATCTCCATCTTGCTCCTTCTGCTCAGTATTACTCTGAACTTCAGTTGGTTTTGGAAGTTCAACTTCATCTTGAATTGGAAGAAGTGATTCAGCTTGCTCCATGTTCTCGCTACTTTGAACTTGATTTCCCGCTTGCTCCTCCTTCTCAAGCTTACTCTGAAATTGTGTGTATTTTTTAAAAGTTCAATCGTTTATGCAATAAGTACAATATCTTATATGTTTTTAGTATACTAACCTTGTCAACTGCTTCAGAGACTTTGTCAACTTTGAGCTGCTAGCTGCTGCTTCTGGCTTTGAGCTTTAGGGAGTTTCTTTGCTTTTCTTTGTGCACCCCGCACCAATGAAAGTTGTTTGTAAGCTTGACTTCCATGTCTACCCTTTAAAAAGTAGTCATACGTGTTCTTGGTTGTTTTGAATGACTGACCAAATTTCCTAGACAAAGTCTCATGCATCTCATCAAGTGAGTAACAGGCTTCAATGCATTCTGACATGCATCTTTTACGGGGAATGTTTTCAAGTAAAACCGTCTGAGTGAAGACTTGAACTTGGGAGGTTAGTGAAGCCTGAAACAAAGCACATTGTTGTAACAGTGTTCTGCCCAAACACAAAAAAAAAAAAGAAGAGGAGAAGCAAAAACGTTTTTAAGACTAACCATTAATTTGTCAACTGCTTCACAGATTTGGTCAAATTTAATCTCTGATAAACCGTCGACTCCAGCGAGGAGCTCCTTGTTTTTGATCAGAAGACTATTCCAGATTTTAGCATCTCCCAGTATTTTCACAGTTTCAGCGTCTATACCGTAGTCGATTACTTGTGGCACAAAGAATATCACGGACAAAGGTTGAGGAAATTGAAGACCATAAAGTATAATAAAAATGCAATGGATAAATCTAGCAAGCAAAAAAAAAAACAACATAATCGAGCAACAGAGCTCTAATAGCATGAAACTATGAAAGTCTTTAAATCAGCGCTCCTATAGACAAAAGGAAAAAGCTGAAAGAAATTGAAACTTACATGTTTTAATTGGTACATAATCTTCCTCATAAACGACCGGCTGCTTCTGCTTCTGCTTAGGCTTCTGCTTCGGACCCATGGCAGAGAAAGAGATTCTCTGGAAGTCGAGTTCAAACGCTAGAGATATAGAGAGGAACAAGACTGAAATTTTAGGGTTTTTGGGGAATAAGAAATTAATATAATTAATAAGCCGAGAATTTTTTTAATTAATATGATGGGCCAAAAAACTTATTTACGTTTAAGCATGTAGTATTTGATAAATTTAAACCGAGTAAAAGAAACATGAGGTAATTTTTGAATGTAATATGTATGTCACCAGTATGTCACATTGATCTCACCAACCCACATTCGTATATCCACAACATATCGCGTGAATGCGATTATATATAAAATAAAAAGGACTGTCCAGTGGGTTTGAGGGAGCTTTGGCCCCAATACAGTCCGCGTTCAAATCTCGCTGGCCATTGGGGGCAAAATTTAACATTTGGGTTTTCCAGCGTTTGGTGACCGATGACCAAGACGTATTCCAGCTGATAATGTAGGTTGCTACGGACACTCGCCGCTAGTTTAGACCCACCTTAATGGAAGCCATGATATACCGAATTATTAAAAAAAAAAGATATGTTGCACAAAAAAAAGTATTAAAATGATATAGTTGTACACAACACCCCCTTCCTTGACTTTTATAGGCGTTTACCGTTTATACATCCATATATTTACTTTTACCAAACGATTCATGTCATTATGATTCGTGCAAGTTTCTGGCAATTCGAAATAGCATCATTTGCAGCATCATGCATGATGCATATACTCAAGTTTCATGATATTCCTAATAAAATTGGGTTTCTGTTGATTTCAGAATCCATACTATTCATAATTAGGTGTTTCCATACATATTATACATGTGGGTATACGTACACGCACATCAGTTAATTTAACGAGAAATACTTGGGTTCACCCCCTATGGTGAACCTCTAGGTTCACCAACCAATAGTGATTGAGTATTTGAAATTTGATATCTTTTAAAAAAGGAAATAAAATTGAATATCCAAATTAGATTATATCTTTAAAATAAAATAATAAAAATACATAAAAATAGTTACAAAAAATAAATAAATAAATATTGTTAAATCTTCAGCAAAATATTAAACCCTATACCCTAAATCCTAAACCCTAAACATTAAACCTTAAACTTTGGATAAACTCTAAACGTTGGAAAATCTTAAACCCTAAATCATACACTAAAAACTAAATTTTAATAACACTAAACCCTAAATCCTAATCACTAAACCCTAAACCCTTGGGTAAACTATGAACCCTTGGGTAAACTCTGAACCCTTGAATAAATCATAAACTCTAGGGTTTAATTTTAAATATTTTTGAATTAGAGTTTATGATTTATCCAAGGGTTCAGGCTTTATCCAAGGGTTTAGGGTTTAGTGATTAAGGTTTAGGGTTTAGTGTTATTAAGATTTAGTTTTGATGTATGATTTAGGGTTTAAAATTTTCCAATGGTTTACGGTTTATCCAAGATTTAAGGTTTATAATTTAGGGTTTGGAGTTTAGAATTTAGGGTATAGGATTTAGTATTTTGCTAACATTTTAACAATATTTATTTATTTATTTTTTGTAACTATATTTATGTATTTTTATTATTTTATTTTAAAAATTTATATCATATTTGGAAATTCAATTTTATTTCCTTTTTTAAAAGATATCAAATATTAAATACTCAACTACTATTGGTTGGTGAACCTCTAGGTTCACCTAGGGGGTGAAGCCAAGAATTTCTCTAATTTAACTATAACTTTGGACTAGTAACTGTATTTGAATATGGCTTTCTCTTTTCAGAATATTCTACAAAACAGTTTCAATTCCGTTTGTCAGTGGAATCCCATATATGGATGGACATAGTTGGACATATTTAGGTCCTTATCCAAATGATGTTTTAAGATTTGATTTATGGATGCACATAGTTGGATACATTTTATGTTTAAAATGGGTTTTTTATATTATTATTGCTGTGGTGTGAAATTTTGTGTATTCACTTTAGTTATAATATCTATGTATACCAAAGAGAAGAAGATAACATATATTATAGTATTGGTACATACTATAATATAACATACTTAATTAGTAAATTTCACACCACAGCAAAAATAATATAAAAGGTCACTTTTTAATATACAACGTGCCAAACTTCGTCCATTTATAATCTTATATATTTTTGTCTTCGCATATGATAGATCATAAGATTTGGAGAAACATATAAAATTAACCTATGAAATTAAGGGGATCTATATATTATAGTATGTATCCAAAGAACATATATATGAAATATTTGAATACATCATAAGATTTGGGGAATATAAATTAATATAAAATAAAATCGTCCAATTTTAAACGTAAACGTCTCCGCTGTATTTATATAAACTTTTCAAAATCACGGTGTCGCTCGTGTTAAGATTTGGATTTCTAATCCAACTTTCAGAAAGTTTATGTGAAAGATAATACTCAAACACAATAGTTCGTTTAGAACGCTCTTAAGATTAATGTCACACACACAAAATTGATGTCACTAGATTTATATGTTTTGTCGTTTAAGGGGATCCATCAACTACACATGGAAGAATAGAAAACACTGGTCACACACAAAAAATAATATAAGCATGTTGAGTCCTATTCATCAGAAAATTTTCTCCAAAGGATGAACAATAACCTACAATTAAGGAAACTTATTATAACAACGACCAAGAAGTTTTCCCATAAGTCATGCTTTCGTCCATACCTTCGGGTCTTTCAAGCAAGCTTCACACATGCCTTATCGTATATTTGTATACGTTTTCATTTTGTGTACGTCTATTAATTAGTATATGCCTAGATTATATATTTATATAGTCGACAATTACCTATCCTAAAGGTTTATTTTAATTTTTATTCAGAAAGATATGCACGTAGGGCCACTAGTGTTTCCCGTTGTTATTGGAAATTCCATGTGTTGAACTGTTTGATTAAGTTTTTGAACCCGTAAGTCAAATTTATTTAGGTTT
This sequence comes from Brassica napus, assembly GCF_020379485.1. NCBI lineage: Eukaryota > Viridiplantae > Streptophyta > Magnoliopsida > Brassicales > Brassicaceae > Brassica > Brassica napus. Next base: position 20,421,020 of record NC_063437.1, on the reverse strand, counting down.
AACAGGGTTTCATTACTGTTATAAGCTTGTCAAGAAAGAATTTGTCACAAATTTCGAGACTCATGCATGCATGCATGTTTCTTAACTTTCGAGAAACATGAAGTGTGGTTTTACCAGCTGAAGTTTGTGTTAAAACACATTTTTAATTTGACCACGTGTGATATTCAAATATCAACAATTCTGTTCAACGGGAGATTCATACATATGTTCAGATGTTCTTTAATCTTGAGCACCTAACTTTGCTTCCCATACGCAAATGTGTGTGCCGCGAACTATGGTGAATGTACGGCATCGTTTTTCTTTTTGGAGCATTTTTAAAAGAAAATATAATTTAGTTATTTCCGTTTTGATTGATATAGATGCATTAATAAACCGACTTACGTGGGTGATGGGATGAGCAAAATTAAAATATGCATTTTAGTAACCAATTACGGTCCATCTTGACAAACTAACAAACAAAAAGTCTATTATGACGTTGATTTGTGACCTTGCCATATAAATGCCAAAATTTCATTCTTTCAATAAGCAACGAGATCAATAAGATGTGGCAGTCACGTGAACGTTAGTTATCGCCATTTCAACTGAACCTTCACGAACATATAAAGTTCATTTGTTCTTTGCTAAAATTACGCAAATCTCTGTTGTGCACGAAATTACGACTATTTTTTAATGACAACTCCTGTTCTTGTATCGTGTATCTAGCACGTAAATTTGAATTATGGCGGCATTATCGATAAAATATGTAAAGAATATATTTTCATCATACACCACAAACAAATGTTCTGGAAATATCACCTTTTATCACATATACAAAGCTGACCCTGAATTTTTGGAAACTACAAGCCAAAAAAAAATGGACAAAAGAAAAATTATGCACAAAAGTGGACTCGCCCTAACTCTTTTTATAATGATAATTAACCTTTGAACAACTAATTAATACATACAATATGTTTTTTTTTTCTAAAAATTGGTCGATTAAATATTCATATATAATCCTCATCATCATTTATTAGCCTTTTGTAGCTTACTTAAAAAATCACTTCCCACCAAATTGATTATTTTTTCACTTCATACGTTGATCAATTTAAAAAAAAAAAATAATAATAATAAATGCACGTCCGGCGTCCCATGACTTCAGACGCTTTTCTGTTTCCTTGATTTTATAGGTTAGAAATTTCCAAAATGCTCATATTTTTCACTGATATGTATTATACGCACAAAATAGTAAAGTCATAAAAATTTATGATGGTTCTTTTATATGTATAGAGTAGTGAAAATTTATATATATTGTAGTTCCGCTTAAAATAAATTAATATTTTTCTTTTATCGCCCATTTTTAAGTTACTAAACGTATATAATTAAAAACTGAAATGCAATATGTAGAAATCCGGGCATTGATTGTTGATTAACATTGATATACCCATGCGACTGGCTTATGATGAACCATACCTGCTAATACTCATTGTTACAAACTCGCAGCAACATCATAAATCCATCACTCGCCACAATAATTTTCTTCAGTGTATGTTCAATTGATCACATTTTGACCCTTCACTTTCTTGAATGAGAAATTATACAAGAAAGTGATTTGAGTGTGTTAAAAAATGATTTGTCATTCTGACCAATTATCTGGCAGAGAGTATAATAAAATACTTCTAATTACCTTAAATCATTAGGCGTTGTTTCTTGCCGAATATATGATGGAGCATGGTCTCGCTAAGAGACAACAAAATCTTTAAATAAATTAAAGAAATTGTTTAGCAAAAAAATTAAATAAATTAAACAAGAGAGAGTACAAATATAAAACACTCTAACGGAAGATAAATATATAAAATACAAAATATAGAATAGAGGCCTCAAGTAGTGTTTACGTGACAATCTCAATTTCACTCCATACCTCGAACTCATTCAAGCTTAGAAACCTAACTTCTACTGTTCCTTTTGATTTGCCTATAAATACACGTTGGTCCATACTTCTCTAATTTCAAATATACAAAGCAAAACACAGAGACAAGAATCATAAATAACAAACATTTTCAACATAATCCCAAAAAACGACACGCGTTCCTTTTCCAAAAATTCACTTCTCTACGTACCAACCACAATGGCTCATTGTTGCACAGTTCTTACCGGTTTACTAGTATGGTCTCTTTTTATGCTCTCATGGTGTGAAGCTTCAAGAAACAACATTAATAGATATGATCATTCTTATGGAACGTTCAAATCCAATAGCTTAATCAAGCGAAGAGACGATATAACTCGTCTGAAAAGTGTTGCAAGAGCCTCTTTGCGGCTTCCAACCACCGTTAGTGTTTCTGATTTTGGAGCTAAAGGAGATGGAAAAACCGACGACACGCAGGTATATACGCATATACACATATCTACATGACTTATAAATATTTTGAGACGGTCACGCATATAAATTTACGTTGTTTGTACTAATGATCCATGCATGCGCATGCATATGATCAGGCGTTCGTGAATGCATGGAAGAAAGCTTGTTCTTCAAGTGGAGCTGTAAATCTCTTAGTTCCTGAAGGAAAAACTTATTTTCTCAAGTCTCTTCGATTAAATGGCCCATGCAAATCAGTTCTTACCGTTCAGGTAAATTACAAAGTTTTTTTTTCTTAAATTTGGGTAAATTACAAAGTTGACTATTTGTTAATTAAATACGTATACTACATGTGATCACGTATATGGTTTTGAATATTTAAATGAGCGGTTGATGAATGGAACGACAGATTTTAGGAACGTTATCGGCTTCTCAACAACGATCGGATTATGAAGATCTCAGCAAATGGATTACGTTTGACGGCGTTAACAGTCTAACGGTTGATGGCGGAGCCACCGGAACTGTCAACGGAAACGGCGAAACGTGGTGGGAAAACTCATGCAAACGGAACGAAGCTAAGGTGTGTGTTTGTACATGTTTCATTTACTTAATATATATCTACTGTCTACATGTCATCTTGATATATTAACACTCTTTTATTGTTATTGTTTTGAAGAAATGCACAAAAGCCCCTACGGTACGTAGAAACATATTTGACATTTTCATGTAATACTGACGATGGCGGTGATCATGATTGGACAAATGTTTTACATGCATGAATATATGTATTTTATATGCAGGCTCTTACTTTCTACAACTCGAAGAATTTAAGAGTGAATAATCTGAGGGTGAAAGATGCGCAACAGATTCAGATTTCGATTGAGAAATGCTCCAACGTTCAGGTCTCAAATGTTGAGGTCACTGCACCTGCTGATAGTCCTAACACTGATGGTATCCACATCACTAACACTCAAAACATTCAAGTCTCCAATTCCATCATTGGAACAGGTTAGTAGTTATATCCTCGTTATTTAAAAGAGTTGCGTGCATATCCAGAAAACTAAAATTTAAGAGTATCGTTATAATTTATAATTTTATAGAGATTGGTCTTAAAAGAGTTTTTAATGGTTGCTTTTCTTTGCAGGTGATGATTGTATATCTATTGAAAGTGGATCACAAAACGTTAAAATCAACGATTTAACTTGCGGCCCAGGCCACGGTATCAGGTATCAATGAATTGTTTTCAGTATATGTACCTAAGAAATTCAACCGTAATCTTTTAAATTAACATAGAAATTTGATATTTCCATATAAAACATGAGCAGCATTGGGAGCTTAGGAGATGACAATTCAAAGGCATTTGTATCAGGCGTGACTGTGGATGGTGCTAAACTTTCCGGTACAGACAATGGAGTTAGGATCAAAACTTACCAGGTGAAAATCACAAACTAGACCTTCAATTTTAACTAGCCTATTGACAAGTTCATCTCAATTTAACTTTTAAACCCAATTCAATATAGGGAGGGTCTGGAACTGCTAGCAACATTATATTTCAGAACATTCAGATGGAGAATGTGAAGAATCCAATCATAATTGACCAAGATTATTGCGACAAGAGCAAATGCACTGAACAAGTTCGTTTGAATCTGATCAAATCTCCCATTACTAATCATCATGATAATAAACACTATTGTCTCTAATCATTTACTACCTATATTTTCAGAAATCAGCGGTCCAAATAAAGAACGTGGTGTACCGGAACATAAGCGGCACAAGCGCATCAGACATAGCAATAACTTTCAACTGCAGCAAGAACTATCCATGCCAAGGAATTGTACTCGACAAAGTGAACATTAAGGGAGGGAAAGCCAGTTGCAGCAATGCTAATGTGATGGATAAAGACGGTGTTTTACCTCAGTGCAAATCCACTTGATTAATAAGACCTATAAAAAAAACTCACATAGATGTATAAAAATACATATATACCGATACAAAGTATACAAAATTATGATATACACTTGTGGATATATACATGGACAATGAATTTAAACATATTGTCTATATGTCAAAAATAGTTTATGAATATACATATAGACAACATGGTCAAGAGATTTATTGTTTTAATGTATATATATACTACTAAACTACTTGTCTAAAATTTCATGAATAAAGGATTACGTTTTTAAGTGGTTATGTATCATGATGTGGTTACAGTATGATGTGTATTGTAGATTTTCAATTAAATACATAAAAATGAAAAAGATGACATGGCTGGTCAATGATGTTACTTGACCAACTAATTCAAGCTAATTGATACACGATGAACATCTAACGAAACAGAAGCGACTTTCATATTGTTTAGTTGTGCTCAAACCAGGCCGATAAACTCATTGGGCCTATAAGCCCATTAATATTTATCCGTGAGAGCGAAGTCTGTTACTTGGGTTACTAAACAAAGAGGCCTTTAGAAAACCCTAACTCTTACCGTAGCACCTGAGCTATATATTGCCGCAGCTAGGGTTTCCACTCCCTCACGCTAACACACATCACCGCAGCCATTTCCATCTCTCAACCAACTTCAAACAATGGCTGAACGAGGCGGAGAACGAGGTGCCGAGCGAGGAGGAGACCGCGGCGGTTTCGGACGAGGATTCGGAGGAGGTCGCGGCGACAGAGGAGGCCGGGGAGGTCCGAGAGGCCGAGGCGGCAGACGCGGAGGACGTCCGACAGAGGAGGAGAAGTGGACCCCAGTGACCAAGCTCGGCCGTCTCGTGCAAGCCGGAAAGATCCAGAAGCTCGAGCAGATCTACCTCCACTCCCTCCCCGTCAAGGAGTACCAGATCATCGACCTCCTCGTCGGCCCCACCTTGAAAGACGAGGTGATGAAGATCATGCCGGTTCAGAAACAGACCAGGGCCGGTCAGAGGACGAGGTTCAAGGCCTTTGTCGTCGTCGGAGACACTAACGGTCACGTTGGTTTGGGTGTGAAGTGCTCCAAGGAGGTGGCGACGGCGATCAGAGGTGGGATTATATTGGCGAAGCTGTCGGTTATTCCCGTGAGGAGAGGGTACTGGGGGAACAAGATTGGGAAGCCGCATACGGTTCCTTGTAAGGTTACGGGGAAGTGTGGGTCTGTTACGGTGAGGATGGTGCCTGCTCCGAGGGGTGCGGGGATTGTGGCGGCTAGGGTTCCTAAGAAGGTGCTTCAGTTCGCTGGGATTGATGATGTGTTTACTTCGTCGAGGGGGTCTACTAAGACTCTTGGAAACTTCGTAAAGGTTTGAACTTTCTTCATTTATTTAGTGTTTGGAGTTGTGTATGGATTGAAAGTTGATTCCTTTTTGATGGTTGCGTGTGGAGTTGTTTTGGGTAATTTAGCTTGTTGTAGTTGATGTAAAGTGAGAATTGCTAAGCTTGATTAGTTTGAATAAGCTGTCTGTGTTAAATGATGATTTGTTTGTGTTGTATTGAGCTGTCTGAATTTCATTATTTGTTTGTGTTATTGCTAAATTACAAGCTTAAATTTGATAACTTTTGATTCTTTCGTGAGAGTTTTTTTTGGGTAATATAGCTTGATGTAGTTGATGGAAGTAAATTGTTAACCTTTAGAGCTGTCTGTTAATGGTGATTTGTTTGTGTTGTATTGAGCTGTCTGAATTATAATTTGTTTGTGTTTATTGCTAAATCACAAAGCTTTGAAGTCGTTTGTACATATTCATCATTTTTGTGTTTATTGACTTGTTTGTGTTTATTGCTAAATCACAAGTTTCTATGATTAATCTTCATGATTTGGTTGTGTTTATTACTAAATCACAAGTTTCTATGATTAATCTTAATGATTTGGTTGTGTTTATTGCTAAATTTGAGATTACATTATAATCTTAGTTTATACATGTATAACATCATTTCACTTGAATTTTCACAGACGAGCTGGTGATATGTTTTTTTAGTATTTTCCATGTATTGCTTTGTAAGAACTTTTAAATGTTTGTTTTCTTCCTTTGAAGAACAATTAAATGTTTGTTCAGTATTTTTGAATCATTCATTGGTTAATCATGTGTAATTGTATTTTTGTAGGCTACATTCGACTGTCTCCAGAAGACTTATGGATTCCTGACACCAGAGTTCTGGAAAGAGACGAGCTTTAAAAAGTCACCGTACCAGGAGTACACTGATCTGCTGGCCGAGAAGGGAACTGCAACCAAAGCCATCACCGAGGTTGAAGACCAAGCCGCCTCCTAAATAAACAAACAAACAATGTCCCCCTTGTTTTGTTTTTGGATGATCCTTTCATGAGTTTTATTTTGTTCGAACCTTTAGTATATGTTGTTTGCTGGATTGCTGCTATCTTATGTTTTCATCATCTCCCCCAAACAAAGCTATTTTTGCTCTAGTTTTTTTTTTATAATCGATGGTTATGCCCTCTAGTATTTTTTTTACTTGAATTTCTCTAATTTTCTATCAACTTCGCTATGTTACACATTCTAAGGTTGATTACATAGGTGGATTGTTGGGAAACAAATACTAATAATAAACTAATACTTTTAGAATAATACTCCGTGAATTAAAAAGACAAGTCTGAAATGGATTGTTGAACTGTGAGAAGGTAATAGACTTAAATTATAAATTAAAAAGACAAGTCTGAAATGGATTGTTGAACTGTGAGAAGGTAATAGACTTTGAATAGAAGAGAATAAATCAAAAGTTGACGTATCTTCTCCGAAACTTCAGCTATTTCTAAATACGCGGATTCTGATTACTCTGTTCTCTCTCGCCTGATAAACCTTAGAATTGACTCTTTTTTTTAAAAAAAATTTTGGTTCTTTTTTAGTTCTTGTCGGAATCGTGAGAAGCTCTGTCTCTCTGTCGGAACCAATGGGGACTCCGGAGTTTCCAGATCTGGGGAAACACTGCTCCGTCGATATCTGCAAGCAAATCGATTTCTTGCCTTTCACCTGCGACCGTTGTCTCCAGGTTCCTCTCTCTCTATCTCTGTTTTGAATCACATGCAAAAAAGAATCGTCTTTGTTGCGAATAGTTGTGTCGTATGACTGTCTGAATCGCCTGTCTTCGATCCTGGGAACTACTATATCATCATCCTTGTTCTTTTGTCGTTCGTGTTCTGGGAGAACCAAGTGAAAAGTCTCCGTCTTTCTCTTAATTACCGCGAGGAAAATTCATCTTTTCTACATGCGACCAGTTTGATTTGATTTGTTCCGACATTAAGTTTATCACTTAAGTTCTTGTAATTACGAACCAACGTGTTGAGCCATCTGTCATTTCGAGCTTAATCATCGACATTTCGCAATTCTCCGCACTTAAATTCACCAGAGTTGTTCAAAATTCACTTAATTCATCATGATTGCCATTAAAGATTCGATCTTTTTGTTGGTTTACATTAACATATTTGAGTTTATGCCTGGTTCTTAAAGATTTGCATTTAAAGATTTGATCTTTTTTGTTTATGGCTTATGTGCACTCTCTTTACATTGATATATCTTTTATTCAGGTCTTTTGTTTGGATCACCGGAGCTATATGAAACACACTTGCCCCAAAGGCGACAGAGAAGATGTCACAGTAATTATCTGCCCACTCTGTACCAAAGGAGTACGGTTAAACCCAAACGAAGACCCAAACATCACATGGGAGAAACACGTCAACACAGACTGCGACCCATCAAACTACGAAAAAGCCACAAAGAAGAAGAAATGCCCTGTCCCAAGATGCAAGGAGCAGCTAACATTCTCGAACACCATCAAGTGCCGAGACTGCAGCGTCGACCACTGCTTGAAACACCGTTTCGGACCTGATCACACTTGTCCTGGACCTAGAAAACCTGAACCACCACGCTTCCTGGGTTTCATGAGTAGTGGGAGTAGTAGCAAGAAAGAAGCTAAAACAATAACAAGACCTAACAAACCTTCTTCTTCTTCGAGATGGTCTAATCTTCTATCTTCAGCAGAAGCTGGGATCACCAAGCTTGGTAACGACATTAGCCATAAGCTTCAGTTTTCGAGCAGCAGCAGCAGCGGCGGCAATGATGGTACGGTGGAGGTGTGTCCACAGTGCGGTGCGAAGTTCTCTTCTGTTACCGTTCTTGTGGAACATGTAGAGAAAACACATGAGAGGAACAAGAAGCAGCAGAATCATGGCAAAAGTCACAAGTACTGAACATCTTTTTTGTATTGTTTCTTCTCTTTTACTTGGTTTGATACAAACCAAAGAAAAAGTTTCACATTCTTTAAACTTAATTTTAAATTTGATTATATACCAAAGAAAATGTTATTGCCACATGTTATTTACCACATTCTTTCAACTTTAATTTGAAAATTGTTATATACCAAGAAAAATGTTATTGCCACATGTTATATACCATTTCTTAATTCTCTCTTGCTAGTTCTTTGAACTTAATATTGTCATTTATATAAGTTGACAAAAAAAAAATTTGTCATATAAGTATAAAAAAAAAAGAAGTTACTGCCACATGCTTTGGTCAACTAACTAGTACCGAATTGTTCTGGTTAACTGACGTCATCACTTACGTAATCTCCCGCGGTAAAAAAACAGATTACCGACCCCACGTGAATTCAACTTTAACGGCGTTAATAAGAAGTGACAGGCAGCTAACTTAACGGTGCAATTAAAACGTAATTAATTTGTGACAACGTGAACTTGTCGTAAGATTATTTTTTTTTTATCAAATATACTATCAGTTAATTTGACTCAGTGAAGAGTGAATCAGTCCATTGACTCTGTACACGAATTTCGAGAATATTCAGTGCACTAAAATGAAAAAATTTTACTTTCTAAAATACTCGAGAACATGCGCACACATACACTATACGAGTAATTAAGTACTAATTAAAGAATAATTTTTTAAAAAGATTACGTTTGCTTTATTTGCAAATGTTATGAGCTGGCGAAGAAAATGCAATAACTAACCCCAGCTGTAATTCGCATCTGACGGCTGAGATTACTTCCCTTATGAAGAAAAAGTAATTAAAAAAAGAAAAGAAGATATTAGGAGAGTAACGAAACGGCACAAGGTGGAACCCGCGTCGTGCCGTTGAGGAAGAAGAAGAAGAAGAGGAAGATCATTTAGCTGGAAGCTTGCTGGATCATCCGGCGAGTAAAACTCTACTCAGAGAACACAATCGGAGATACGGATTCGAGTTCTCTCCGGTCAATTTTTTCAGTCTCCGATTTGAGCTTTGATTCGAGGTAATTTGATCAATCTGGGCTGTTTAATCGTTGATTTACTCTGGATTAGATGATTATTCGTAGTGGATTGTGGATTGTTTGATAGATTAGAAGAGTAGTAATGTGATTCTTCAGTTTCAGGCGAACGATTGAGTTTTGAAGGAGTACCTTCTTGACCGAGGAAGCTCTAGGGCTTTGTTCGGTGGATCAAGAGGGGGAGGAGAGGAGATACTTTTGATTTAGTTGGGGTCGGAGAAGAAGAATGAGTGCAGTGTCGGGGGTGATCTCGAGGCAAGTTTTGCCTGTGTGTGGTAGCCTTTGCATTCTCTGCCCTGCGTTTCGTGCTAGGTCTAGGCAGCCTGTGAAGAGGTACAAGAAGCTCATTTCTGATATCTTCCCTCGCAATCAGGTTTGGTCATTTACACACTCTTCTTCTATTAGACTTGTTGTTTGCTAGTTCTATAGTTACTTGCTTTGACTTACATTGCCATGCTCATAGATTGTTAAATTAGGCGCTCTTTGTGGGTGTAAGTAACATTTTCTATTATCAAATCGTGACTAGTTCTGCAATCTGTGTTTCTATTTTTTATCATGTGTTGCGTGAATTTGGCTTCTTTTTTTTTTAATCTTGCATGCTTCTCTCTTTTCTTTGTTGAACTGATTTTCATTTCTCTTTGAGTCACTAGAATAGGAAACGGGAGGTTACCTCTTGGTTATCTTGGTGGGTTTGGTTTACTAACTTCTCACTGCTTACCATTTCTGACAGGAGGAAGGCCCAAATGACCGGAAGATTGGAAAGCTATGTGAGTATGCTGCAAAGAATGCCGTGCGTATGCCAAAGGTACAATTTTTTCCAACGCCAAGTCTAAGCACATTTACATATGTGAAAAAAAATTTGTTAGTAACTTTAGTATGGATATTAGCAACTCCTACTTATGGTTTTGGTCAGTTTATAGTTTTAAGTCAGATTACTCATTAAAGTGTTGTAGTCATATCGCTTGTCTCCTAAATTGTACTTTTCTGTTGTTTAATATACGCTTTTTCAGATATCAGAATCTCTCGAACAAAGATGTTACAAGGAATTGAGGAATGAGAATTTTCAGTCGGCGAAGATAGTCATGTGCATATACAGAAAGCTTCTGGTCACTTGTAAGGAGCAAATGTGAGGTCATCCTTCTTTAGTTTTCTTTACAAAACACCTCATATTTTATCTTGTGTCCAAGATCTTCTGTGGTTTAACATATGAACTCAAGAAGCTTGCTTGAAAACTGTAAACTATCACGACAGCAGGAGTATTTAGACATGTTTAGATAACTTGATTAATTGTCATTGTTTTTTTTTTTCAGGCCTCTTTATTCTAGTGGTTTTCTAAGGACAGTGCAAGCTCTTTTGGATCAAACTCGACAAGATGAAATGCAAATAGTTGGATGCCAGTCTCTTTTCGAATTTGTAAATAACCAGGTCAGCTTACATGCTTGATAGAATTCTCTTGTAGCCACATGTCAGGGTGCTGTTTAATATAGTGATGGCCTTAAGAAATAATGATATAGCATGACTGATTGATGCTATCAAATTTTTCAGAAGGACGGCAGTTCCCTATTTAACTTAGAAGGCTTTCTTCCGAAGCTGTGCCAATTAGCACAGGAAGGTGGGGATGATGACAGGTCGCGGAGCTTGCGTGCAGCAGGACTTCAAGCCCTTTCAGCAATGGTAATTCGGTTATGGTGTTATGTCTCTTTAGATTCTCTTCTTATAAATTGCAAGTTTACAAGTATCTTCTAATGCATTCTGGTCTTTATCTATTTCTAGATTTGGCTGATGGGTGAATACTCTCATATTCCCAGCGACTTCGACAATGTAAGTAGATCCCAGGGCCAGGCACTAGTTTCTTTTGTTTTTGACAAATATTTTTGGGTTTCCAGGTCCTATATATCTGATCTGCTTTCCTGCTTCGAACTTAGTTGATTTCTTGTATCTAACGAAGGAAAACTTGTTGGTTTTGCTTTCCAAATTCCTTGGCCGAAGGTTAAAATGCAATAATAATCTAGCAGTTAAGTTTGGCCAACTGTTAATTTATGTAGAATTGGGGAGTTGGATCATTGGTAGAATTTTCTATTTGGCAAATTTTAGATAGCACAAGTTAATATCTGTTAACTGATCAATTTACTTGCATGGCAGGTTGTCTCAGGAGTCATCGAAAATTATGGACACCCCAAAAAATTAACAAATCCTTCTGATAGTGGCAGAAAATGGGTGGATGAAGTCTTGAAAAATGAAGGTCATGTAGCTCATGCAGATTACCATATAAATGTTCCTTCTTGGAGAACGGTTGTGAATGACAAGGGTGAACTAAATGTCAAAATGTAAGCTCTTCTCTCGTCAGTTCTTTTTACGTATGCTGTTTATGATTCTTTCCCTCTCTTCAATGTATTTTTCTTTTTTTCAGGGAAGATTCCTTGGACCCTAGCTTTTGGTCCAAGGTTTGCCTACACAACATGGCCAAGCTAGGTGAAGAAGCCACAACCATGAGACGTATTCTCGAGTCTTTGTTCCGTTACTTTGACGAAGGATATCTATGGTCAACCGAAAATTCGATTGCATTCCCAGTTTTAAGAGATCTACAATTTTTAATGGAAATATCTGGTATTACGCTCTCAGTATTTTGTCATTTATCCCTTCTCGCATGATCAGTGTTTTGAAATAGTTCTGCCATCTTGCAGGGCAAAGAACACACTTTCTACTGTCCATGCTAATTAAACACCTTGATCATAAAAGTGTGCTTAAGCAGCCAAGCATGCAGCTTAATATATTAGAGGTTACCACCTCCCTTGCTGAAAATGCGAAAGTTGAACACTCCGCAGCAATAGTCAGCGCAATAAGTGATATCATGAGGCACCTGAGAAAATGCATGCATTCTTCTCTAGATGAAGCAAATATGGGACCTGAAGTAGCAAACAGTAACAGAATGGTCAGCGTAGCTCTCGATAAGTGCCTCGTCCAACTGACCAAAAAGGTATATAATTATAGAGTGAATATTGTATCTTCTTCTCTCTCTTCAATATATACTGAGGCTGATCTATCGATTTTGTAAGGTCGGAGATGCTGGCCCAATTCTGGATGCTATGGCAATGATGTTGGAGAATATCTCAGCTGTGACAGATGTGGCAAGATCCACAATTGCTGCTGTTTTTCGATCTGCTCAAATTATAGCCTCTGTACCAAATCTGTCATATCAAAACAAGGCAACCTCTCAGTAACATCTATTTTTTCTTTTCCTCTTGTCATTGATAGATTAGATAAGTTCTGTTGAAATTGAGCTTTTATTACATTTTTTGTTGCAGGCTTTTCCAGAGGCCTTATTCCATCAGTTACTTCAAGCTATGGTCCATCCAGATCATAAAACACGGATTGGCGCCCACCGTATATTTTCTGTAGTGCTGGTACCAACCTCAGTCTGCCCACGTCCTTCCTCAACCGCTACTGACCTTCAAAAAGGAATGGGTCTTCCTCGTTCACTTTCAAGGACTGCGTCTGTCTTTTCCTCTTCAGCAGCCCTTTTCGAGAAGCTTAGGAAGGATAAATTCTCGTCAATTCTAACTTCTGATCAGAGCCAAAACGAATTGCCTGAGGAAGAACCTGGAAACAATAGGGGGACAATCCTTGACAAATTGGAAGCTTCATACAGTCAAGCATATAGCTCTTGGAATCAACCAGTGACCTCAGTAGCAGATAACTCTGTGGCTCATCTAAACTCTGATCTGGTACATTCTTCCAGCTTCTAATCTACAGCACCTACAATAGTAAAATATAACTTGAAAGGGGTCGATTTTTAAATGTTTAGGATTCATTCAATCTGCGATAGGCTGCATTTAAACCTGTTGCAACTGTTACGTCTTGATTTATGCTTATATTTCTTACTTCTTAGGTAGACCTTGGATCACTCACTCTTTAATTTGTTTTCTTATATGCTCCCCAGGATGCTGTTTATATAAGGTTAAGTAGTCACCAGATAGGTCTTTTGCTATCATCAATCTGGGCGCAGTCCATATCTCCTGCAAATACACCAGATAATTATGAGGCGATTGCTAACACCTACAGTCTTGTATTGTTGTTCTCTCGTGTTAAGGTAAAATACTATTTCAGATCAATAATTGCTACCTCTGCATTTGAGTGTTTCTTAAAGATCTGTGAGCAAAGTGTGATTAGATCTCTGTGAATTATTTTCTGACAACTTTTTGTTAAACATATCACAAAACTCTTATTTTCAGAATTCAAGTCACGACGCTCTGATTCGGAGTTTCCAAATGGCACTTTCCTTGCGAGATATTTCTTTAATAGAAGGAGGTGAGCTTCTACATGTTTTTGATCCTTTATCCACATTAAAGGAAAAGAACAAGTTCTTGGTTTCTTGGATCTACTAGATATATGCTGAAGTAAATATCCGTGTTAGGAGGAAGTGCTGTGTTTGAACATCTTTTTAAAAGCTATTGTGTTACTTTGAACCTCTGCTTCAGATCCTTTGGGATTTTAGTAAATTATTCCTAATGTTTTCAGGACCACTTCCTCCATCACGACGAAGGTCACTCTTCACTCTAGCTGCATCGATGGTTCTGTTTTCCGCAAAGGCATTCAATCTTTTTCCTCTGGCTGATTCCACAAAAGTAGCACTTCAGGGACCAATGGTACGTTGATCATTGTGATGAAAGTGTTGCCACACCTTCAATGTTTATTTCTCTATATTCTTATGGTCCTAATATCTATGGCATGAGAGAGAGAAATTATTTTCCACTTTGCTTTAACTTTCTCTTCTACTTGATTCAGATTGATCCATTCTTGAGCTTGGTTGAAGATCACAAGTTGAAGGCTGTAAATCCAGATCAACTGCCGAAAGTTGCGTATGGATGCCAAGAAGATGATGCTTCAGCTATAAATACTCTTTCAAACATATCAATCTCCACTGAGCACAGCAGAGGAACCCTCGTCTATGAAATTGTCAAAAGCTTAGAAGATATGTGCAATGTAAGCCGATTTTCCATCACTATCTCCCCCACTAAACTGCTGGTAAATCACTTAGTAACCAAAGTAAACTGTTTTTCAGTCTGAAATGGACAAAATGCGGGAGCAGCTGCTCACTGAGTTCATGCCGGATGATGCATGTCCACTCGGAACCCGCTTTGTAGAAGAAACCCAGAAATCTTTTCAGACTGACTTCGGAGATGTTAAACCCCAAAAGGTACTTACTAGCTCTTCTGCTTCACATACCACTTGAGATGAACATTGTGTTGAACCTTGGTTAGTATCTTCAGGATGCAGCACTCTTCTCTCATGAGGATCAAGACTTTGTAGATGTCACTGAAACCGTTACAACGAATAATCCTGTAACAGTTGCTGAACTCCCAGACCTCCTGAGCGTCAATCAAATTCTAGAATCTGTAAGTTCGAGAAATTAGATTACAAAGTCATCACCTCAATACTAACTTTAGTTTTTTTTGTTTTGTTGAAAGGTCGTAGAGACAACACGTCAAGTGGGTAGAATCTCCTTCCACACTGCAGCTGACGCTTCATACAAAGAAATGACGCTTCATTGCGAGAATCTATTAATGGGAAAACAACAAAAGATCTCGAGTCTTTTGAATTCTCAGCTACGACATGAGAGCTCTGTTAACAGCTCTCCACGACAGCATGATGAAGAGAACAAGATCGCAACGTTCCATCCTATGATCAATTCCGCATTTGACACCGAGGTATACGTCTTTATGGTCTTGAAACTAATCCAAGCCAACTCTCCAATCATCATTTTTGTACTGACGATTACTAAAAAACTTGTTTAGGTTGAAGTCCCTCTACTGGGGAAGGACTTTGACATGAAATCGCCAAGAACACCATTGAGAATGAAGTCGCCAAGAACACCAACCAGAACTATTCAGACACATTGCTATTCAGAACTCCAAGATAACACAGAAGCATATAAACTACCAGCCTCGAGCCCTTACGACAACTTCCTTAAAGCTGCTGGGTGTTAATCATATGGGAAGAACCAAACCATGAGTCGCTTTGGTTTCTAAGTCTCTTGAGTCACATTTTTTAGTTTCTTCATACAGAGAACATGGTCTCGTAGAGGTTCTCTGTTCCTTTTTCACTTAATTCTTTATCCAATTTATTTGTTTCTTCCTGGTGTGATGTGTATAAAGTACAAAGAGGCCATCTGGTTTTCAGATGGTGTTGTAATTTTAAGATTATTTGATTCTACAAGAAAGACTTTGTTGAAAGGTTTGAGCATTATGTACACTGAACTCTTCTACGATCAAATTTCTAATTTTGTGCAATTAGATAAGCAAATAAAGATTGCAGTTCAACATAAGACTATTTAATACCCATAAGAGAAGCTAACAAATAGGAAATGTAACAAAGGGAACTATGCATCGTTATATTCACTCTCTCATTTGCTTTGCTTTGCTTAACTCTCTCATTTGCTTTGCTTAACCTCTTGAAGCATCTCAACTACTTTCTTCATCTTTGGCCTTTTTGCAGGTGTGATGTCTGTGCAAAGCAATGCAACTTTCAGAGCTGCAAGCATCTCTCTCCTCCAAGCAAAGGAAACAGTGCTAAGCTTAGCATCAAGTATCTGCTCCGGTGTCTCTCCTCTCCCTGAAGCTCCATGGACCCATTTCACCAAATCTACTCCTTCACCAAACTCTTCCTCAACCGGCGCTCTTGAGGTCAGAATCTCAAGCAACACCACTCCGAAGCTGTATACATTCCCCGGTGCAGTCACTTGCATTGTGTATGCATACTCTGAGGACAAAAAAAACAAGAAAATATGTTGGATATTATGAAGTTATTGGTAACAAAAGCTAAAGACTATTATATATACCTGGAGGAATGTAGCCAAAGGAACCAGCAACTGAGCTAATACTTGCAGTGCCTCTGGACGGATCCAAAAGCTTCGATATTTCGATTTCCCCAAGCACTGGTTTGTAACCAGAGTCCAGCAATACATTGCTAGAGGAAACATCAAGGTGAATAATGGCGACATGGTGGAGAAACGCTAACCCTTCTGCTACTCCAACGGCTATGGACAGTCTCATCGGCCAGTCAGGTTGGTACTCTGACTTCTTAGCAGACTCATGAATTAGCTGAGCTAAGTTACCGTTAGGTAAATGCTGATGCAACAAGAGAGCAACGTCTTCGTATATAACAAACCCAATCGGTGTAACCAAATGGTCATGACAAAGCTTGCTGAGTCTCTCAAGTTCTCTGATCATTTTGTTTTGATGCTGAGTTATAGCTCTGTCCATAGACTTGAGCTTCTTCACCGAGACAACCATCCCTGAAGGCATAACGGCTTTATAAACCGAACTGAAAGTTCCTGTGCTGAGTTTGTTTGTCTCCTTCATAGTTGCTTTCACAACTGCATCAAGATCAATCCCTTGTTTAAGATTCTCAAGGAAAACATTTCCAGCTAGAATCTCCGGTTGCTCATCCTCGACGTTTTCTTCAACGTCGACGTTTTTCGCAGCTGCTTTCTCTTGTTTCTCCCTCATCATGAAGAGAAGAACCACCACGGAGACTGATACAAAGACGGCAACACCTGAACCAATCACTGCAAGCACAATCCTGTAGGAGACTCTGTGATTGTACCTCAAATGCTCATAAGAATATCCACAGGAAGAGCTCAACGGCGATCCACAAAGCTCTTTGTTCCCCGAGAAGCTCGAGTTCGGAGACTTTTGAAAGGGGACAAAGACTGGAACTGGTCCGCTCAAGAGGTTGTTTGAGAAATTAACCTCAAACAAACTCATCATACCTTTTAGCTGTTGCGGTATGGAGCCTGTGAGCATATTGTTAGAGACATCCAAAGACACGAGCTTGTCCAGCCTTCCTAACTCTGAAGGCAATGGTCCATGAAGATGGTTGAAACTCAAGTTAAGCGCTATCTGCAGACTCCTCATCCGACCAATCTCTGGAGGAATGGTTCCAGTCAAGTAGTTTCGACCCAGCTGAAGCTCAAGGAGCTTCACACAGTTTCCAATCTCATGTGGGATGTCTCCTCTAATAGAATTCTGATCAAGGAGCAGATACTGAAGCCTCGGCATGCTGCAAAGCTCCTTGGGAATGGTGCCGTTGAGTCTGTTGTTACTCAAATCAAGCTTGTTGAGGTTTCCTAACCCAAGAAACGTTTTAGGGACTTCACCAAAGAGACTGTTACCAGAGAGAATCAGCTCTTGAAGACTCATGAGCTTACCAAGCTCTGCTGGGATGGCTCCAGCGAAGCCATTAGCTGCTAGATTCAGCAGAGTGAGGTTAGAACACTTTGAGAACTCTCCAACAATCTCACCTGAGAGACTGTTATTGTCTGCTTCAAAGTAAGTAAGTCCACTAACGTTACCGATGGTCCTCGGAATGGCTCCCACAAGCTCGTTGTTCCCAATTCTAACGCTGGAGAGGCCGCTGCAGATTCCCACCTCTTCAGGTATCTCACCGGTGAATCTATTCTGCGTCAAGACCAAAACTTGAAGCTTCCCTTTCTCAAAAACCCCCTTTGGAATCTTCCCTTCAAGCTTGTTTGAGTGAAGATTCAACAGCTCCAGCTCAGAAACCAAACCTAACCCTTTAGGTATCTCACCAACCAACTCATTCTCATAAGCTGTAAACACTCTTAGATTACTCAGATTCCCTATCCATTGAGGTATGGTACCGTTTAAACCGTTTCCAGAGATTTGAAACTCCTCTAACCTCTCTAACACCATAAGCTCATCAGGTATCTCTCCCACAAGCAAGTTATTAGAGACGTTGAGTGATCTAAGACCTCTAAGGCTACCAAACTCAACTGGGATCCCACCAGCAAAACGGTTTAGAGACAAATCAAGAAACTCAAGCTCAGACAAGTCGCCAAAGGAAGCAGGGACTGGTCCGTTGAAGCTGTTACCGGAGAGATCTAGATGCTTTAAGCTTCTGAGGTCAGAGATTAGAGTGGCGTTACCTTTGAGATGAAGCCCTGAGAGGTCAAGCATTTCAACGAACGAGTTGTTGGCACCACCGCACTTGAGCCTAACCCAGTTACAATAGTCTGTGCCGTTGCTACTCCATCCTGGAACACTAAGCTCTCTGTGGATAGCTAACAATGCGGCTTCATCGCTTAGCTGAGCTTCGCCAAGATTAGATTTTGATAAGAACCCAGCAATCAGAAGAGCTGACAAGAACCAGAACGCCATTTTTTAGAATTGAAATCAATCACACACAAGAGTGTTGTTCAAAGTTTTGATCTTTTCGCCATTAAAGCTTTGGTTTTTGAGTCAAAGGAACTGTTTTTAGCTGTTTTCGGACAAAACCCATGTCAGATTTGTAAGAAAAAGAAGTGCTTTTGAGTGTGGTTTGGAGACAAGACAGAGAGAGCAAAGCCCATGTTTTTAGGGAGATGAGAGAAAGGAAACATCCATCAGAGAGCGAAGACTGATCATAGAGTTAAGAGAAAACAAAATGCATTTCATGTTTTTTTTATAATTATCACGAAAATTATGATTGCAGAACCAAACAAAGATCCTCACTTCAGAGACAGAGAGAGAGAAGAGAGAGAATCCACCAAAGCAAACGCACTTGGGAAGGAGGGAATATATTTTCTTATTTATCTATGTTTAATTATTTAATATTTAGTATTAGATTAATTTCTTTTGATATAAAGTTTTTATTTTTTTTTTCACGAGACAGTGCAAGTGATGACTGATGAATGAATGGATGAAAGCGCATAAATATATCTGACACAATTTTTTACTTTTTGAGATAAAGAATTTTTCAAAAAGATTAAAGAAAAAAATGTACTGTGTACGTTTTGATAATTCTTTTCTTCTGACGTTTTTCTGAACCATTCTGTCACAATGTTCAATACCACAACAGTAAAAGATTTTTTTTTCTAATTTATAATCTTTTTGATTGCCTTCTTTCAGATATATTTTTATTATCCCAATGTATAGCAAATGAAGATTTTCCCCCAAATTTTATTTTAAATCCAAATGTGGAAATGGTTTTTACGTCGTATCCACAACATAAAAACTTGTTATAAAAAATGTATAGCACGACATAATGCCTTTTATGACGTAAAATCAAACAGAAAATAGATAGTTATTTTGAACAAGGAAATTGGTTTTACAAAACCTATACTTTATATTCATTACACTTAAACAGAAAATCTCCAGTTTATAATATTTCTCCTATTCGTATTTCGTAGATAGTATTTATAGGCTATGTTTTCTATTCTTTTGTTTTTGAACATCTACGCTCGACATGCAGCAAACGCTTTTGCCACTGGGAATCTACTTTCCTGTCATGTTTTGCTGATTACTTTAACCACTATCGATGTTTGAAGTTACCAACTTTGTTGACATTCATGAATATAATACTACTATAGATTAATATGAATGGATATGATTGGTTTTCCGAATTTATAAAAATTAGTAATAATTTTGTGAGTTGCTCTATGTAATAAACGATTTGTCAAAACATGGTACAAGACATGTTTTCCCAAATATCCGGCCCGAACATCGATATTAAAGTCTTTTGAATAGTATTAATGGTTATATTATCTTGTAAGAATGAAACCAATGTTCCATGATAATATAGTTATGTCAAGTGAAAAAATAAGATCGAAAAATATGCTACAACATTTTTTGGAGGTTTCGAATATTCATTTAAACAGAGACACATATATGTATGAAGTTTGGATTTATGATTTATATATTTATTAAAAGTTTGGGATATGTTGAAATTTGATTCTGAATCTATGTCATACTCAAATTTGGAATATGATTCATTTAACCGGTTTGGTGGTTGTTTTGATCGTGTTAGTTGAGTGTTGTTGTGGAAGAATGTCTTCAGCATCTTTTTTTTTTGTAACTGGTCTTCAGCATATCTTCACCGCACTAATATATATATTACAATTTCTCTAAGTCAAATGCTAAAAGAAAAAAACAAAGAGAAAATGTAGAATAGCTAGTAATGTCGACTCCCTGTACATGATAGGTTTAATTTCAGAATTGTATTGAAGATCAAACAAAAGATTGAGAACTCATATAATAGAACGAGAAAGAGTGTGTGGGGGTCACTCACGGGATGGGTACAAAAGGAAAGTGGCTCTTACGGTTAGGCAAAATTGTAGGACCCAACTTTGTCTACCTCGACCACCACCACTCACCCCCGTCCCATCGTTTATTATTTTATTTTGATTTCATAATGACAATAGGAAGTTTTGTTTTCTCAAATCTCTATAAGACTTTACTTAATTCCAAAACATATTCAATTATAAACCTTCCTTGGTTTAGTTTTGGTATGAATTTACACAACTCATGGCAACCAAAAAAATGTTGAACTCTTCTTTTGGATTTGGTCAATTTCTCTTAATATAAAACATTCTTCGAGGTCACTTATGAGAACAGTAGTTAGCAAAAAAAAAAGACGTTGATTTGATTACCAAAAAAATTGATTCTAGTTTAACTAATATTTCTCAATGTTGTGTCAGTCCGAGTTCGAGTGATCACTGGGATAAAATTAATATAACATGCTATGATTTCGGAATTATGAAGGATTACGGGTTTCGGTCCAAACCTCTTGATATTAAAAAAGTGTTTCTAAATGTTTTTAATGGTATAAAATAGTTTTGAATAAATTATGTCACTATTTTGTATATTCAAGTTTTTGTTTGGACTTTTTTTATTTCCTTCTTTTTCAATATTGTTTTACAATGTAAACTCAGTTTCTTATTTAACATTTGGTTTGCCTTTTGATGTTTTTTGTCAGTGTAATTGGGATTAAATCTTCCTTCATATTTCACTGAATTTCCCGTACATTTTATTATCTGATTAGTATTAATAGGTATCAGGCAAATCATAAGAAGAGCAGGAAGAAAAAGAGAAGACATAATGATGCAAACACCTCGTTGCTTTAAACTCGTGAAGATAAGCTATTCTTAAAAGTCAAATTAGTTGTTTCAAAGTTTCATCAGTTAACAACAAAATAAAATGTTAACCAATGATTACAGTGAGAACTAAGTCATTACCATATGAATGCTTTACCTATCAAACTAACTTTCTGCGTAATCATTTTTCAAACTGCAATTTATAACTTTGCTTTCGGATTCTTAAAACGAAGATTAAGGCGAGATTTATGCTCTCATCATTACGGATTTGTGGTATGTCGTACCAAAAACTTTATATTATAATTATTAATCACCAACTTTAGCTAACAAACTGTACGATTTAATTAATATTTTGCGAAACTGTGGTGATCACTTCTTTTTTTTTTCCCGTCAAAGTTTTTTTATATATTATAAAAAGGGCAGAGCCCATTACAAATTACAAAGACCAAAAACAAACCGGGCCACACAATACAACTCTTTCTTTACCCTTATTTTCTTTGTTCACATATAGTTAGTGTAACTTTATAATGTTTTTCCATATAATGTTAACGTTCATATTTGTGAAGGTTTACAGGATTATATATCAGTTAAAATGATGTACTCATGTACAGTATAAATTTTTTTGAGCAACAGTATAAATATGTAAGAAATATACTCTTTTCTCAAAAACGTATATAAGAAATACAAAAATGAAAGGAAATGTGAAAGGACATAACTCGGCTGTCCATCGTGTAGTGTACCAAATGGGACATGTGGAAGGTTGAAGCAAAGCTATCCCCACTTTTTGTTGTTTATTTTCTATCTTTTTATACAACTTTTTCTATTCCTTTTTTCATAAAGAAAGTGATTAGAAAAATGTCACACAAATATATCTTTGGCAGTAATGTTGATTGGGACTTTAGCTCTCGCTTTATCGGACACATATCATGACCTTTGGATCATGGTCTGTCCCTATTATTTTAAGCATTCATCGACATTTCTTTTGCTTTTCTTATATCAATTTTCAGTTTTCAGCATAATAATACAAAAAAAAAAACAAATTCTATTTCCAAACTAGAATCATGGCTCCTGGTTTGGGCCTAACTGAGCTGGACTATATATCATATGGGCCTGCTATGGAACTATTTCCAGTTCAAATGGGCTTTTGTGGTTACAAGAGCAGTCCCTAAAATACAAGGTTGTTTGTAGATAAATTATATGATTAGACTAACTAAAAACAGCAAACCTTTTTTTTCCTCTTAGTTGATCATTTCCTCCACGATGATGATTGAGTCGCTGGATGCAGTCATGCAGAAGGGAGACGTTTTTGAAGCTTATTGATCAATAAATCTTATGTTGTTTTTCCCTCCAATTCCAATCCAAGATGTAACTCATTAAATTTTCACCTACATAATTATAAGGTCAGTAGATACGCCGAACATCGTTTAAATTCGCGATGTTCAGTTTTGACTTTTGGTATTGGTTAATTTAGTTTAGATTTTTGAACGTTGAATATTTTTCAAAGGTGGATCGGTTTGGTATTTGCTTTAATGTTTGGGCGTAAATTAGTTTGACTTAGCGAGCAAATCATGGCGATGATTAATCAGCGGAGACCAGATGTGGACTTGTGGAGTTCCCTTTCATATGAACACACACATGGCACAATTAATTGTAAATCTCGTCCACTGTTTTCTTTGTTTAAACGTTAACATTCCTTATAGAATTTTAACGTGAAATCTTAATTAAACAAAACAAATTTACTACGTCGATTGCAGAAAAAGGAACCAAAAAGTTGACTATGCTAACGTATGATTCAATGGATTAACAGTTCATGGTGCATTTACAGATCTAATAGCTAAACCGACTTCAGCGTCATTTGATCGTAACATTTTTTCTTATTAAAATATACAATATTTTAGCTCCATCAATTGGATGCAGGACTCACTGATACATTGTATTTATGGCTTATGGTTTATGTTGCATGAAAGTATTTTGTGTCGGTTGGATTAAGTAATATTTTTTCTTTGAGAAAATGGTTAATTAATAGTTCGTGAATATAAAAAGGTAAGATCATTCAGGTTTGTCCAAGTAGTTGAAGTAATTAAGTGTTTTTTTTTCTTGTTTTCTTCCACTTTTGTTACTTCACAATGTTTCATTATTAAAGAGAACAAGAAAGCGCACAATTCATCTAACATGTTAAACGATTGAACCTTGTGTAGATGTTTTTTCTTTGATCACATCACTAATATTCAGCTTAAATATATATATCCGATGTGTAATAAATTCTTGTTTGGAAGGTTCGTCGCATATTTTTCAGCGTCATATTTCAGATCATGATGATATAATTCACATTTGAAAAGTTAGCAATACTCTTTTTTTTTTTTTTTAAGTTAGCAATATTCGATGTTGGAAACCCGATCGAGATAACATGACAGACAATGAGTCACACAATGCGGCTCGTAAGGTGCGGTCTTCAACGTGGCCCTAGTTTGTGTTCGCATCTCTTATATTATACGTCTGGTTAAAAGATGAAAATTATTATTCTATTTTTAAAATAAACAATTTTATTCTATACTTCCTAAAATGTACATGAAGCTTCATCATCTTTCTCCTATTTACTAATTTATTATGTGTTAGTGTTACCTAACCCTATATATAGGCTACACGGTCCTTCTTGATATAAGTGAGCTAATCAATAAGAGTGGTGATCTTAACTTAAAAATGTCTCTTTATCACTCTCTTTGCTTTCTCCTCCTCCTCTCTCTATGCCATGGCTCTCACAGTCACAACCGGGGTGTCCGACCACGTCGAACTCCTCATCTAGATGGTAAGAAAATCACATTTTTCATATTCACTAGCTATTACGATAAATCAAAACATTAGTTTGTAAATATGTCAATGGTTTCTACTTATATAGGGCTTCTCCCAAATGGCAACTTTGAGCACATCCCTCTCAAATCAAACATGAAGGGCCGACAAATAATCGGCACAAACTCTCTCCCTCACTGGCAAATCTCCGGCCATGTAGAGTTAGTCTCCGGCGGACCACAGCCCGGAGGATTCTATTTTCCGGTCCCACGTGGGGTCCACGCGGTTAGACTAGGAAGCTTAGCATCCATCTCTCAAGATGTGAGAGTAAAGCGAGGTTTGGTCTACTCTCTAACGTTCGGAGCCACGAGGAGTTGTGCTCAGGATGAGAACATCAAAGTCTCTGTGCCTGGTCAGGCCAATGAGCTTCCCATCCAGACGGTCTTTAGCTCCGACGGTGGCGACACTTATGCTTGGGCTTTTAGGGCAATGTCCGATGTGGTTAGAGTCACTTTCCATAACCCTGGTGTTCAAGAAGACCGTACGTGTGGACCCCTGGTAGATGTTGTCGCTATCAAAGAGATTCTTCCTCTCCAGTATAACCGAGGTAAAAATAATATATTAATACTTCAATGTGAGATGTTTTATAGAAAAATTGGTCTTAAAATATAAAATATTTTTATAGTTTACGATAATTTTAAATTTATTAAAAATTGATTCACCAATAATATTTTACTATATTAGTTATATGATTGGTTAATTCACATTAAATTTGTATTATTAATTTTAAGAGTAATTTTTTTAATTCATGTATTTTTAACCGAAGCATGCTATAATATAATACAGAGAGAGAGTTATTACTTATTAATCATTAGTTTTGAACAGTATGAAGTTTTGTTACTTTCTCTTTTGGTCCTTATTTCGGCTTGATGTTTCAACTTCACCCTGTAACTTTGTTTCTTTATCCTCACGTAAATAATCATAGGAAACTTGGTGAAAAACGGAGGGTTCGAGATTGGTCCACACATATTCACTAACTACTCTACCGGAATCTTGATTCCGGCAAAGATCCAAGACATCATCTCTCCACTTCCGGGATGGATCATCGAGTCCCTCAAGCCGGTGAAGTACATCGATGAACGTCATTACAAGGTTCCGTTTGGACTTGCAGCCGTCGAGCTCGTTGCCGGAAGAGAAAGTGCAATCGCTCAGATCATACGTACCGTCGCCGGAAAGGCATATATGCTCTCTTTCACGGTGGGAGACGCTCAAAACGGCTGCCACGGGTCGATGATGGTGGAGGCGTTTGCGGGAAAACAACCGTTCAAGCTTCCTTTCGTGTCAGAAGGTAAAGGAGCTTACAAAACAGGACATTTTAAGTTTGTTGCCGATTCAAACCGTACTAGGTTGACTTTTTACAGTGCGTTTTATCATACTAAGCTTCATGACTTCGGCCATCTTTGTGGACCTGTTCTTGATAGTGTTATTGTACTTCCGGCTCATTAATAATTTGAAGGGTCCTTCTTGATTATATTCATACTGAATGTTACAATAAAAAAACCGTTTTTTATTGAGTCACATGCACTTTTATACTTCTCCCTTACACGTTTAGTCACTTCTAACTATATAGGTACTTTGAAACCTGAAAAGTTACATTTCTGTTAGTGTCCATTTCGTTGGTAAATAACTATAAAAGAAATTAACTATAATCTGACCAATGAGAAAATCGTTTATCTTCGGTGAGAATAATTAATCCTGCCCATTGAAGATGAATAACGTAGTCAATTTCAAAGAGAATTGATGAGATTGATATTTTATGAGAATACTCACGATTTTCCTGGACATATGGATACGGGAGTGGAGTTTTTACCAAAGAAGTTTTGAGAGTAAACTTCGTGAGATGAGCGATGAGGAGTTGAAGGTGCGGTGGGTGAACCATTTAGTTAGATATCTGAATATCTCAAGCAATCTATCTTTCAATATGATTCTTAACAAGAATTATAAACTGATATGGGTTACTCTTCCTCAAGAGCAATCACATGAAGCTTAAAAAGCACAAGAACTTAAAAGAAGGAATCATGGTTAATTTCCTTATAAATTATTACTCCAGATAGATTTGTGATTTGTGGAGGAAGATAATGCTTCCCTAATCATATAGAAGTAACAGATTTTTGCTGAGTGATAAAACTTTAATATATACTATATATATATATGATCTACATATGTTTGTAGAATTCAGCAAACGAAATAACTTTTCTTGTGTCGATTAACAAATAAATAACTCGATTTATTAAAAAAAAAATAAAAATATATATATATATATAGGAATTTTCCTTTGTTTAAAAAAAGGGAAGAAAATAAATGTTAATAAAATTAGTATCCAAAAAATATAGGAATTTTCCTTTATTTAAGAGTAAATATCTATTTTGCTAATATAATCCGGTAAACTCGAACCGATCTTAACCGGGTATATAACGAAATGTTTCAATCCGTTTAATTCGAACTAACCCAACTTAACCGGGTATATAACCCTCTCTCCCTCTCTCTTAAGACACAAGGAAGATCAAACCTTTTTGGATCGATTTAAGTTTCAGAGATGACGGAGGAGAAGGCGAGTGTGTTGTGCAATTTCTGCTGCAGCAGCAGGTAAACCGGAAACGGTTCTGTTTTCTAGAGTTTCTCTGTTCAATTACGTATCTTTTGTACAGATACGGATGCAGCTCTGAGCAAAGTCTAGAGGAACAAGACAATGAAGCTGTGGTATGTATATATTATATAAGCACTTCTTCTTTTTCAACGATCATGCATTTGAATCTCTTCTTGTCTCTGCAGCGAGAGGTCCAGAGGTTACAGCTTTTGATCAGGAGGATGAATGGTAAAGACGACAGTGTGAGTTTCTCCGAGCTGCTATCCCTTCTAAGTCACTTAAAGGAGGTCCGGCTCATTGTGATTGACCAAAAGGTAACCTTGTTGTCTCTTTTTAGTCATTGATCATGTTTTGTAATCTTTGTTTTAATCTATTGCAGAAGAAGATTAAGCTCGAAGAAGATGAAAGGCTGCAAAAATTATCTACCTCCAGGTAAGAAACATGAGTTTTTAATAATGAGACACAAAAATAAATATTTTTTATTGGTTTATTGATTATGTATCACTTTTATTTTTTTTTGCTCATTGAACCAATTGTTTAATTAATATATACCAGCTCTAAAGAAGAAAGAGAGGAGAAACAAGATCATGAAGCACCACTGGTGCGTGCTTGTATATTGTTGTCAGCCTCTGGTCCCTATCTCTCTTTTCTTGCCTCTCACGTTTGTGTGTTCTTGCAGCTTAAGATGAAGAGAGAATTTGAGAGACGTAGCTCTGAACCCGTGCACAAGGAGTTGGAGAGATTGTGGGTTTTGAACGAGTAATGGACTGTTTTGCTCTGCAGAAGTCTCTTCCTTTTTTTTTAGTATTAATTTTGGTATTATTTTTTTTTTGTGGTGTTTCTTTAATCTTCTTCACAGGAGAATGAATGGCAGAGAGCTGGAGGGCATGACTTCCTCTGACCTGCTCCTACTTGACACTAAGATACTGCATGCATTGGTGGGTTTGAGGGACCAACAGCTGGGACCAAGAAGGCAACAGATTGCAAGGGAGCAGAAAGAGGTAAAACAATGATCAGATTGCTATCGTTTTCTGTAAGTAGATCCCCCTAAACCGCTTTTGTCTTACTCTCACATATTCTTTGTCTGTGTGTTTTGAAAGGAGCAAGATGGGCGGTGTTCATTGGACATTGTCAAGGATGAGAGCCATCGTGGTGACATTACCTCGCGGAAAAGATCAAAACCGGCGCTTGTTACCGTTTCCAGGAAGCTCAGAAGATTCCAAAACCGTCACAGGAGGACCATGCCGTGAATTCAAACCGGAGGCAATGTGATCATCTGCCTTGTTGCCCATTCTCTATGGAAGTTAATCTACTCTGTCTTGTCCCCTTGAGTCGAGAGGGTTTTATGAATCTCTATCTATTAATTAATGTTTCTAAACTTGTGTAATGTTTCTCTATTGAAAACGTGCTAATTTAGTCTGTCAAATTTATTCAGACCAGCTCTTTTTGTGTTAAAATCAATTCGAGTCGGTTTTTTAAAATTGCAGTTATTTTTACTTGTGTCATTTAAATCTGTTAGATATAAATTTGTATGGTTCGGATCAAAATTCTCTTCAAAACCTCAAAAATTTAACATAATAAAAGATTCACTAAAATATATCATACACAAAAATTTAAATGTAAATTGTGCCAATCGAATAAAATTTTAGTCAGCCAAATAATAAGTGGGAAAGTGAACTAACTTACTCCTTCAAGAGCCACAGTCTCTCAAACTCGCTCTGCATGGATTCAGAGCTACGTCTTTCGTATTCAACCAAAACCACCAGCTCTCTCCTCGTACTACCTTCACACTCATCATCTGCTTCTTTCTTCTGCAGCCTTTGCTCTTCTTCCAGCTCTGTCTTCTTCTGTTAAAGGAAAGAAAACAAGACAGGATTTTAGATATAGCTTCTCTTCTATGGTTGTTGTATTCTCTCTCTCACCTTGAGCTTCTTGACAATGAGCAAGACTTGTTTAAGGAGGGATTCAAGTAGTAGAAGCTCAGCGAAAGTCAGGCCGTCTAGATCTTTGCCAGTCATTCTCCTGGTCAAAAGCCGTAGTCGCTTGAGTTCGCTCTCAATCAACTTAGACACAAATAAAAACACATATGGTGAGTGAGAACAAAAGACATTGAGAGAGAGAGAGAGAGGGACTTGAACAATACCAGAGCTTCTTCTTGTTTTGTGTGTTCATATCTGGCAAGACCCAAGAATCAATTACTAAAACCACCAAGAAGAAGACCATATCTTCTTATAACTAACCAACCCATAAAATTAGAATGTTATATACCTCTTGCTGGATGATGATCCGCAGAAATCGCAGAGCATCCTCACCCTCGTCTTCTCCTTCTTCTTCTTCTTCTTCTTCTTCAATTCTCTTCTCTTCACCTTCATCTCTCTCCTCATTATCGGATCCAACCAAACCAAAGGTTTAATCTCTTTGCTTTTGAGATACAAACAGAGCGACTACCAATTGTTTCCCCCCCTTTTACAGACAGAACCAACCCTTGTTTCCCATAATTTTATTAACATTTATTTTCTCTTCTTCCTTTTTTTTTAAAAAAAACAGGAAAATTCCTTTTTTTTTAATTAAAAAACGAGTTATTTATTTATTTATTTATTGACACAACAACACAAAAAAAAAGAAGAAGATGATTTCGTTTGCTGAATTCCAAAAAACATACAGTACTATGAAATTCGTCAGCCAAAATTTTATTACTATGATCAGGGAATCATTATCCTTCCTCCACCAATCACAAATCTCTTTTGGATAATCCAGCTATTTATTTATTTATAAATGGACACAACAAAAAGTTATTTTGTTTGCTGAACCGAGAGAGATTCAACAAACATAGGTTACATAAAAAAAATATCACTCAGCCAAAAATATCATTAGGGAAGCATAATTATGATAAGCAAAACAGCCAACAATTAAGAGGAGGGAAGGTAAGTCGTTCGGACATGCGTGCGTAGACACAGAACAGAACAGGCTTATTCAGGACATGTTCTACAAATAATCAAATCAAAGTCTAGGACCGGCTCTGTATCTGGTTTACTACCACATATCCTCAATTCATAATATTGTCTCTCTTCATATCTTGCATAGCTAGAGACAAGTTGTTTCACATATGCTGCTCACTTGACATCTCTTTTTTTCATGTTTTATGGAGAAAAAGTTGAAACAAGTGTGTGACAATCGTCTGAACCACGAGTTTAGTATGTCAGTGGTGTTTGTGTTCTTTTTTTTTTCTAAGTATGGAATATAGAATCATTTTATTTCATGTAAAACATGCAAAAGTTATCATTATAGTATACAAGTTTGATCTTAAAACTTCTTCTGCACAAGGGTAACTTGATTGTCACCAAACTCTTTGTTTACAAGACTCATCTAGCTAGTTTGAATATTAACTAACTGAATCCTACAACCCAAACAGGGACAGAGTATATAACAGTTCCAATGGCAAAAGAAACTGCAATGGTGAAAGATGCATACGCATAGGCTCTCCATGGATAATCACTCTCTCTCATGGCATTGAACTCAGCCATAAAGGTTGAAACTGTGCTTAGACATCCCAACAGACCAAACTGAATGCTAGAAGCAACCGTGTTACATGTTGTCGTGTCCACCTGTTCCCCAAAAGAGAGATGCAAAGAATGTTATCTTCTGTGATCTGTCTGTTATAGAGAGAGAGAGAGAGAGAGAGTTCATACCGATTTCTTTAACGTGGCCAAAGCTGCCATGGCGGAAGCCGCAGCTGCATTTGCAATAACAGTTCCAAACGGGACCCACCTCAAGTACTGTCCATCTTTTCCCAGTCCACGTCCATTGAGCCGAGCAAGAAACCATCTGAGCCACACACCAGGCGCTGCAACTAAGCAACCTAACCATAACTGAGCCTCGCTTGTTCCTTTGTCAAACTCTTTCACAAGCTGAGTGGCACTCACAGCGAGTAAAGCCACAAGCAACACAACCATTAAGGTCATAGACACAAGATGCATCTTAAACGTGTTAACTTCAAGAAGACAAGAGGTTCTCTCCTTAGAAGAAGAAGAAGCTCTTCTGTCAAGAAGCCATCTGAAACCTTTGGCTGTTTCTACCCCAAGAATGATGGAGTATGACGCAAGAAACAATCCTGCAACCAAAAGATTATGCTGTTAGCACGTTTGTTCATCTAAATTAAGTGGTGAGTGTTCTACTTTTACCTAATAGGAAGCCAAGAACAGCGTATAGCCATTTGCCATCAGCACTAAGATCCAGCATCTTCTGGTTCCAACCACTGAACGTTGTGAGGCTTCCCAAGTAACCAGTCGACAATCCTATCGCTAAAAACTCAGAAACTCTGGTTATATCTGCTTTGAACACGACGCCGAACCAACCCATCAAGAATGATCCTACCATGTTGGAGGGAAGATCAAGGTACAAGATGCTCCCATCACTGGTTACTCGAGCAACACTTGGTCCAAACAGTTTCTGCAGCAAGTATCTCGTAATAGCTCCAAGAATCCCAAAAACAGCCAAATGAATCAGGCATGATATGTATTCCAAGGACTTTGGTAACACAGGCTCTTCCTTCTTACCCTATTCAAAACCAAATAGCTATCATAAATAAAAAAAACACTGAACAGAGAAACCAATACTAACAGTGTAACATGACTATTAAGAAGCAGGGCCGGTCCTAAGCATAGAAAAGTGAAACATTAGCCTATAGGCTATAGCCAACGAAGATAATTACATAAACATAAGCACCCAAATTAATTTAAAAAAAAAAAACAATTATTGAAATTTTTACTAAATCGTCTACAGCCTCCAGAATATAAAGAAGTAAGAAAGAAGTAGAGCCGGTCCTGGGCATAGCTTATATCCCTCAAAATTTCCGAAGAAAATTATATAAACATAAGCTCCCAAATTTATTTTTAAAAAATAATTATTGAAATTTTTACTAAATCGTCTATAGCTTCCGGAATATCAAGAAGTAAGAGACGGTTTTTTACCGGGTTGTTTGTCTCAGGTGACAAGAGTGACTTAGTTGGTAAAGGAGATGTTGTCATGTGCTCAGGCAAAGGTTTGATTACAGAAAGGTCATGTTCTTGACGAGAAGTATCATCACCTCCTTGTTCTATTAAATCCTCAGAAGAAAACAAACGGTTACTTCTACCACTACTATGCCTTCTCCGAAGTGAACGGTCCCCAATATCCCCAGCCTCTGAGACACTCTCACTATCATCCACATCATTGTTTACAAAAAGAGGCAAGCTACGTGATAAGCTCAAAGAAGAGGCTAGACTACTCTCCCGGCTAAAAGACCTGGTTCGATATGGTTCTTGATGGTCCATAACCTTTGTACTCAAGTTCCTAGAATCTCTTGATACTTATACGAACCAGATGATAAAGGTTATGAACCTGCACATACACACGTTAGGCCATTAGCCACACATAAAAAGAAAGTTCAAAAGAGAGACATTACAGGTCAAAAAGAGTGGCTCATTAGCGAAACAAGAACTATTGAAGAGAGATTTGTTGGCAAAGTTTTATGATTAATTTATACGTAAAGCAGGAAACTTTATTGGCTCAAGAACAGTTTAGAGATATGTCATCCACTATCAGGACAAACTCCAAAAAGACAAAATCTAAAACCTAACTTCAATCCCCTAAGAAACATAAAAGATTACTACTTTGCTTTATTGATTAAACAAATTAAGAATAGTGAAAAAAGCGAGAAGATTTAAATAATAATAATTAATACTTTTGATATAGATTGAGATCCTATTGAGAGATAAATTCAGCAGCTGAGATCGTCGAGTTCAAGAATCTGATCCCTGGCGGAGGAATCAGATCCGACCTGTGAGTCTCTCTGTTTTGTTTTGTTTTGTTTGAAGAAGATAACGAACAAAACAACCCAAGTATGATTGAAACGCTGCGTTTAGATCAATTTGTTTGTTCATATTAATGCAATAAAGTCCAGTCCACACATTCTTTTGTTTAAACATACATCATCCCAAAAAGCTTTTAATATTCCCCTTTTAATATGTGTGGTTGATTTATTTTTTTGATATGATGGTGATACATTTATCAAAATAGTTATTTTAATTTTTTAAAAATACTTGTTTTTCTTGGTCTGCTAAAAAAGTACATGATTTTCAAACTATTGATTTACACGTAAATTCAGAATGGTTGACTACTACGTTTTCTAAAATTATAGTTTTTTTTTTTACTATAACAAAATTATAGTAAACCTTGAAAAACTAGTAGAATCTTAGAGCATGAGCATTGGTGAACCCCTCTTTGGGGTTCACAAGTTTATTTTAATATTTTTTTGTGGGTCCATGAATAGTTATGAACCTGTAATTGTTTTTTTCTGCATTGATGAACCTGAAGTATGAGTTCATAACAATAAAATAATAATATATATATATTTTTTTAATATTCAAATTATCCAGAAAACAAGAATAAAATATTTAAAATATTATTAAATTTTTGAAAACTATTTATTCAATACATTAAAAGATTAGATTACATAAATTGAGAAATAGAAAAACAAACAAAGTTTATTCATCTTCATCACCAAACTTTTGCCAAATATTTTCCATTAAATCAGCTTTCAAACGAGCATGCTTCTCTTGATCTCGGACTTCTCTGCGCATGGCTAACATATCACCGGCATGAATACTTTCTCTGGTTGTCACCTTTGAACTTCTGCTTGACTCTCCTGATTCGAACTCAGAAGTATTTATTTGAGCGTATCCGTGTCGTTCGTTCTCTACAATCATATTGTGCAATATGACACAAGTTCTCATTATCTTTCCTATCTTTTCCTTGTCCCATTGTAGAGCTGGGTTTTTAACAATTGCAAACCTCGACTGCAATACTCCAAAAGCCCGTTCGACATCTTTTCTGGCGGATTCTTGCTTTTGTGCAAATTTCTCGGCTTTAGGACCTTGAGGAAGTGGGATGGATTGGATAAATGTTGACCAGTTTGGATAAATTCCGTCAGTAAGATAGTAGGCCATACGATAAGTGTGGTTGTTGACCTTGAACTTAACTTTAGGTGCTCGACCATGTAAGATGTCATCAAAAACCGGTGACCGATCGAGAACATTGATATCGTTGAGTGTACCTGGTAAGCCGAAAAATGCGTGCCATATCCAAAGATCTTGTGATGCCACGGCTTCTAAGACAATTGTCGGCTTTCCTGAACCCCGTGTGAACTGACCTTTCCAAGCCGTTGGACAGTTTTTCCACTCCCAATGCATGCAGTCGATGCTGCCTATCATCCCCGGAAACCCCCGTACCTCTCCAACATCGAGTAAGCGTTGAAGATCCTCGGCTGTAGGTTTTCGTAGATACTCATTTCCAAACAATTCTATTATTGCATCAGTGAAATTTGCCAAACACAAACGTGATGTACTGTCACCAAGTCGGAGATATTCGTCATATGTATCTCCCGATTGACCATATGCCAGCATACGTATAGCTGCGGTACACTTTTGAAGTGCAGATAGCCCATTCCTTCCGCAAGCATCCCGTCTTTGCTGAAAGTATGGAACTTCATTACTTACACGTTCGACAATGTGGAGGAACAAAGGCTTGTTCATTCGAAAACGCCTCCTAAACATTTCCGGTGGATATGTAGGATTTTCCTTGAAATAATCGTTCCATAGCCGATTGTGTCCTTGTTCCCGATCTCTTTCGATATAAGCCCGTCTTTTGTGCTTGTTGGGGTGAGCATGAATCACTGAGTCGATGAAATTATCAACTACTTGGTCAACCATTTCTTCTAAAGCTTCATCAACTTCATCACTTGATGAGGAAGACATTTTTGTTTTTTATCCTAAAATGACAAAAATGGCAAAAGGGGATTTGTAACTATCATCATTTTCATAATCTACATTCTTTTTCACATTATATTAGATTTTTTTTTAAATTCTATTTTTATTTCATTACTCTATCATATTTTGCATAAGCTATATTTTTTTCATTATTATATCATCATTTTCATAATCTACATTCTTTTTCACATTATATTAGATTTTTTTTATAATCTACATTCTTGTTGCATTATCACACTTACCTTGATTTGGAGCTGTTGTTTGTTGTTGAATTCTCTTACTCTAGTAGTGGTTGAGCACCACGATCACCACGTTCACTTCCCTTTACCTCACAGTTTGTTGCGATGAGAAGAGAATAGAGAGACAAGAGAAGAGAAGAGACTAGAGTAGAGAAGAGACTGGAGAAGAGAAGTGAGAGACAAGAGAAGAGAAGTGACTAGAGTAGAGAAGAGACTGGAGAAGAGAAATGAGACAGATTCTTTGTGTGCTTTGCTCAGTTGTAAGAATAAAAGACACACATGGAGAAGAGAAATGAGACACATTTTTAAACCAAACTGAAAGACATAGTTTATATAGAGAAGGCAGAGTTTAAAACATCCGTGAATCAACATATTTTACATCAGCGAATCAACAGCAAAAGACAAGTCCTACACATAGTACATCCTATTTTACATCCGTGATTAAAAACTGACATAAAGTCCTACATCCTTGACCCTCACCTGCAACCTTCAGACCCGTGACCTGCAACACCCTGCCCTTCCAACCCGTGACCTGCAAAACAAAATAGAACACAATGAGTAAGCAAAACAAGAGATAGGCTTATTCTTAAGCAGCTATTACACTAACCAAATCAAAGCATTTCAGAGATAAGCTTATTCTTAAGCGCCACTTCATGATCAGATAGTGTTTCAATGTTTTTGGCTAAGAGACGATCTAGGATTTTTTTATTGGAAAGGGTGTTTTTCTGAGCTAGAATGATCTGTATCTGGTCATAAGCTGCCTCGTTCGGCTTCTTGCGTTTGGCAGCTTTGCTGGCCTTGACACCCGGAGGCCTAACCTCTTCCTCAGCACTCACCACCTCCGGACCACTTTCCTTCCTTTTCTCCTTCGGCTGACAGTGTGATCTCCATTTCTGATCGAACCTAAGTTCCCTCCAGCAATGTTCAAGACAGAACTTGACATTATAGTCATTGAAGAAGATGTCATGAGCAAGCTTCATGACATCATTCTCTGTTTGCCCACTCGCCTGCTCCTTCAACGCGCTTTCATGGCATCCCACAAACTTGCAGACCTCCGCATTCACCCTTCCCCACCTCTGCTTACATTGACTCCACTCTCTTGGAAGGGAGCCAACGAGGTGAGGACTTGAATTGAAATACTCTTCTATCCTCTTCCAAAACGATCCTAGCTTCTGTTCATTGCTCACTATGGGATCCTTGCTGGTGTTCAACCAAGCACTGATCAGCACAATGTCCTCTTTGGTTGACCACCTTTTCCTTTCCGCTGGTTTAACTAACCCGGGAGAGGTAACATGTGCTTCAGCAGAGTCTATGTCTATTGGTGGACTGCTCTGCGAAGCTAACAAGTTAACAAACCCGTGAGAGTTACGGGAAGAAGGGTCCATTGTGTTTAGAGGTTTGTGTGATTTTGGTTTGGTGTTTAGAGGTTTGTGTGATTTTTAAGCTTTGATTGTTTGTGTTTTTAGAAGTGGAATTCCTATGTTTTAAACTACTTTCGCATTGGTTTATTACACAACAACCACTGCAGTTAATTAGACAACAACAAAACTTAATTAACACAACAACTTATTTACAGAACTACTTTGCATTCATTACACATCAAATCACTTCAAAACTACACAATATTTAAAACTTCAACCAACAAACGTACACTTATTAATGAATTGTAGTCTAGCTAGTTCAGTTCAGTTCAATACGAGTTGTAGTATAGCTAGTTCAGTTCAGTTCAATACGAGTTGTAGTCTAGCTAGTTCAGTTCAGTTCAATACGAGTTGTAGTCTAGCTAGTTCAGTTCAGTTCAATACGAGTTGTTGTCTAGCTAGTTCAGTTCATTCACTTCTATTTCAGTTGAGATTGAGTGTTTACCTTCGCTTGTTACTCGAAGCAGAGCTTCTCCAGGTCAGCTACTTGCACCGTCAAGTTATAAACCTCCGCAGTTAGGCGATCAACCTGCCGAGTGAGCCCGCTAGCCTGTGCCTATACATGGAAACAACAATTAT
The DNA here is from genome assembly GCF_020379485.1 of Brassica napus. Taxonomy (NCBI): domain Eukaryota; kingdom Viridiplantae; phylum Streptophyta; class Magnoliopsida; order Brassicales; family Brassicaceae; genus Brassica; species Brassica napus. Next base: position 20,384,101 of record NC_063437.1, on the reverse strand, counting down.
AAGTTATTAAAATTAATAACAGTAGAGCAAAATGTAGAGATAAACGTACAGAAAAATAAATAAAATAGTTGACAACTTTGTGACTAACCTCCAGTGTCTCAATCTGGTTTTTGAGACTCGGAATCAAATTCAACAGCTGCTCAGCCTCCTCCAGACGCTTAGTCAAGCTTTCGATCTGCTCCTGGACACCAATCACCCAAGGCTGACGGTAGTGAAACCCATCAGCCTTGTTTATAAACAAAAAAATATCAGAAAACCATTTTCTAAAAACATAAATGAATCGAAATGGTCATCAGTGTCTTACCTCGTAGTTGGCACAGGTGAAGAACCGCTTCCCGGGTTGAGTATCGTACTCCTGCTTCACTCGAACCTCGTCTATGATTCTCCCACCACAGGCACACCTTCTCGGAATGCCATATTCAGAATCGCAAGTGTATGATAGCATGTTGACGTAGTCCTTTTGCTTCTTTGAATGACTTCTCTCTGCTGCGGGATCCATCTATAAAACAAATCGAATGAATTTGAACATTAAAATCCAAACAATATAATAAATTTAGAACTATCAAACGCAAAACCGAATCAATTTTGAACCCTAACTCCAAACCCCTCTATCGATTTGAAATCTCATAGAAACTAACCCTAAATGAAACGAGCATGCCGATTTACATCAATTAATAGAAAACCCTCTATCGATTTTCATCCCAAAAACGAAAACCCCAAAATTGATTTGAAATGTGCGAAAACGATTTCGAGCAAAATCGACCAAATTAAACCGTCAATCTACTCGATACTAACCTCAGGTCGTCGAGAAGACAGTCTGTCGTCGATTCACACACAAACAACTCAGAGACTCGGCGTCGCTCGTAAAATCGCCTCTCACACACAAACCCTAGTTTTTTTTCCGAGAAGAGAAAATGAGGAGAGACACGGGGAAACCCTTCTTTCCTCCCCCTCTACGCGAAATCTTTCATCAAGTAAACAACTGACACGTGGCTAAAACCGCTTGATACCGGATCAAGCGCAAGGCCCGCTTCATCGAAACAAACCCATTTTATATTTCATTTTAATCACCCGGGCCTTAGAACTCGAGCCCGTGAACCTCACTAAATACCCCGATGCGCATGGTCTTATTTGTTTATCCCACTAACGGTCAATAACCACACTTGCGTTTCAAATGACACCATGTGGAAGATTTTATTTTTTTGTTATTTAACATTTTACCTATGTTTTAGTAATAAAAACGATACATTATGACTTTAATTGTATGGAATGATGCTTTTACATGAGGCTTGTGGTAGAAACTAGAAAATGAATCAAGGAAAGAAACAACCAGCTTGTAGCTCTATTGGTCGCTAGTGACGGTTAGAAAATGTTATCTCTTTTTGTGTCTTCTCTTTGGTGGTGTGAACTGGATTTGTTCTGTTACATGTTATTTATTTCGTCCATTTATAATGATATGTTATGCACTAGTTTAGTTCATATTAGTTTTGCATTCCGGCATGAATAAAAATAGCATAAACATGAATTAAATAAATAGAATAAAATAGTTTAAACATCGATAGTCGTATTTGTTGACTAATATAAGAGGCAAGTGCATGATATTCAGATACTATATTCAACGAATCACAGAGCCAATTTTTAATTGGACCGTTATTTTTTGGTGGTCAATTAGATTTTCTCTATTTGTGTTTAATTTTAGTTGACTGAAATATGATAATGTTTTGGTTTAGATTGTCATACATTAAATTTATCTACAACAATGAGGATATATTGGATTTGTGGTATGTTTCCAAATTTTAAATAGTTACGATTGGTTAAGGTAAAAGGTGATGATTGGTTAAATAAGTTAATTGAATTGAGATGGTTTGGTAATCTTGTTAATCACGGTTTGGAACAATGGATATACTTGTAATATTAAAAGTGAAATAAAAATTTATTATATTTTATACTTCAATTTTAATAGATTAGATGATAAATATACTTGTTATCATAAAAAGTTGCAGATCAAAACATGTTTGATGCTCAGAAAGACATACAAACATAACCAAAAAAAGATAATCTTGCAGTTTCAACCTAAAAGGAACGATTTTTGTTCATCATTTATTCACATAGAGTGTTAGATACCTTGAGATCTTTCTTTCTCTCTATCCCAGGTTAGCCTCTGCAGCCTGAATACTCTCCATAGCTAACATCAGCTGATTTTCCAGACCAGCAAGCTCATCCATGCTTCTTCCCCAAGATCCAAAGCTAAAGCATCGCTATCCCGACGAAGCTTCCTGACGAGGTCAAACTCCATGGTGGGAGTGTACCCTACTCGATCCATGACGGCGTCTAAACCACTGCAACCGCAAGAACCTTTTGATCAAAAAAGCATGGGTTTTTTCCCCAATCAGAATCTAACAAAACATATGCTTACCCAGCTACAGGAGAGGAGTATTGGTACTCTCTTCCCTGATCAGAGCGTGAAAACACGGCTACATTCGCCCTTGTCATGTTGTACAAGTCTTTGGCAATGCGGTTGAGAGCTTTGCCAAGAACTATGCAGCGCCGAACCCGATCATTTCCGTTCTGGGCCGTTATCTTTTGGTGATCAACTGAATTTTCTCGATTTGTGTTTAATTTTAGTTGATTGAAATATAGTTATTTTATGGTTTAGGTTGCCATACATTGAATTTATCTACATCAATAAGGATATATTGGATTTGTGGTATGTTTCCAAATTTTAAATAGTTACAATTGGTTAAGATAAAAGGTGATGATTGGTTAAATAAATCTATTGAATTGAGATGGTTTGGTAATCTTGTTAATCACGGTTTGGACCAATGCATATACTTGTAAAATTAAAAGTGAAGTAAAGGTTTATTATATCTTATATTTCAATTTTAATAGATTAGATGTTAATGTATTTTATGTTTGTATGATCTATCAACTTTCAAAAACATACAATGTTCACTTCAAAAAATTGAAGAATATACAGTGTTTGTTTAGAAAAAAATAAAATAATCGATGATGATCTATGTCTGCACTATAATTGACCATAATAACAGATTTACAAATGTATTTGTTGATTGTTTTTGGGGAATTGCCACTAATACCACTTTCCTAATACCACTTTTCAACTTTACACTTTTCAAATTTACCTTTAAAATTTTAGTGGGTAAAGTACCATTATACCCTTATTTAATCAAACATAAACATAAGTCTTCTCCCACAAGAAATTGAAAATTCAAAAACCCCTAATCGAGAGATTGATTCCGGCGATCGAGAGATTCCAACGAGAGATCGATTCCGGCGAGAGAGATCGATTCCTTCGAGAGAGATCGATTCCGGCGAGAGAGATCGATTCCGGCGAGAGAGATTCGATCCGTCGAGAGAGTTTCGACGACTTCAGCCATTTTCACCGGCGAGATTTGATTATTCAGGCGACATTGACGTCCGACGAGATTTGGCGAAGACTACAAGCTCAATCGAATCAATCTCTCTTCACGAACGTAACAAAGTGATTTTCGTCTCTTTTCTGTAATTTTTGCTTGGTTTCTCAAAATCGATCGGTTTCTGGGAAGGAGACGAATTTTTCTCATGAAGTTTTCGAATCTCAGATTTATAAAACCTTATAAATTTTTAGCTATGAGGAATATAGTTTTATGTATTTTTCTTATTGATATATCTTGTTGATCATTCCTTCTCTAATACCCATGTTCTTTATAATCAGGTTATGGTGTTCGAAATTTGTTCTATATGTGGAGAATGGAAACTAATAAATGGAATTCACTGGGATTTCATAGTGGATGATCAACGAGGATCCTCTCTTAGTATGATTCATGAAGATATCAGCTACAATGATTTGATTGTGGCTGTTTTAGAAGATTTTGGAATTGATGGCAACAGAAACAGTGTAAATCTTAGCTATGCCTCACCTTCAAAATTAAACTTTGGTACAAAAGAGCTTCCTCCAGCATTTATTAGGAATGATCGTCAAGTAACATCTTATCTGAGCAAACTTAAGGAGAATGGAGACCTTCATCTATGTGTAACCATTAAGGTAACTGCATGAAACTCTTTTGCTAACTTGTTTGTTTATTAGAGTTATCATTTATTTTATAAGGTAGTATGTAGTAGTAGTGATTTGCTCATTGCTTGAAGAAGTTTGCCATAGCAGTATCTATTACAACTTTTACATTTATAAGACCTTATAATAATAGTTGTGCATTTTGCAGGATCATTACCAAATATATTTTAACTATTAGCTTTTATGTTTTTTTTTTAATGTTTCAGAGAAGAACTCAATTATCACCAATGATTATGTCAAATATGATCCAGCCACGGGGTGGAAATAGTAATCATGATTTGCCTATTGCTGGAACTAGTAATCCGCGTGAGGTATTTATTACAACTCTCATTTTTATAAGGCCTTGTAAATGATTATATATTTAGCTTTATCTTTTTATGTTTCATTACAAGATTCATTACTAGCTTTATGTTTTTATGTTTCAGACAGGAACACAAAAATCACCATTGATTATGTCAAACATGATTCAGACACAAGATGAAATTTCTAGTACTCATGATTCGCCTATTGCTGGAAGTAGTAATGTATTTGAGGTACTTTTCAAAACTCTTACCTTAACATTCATAATTATAATGTCTTATAAAGGTAATAAATACATGTTTAATTTTCTAGAGAGGAACAAAAACACACGCGGAGACTGAATGGAACAGCATTCAGAGAGTTGACGAAGTCTCTGGTATACAACATACTTGTATTAGCGACAGTCTTATTTCTCCTTCAAGTGGTCTTGTTAGCAATAAGGTACATATAACTTTTTCCTCTGTCAAATATAAATATATGAGAGTTTAATCAATGTCTTATAATGGGTTATAAATTCTATTTTTAATGTATATGTTTCATGTTTTTATCTTAGAGAGGATTGGACTCGATTGGACTTGCTGTATATGGGTCTGGAAAGTCAAAATTGCCATCTTTCTCCAGTAGACGTGGTAGAGAAAGCATGGGAGAAGATATCTTGTCTCCCAGTTGTGGTGATGATGATGATTTGTTCTGCGGGAAGTTTTTCAAGGATAAAAAGGAAATGAGCACAAAGTTGAGGTTGCATGCAGTTAGTAAAAGCTTTGAGTTCCACACAGAATATTCAGACAAAACACGTTATGTTCTTAGTTGTGTGGATGAAAGATGCAGTTGGAGTTTTCGTGCAAAATCAGTTAAAGGATCTCAGAGTTTTTTTGTTCGTCATTATGTATCTAAACATACTTGTGACACTTCTCTGAGAACTGTTAGTCATCGGCAAGCTACTGCAAAATTGTTGGGAACTATGGTCAGCAATCATTATGAAGGAGGAAAGATTGGGCTGAAACCTAAACAGATCATGGAAAAAGCTAGAAATGATCATGGTGTTGTGATTACATATTCAAAGGCTTGGAGGTCTCAAGAGCACGGCCAAGATATAGCTAGGGGTACTCCTGATGACAGTTATGAAGCTTTGCCCAGTTGGTTTCACATGATAAAAGAAAAGAATCCAGGTTCTGTGACTTTTATCGAAGTTGATGCTGTTGGGAAATTCAAATACGCATTTTTGTCGCTTGGTCCATCTATCAGAGGGTTTAAGTTGATGAGGAAGGTACTTTCTGTTGATGGTGCCCATCTGAAATCAAAGTATAAAGGGACTCTACTTGCTGCCACAGCACAAGATGGTAATTTTCACTTGTATCCTATAGCTTTTGCTATAGTTGATTCTGAGAATGAAGCCTCATGGAGTTGGTTTATGAAATGTCTGAAAACCATCATTCCTGATGAAGAGGATTTGGTTTTTGTCTCTGATCGTGCGGCCTCTATTGAAAAAGCTCTTTTACAACATTATCCTGTTGCTCACCATGGAATCTGCATCTTTCACTTTCAAAAGAATGTCCAGGACAATTTCAAAAGTTCAACACTTGTCCCTTTGGTTGTTGAAGCTGGTTATGCCTACACCAAAGCTGATTTCGATTGCTATTTTCAAGAGATTGAGGAGTCCGACATTGTATTAGCAGATTATCTTCGTAAAGCAGACTTCAGGAAGTGGACCCGAGCTTATTCTCCTGCTAATCGCTTCAACATCATGACGTCAAACTTGGCCGAATCTATAAATTCTTTGCTGAAAGTGAGTCGTGAGTATCCAATTGTCTGTCTTTTTGACACTATTAGGATGATAATGACTAAGTGGTTCACTGAACGACGTGAGGAAGGAGTTCGTCACATGCACCCTGTCACTGTCGAAGTGGGGAACAAGATGAAGGAGCTATATGATTTTACGTCTCGCTTCCTTGAAGTTTCCAAAATCAATGATTCAGAGTTTGAGGTTAAGGGAGATACAAGAGATCAAGTGGTGAATTTTCAAACAAGGCATTGTTCATGTTTTGTGTTTGATATTGAGAAGTTTCCTTGTGCTCATGCAATTGCCGCTGCAAAATCTGGGAATAAGCACGAAAATGATTATGTCGATGAGTTTTTCTCCAATGAAAGGTCCGTTCTCTCAGCCATTGTGGTAATACATCAGCACGTTTATATATGTTTACAAAATTGATCAAATTTATAAGGTTTTATAAATATTGTTCTACAACACTTCTTTTTCATTTTTCTGTCTTTATTGTACCTTTATTTAATTCTCTTAATTTTCTTATTAGGTTTACACTAGCATATTCAGAGAGTGTATATCCTGTTGGTGATAAAACATATTGGGATATTCCTCCCCATGTAGCTTCGTTTGTTTGTCGCCCTCCATCTACACGCTTTCCTAGTGGGAGGAGGAAAAAAAAGAGGATACCAAGTTCGTGGGAGTATGGAAAATATCGGCCCATATCTAAACCATCACCCAAGGCTTACAAATGCAGCAGATGTGGACAGAAAGGACACAACAAAGGTAGTTGTGTAAGGCCTATTTGATAACAGAGTAGTATAAAAACTTGTGTGCAATTGATTATTTTATATGATGTTATAAGAGAGAATTGGAATCGAATAGATTTTGGGGAACCTTTTACTATTACATTTTATCGTTTTATAATGATTTATAAAGTTTACAGGTGTCTAATAGAAGTTATGTTCCTTTTATTTTTACATCTATCATTTTATAATGCTTTATAAATTTTGCAGGTGTCTAATAGAAGTTATGTTATTTATTATACGAAATGTGTGGTTACATAAACTACCCTTTATAAATCATTAGGATTCAGATTAATTGTAGAAATTATATGTTCGTTTGATATCTTAGCTTACTTGCATGAACATAAATAAAATATGTTTCCTTAGCAAAGGTTTAAGGTACAAACCAAAATATATTTTCCTCATCATGAAGGATTAAGGGACAAGCCAAAAGATGTTCCTCATTGAAGACATCATCAAAAGATAACACACTAAAACTGAAAAAGTTCCATAGATATTTGTTAAAAGTACTAAAAAACTGAAAGAGCTTCATTTCTTCAAATTCGCGATGCTTCTAATCGGCATTTTTAAGATCTTCCAAAACACTTCCTATCACATCATCAGCTGAATCTTTCTCAAATTGTTTCTTTTGTTTTTTCGATTTGGGGGTGCCAACATTGTGTTCCTTTATAAGCATAACAATTAAGAAAATCAGAAATGATAATTGGATGTAGTCAATGAAATTTGAAAGAATATTTTATAAACCATTATACATAGAGAGATATTTACCTTATTTCCTCTTCCATTCTTCTTTGTAAACTTCACGTGCTTTTTAGATGCATCCTCATTCCCTTCTCCATCCTTCAATTTTAATGACACAATAAGTAAAGTTACATAGAGCATATTAAACATTTAAAAAGTCAATCAGTTTATAAAGACTTATAAATCAGCTTACTTCATTGGTTTCTGCATGATCTTCTACTTGTTGTTGTACTTCACGTGGGGGTGTTACACCTTTCTTCTTTCCCTTATATTACAAGACAAATAAATAACTTAGCAATTTCGATTTTAATAACAGCTGATAATCAGAAAGAACATTTTATAAACTATTATACACAGAGAGATATTTACCTTAGTTACTCTTTCACTTTTCCTTGTAACCTTCACGGGCTTTTCATATGCATACTCATTTTCTTCTCCATCCTTCAATTTTGATGACACAATAAAAAAAGTTACATAGAGTATACTAAACAACATTTTATAAAGCATTATACACAGAGAGATATTCACCTTAGTTCCTCTTTTACTTTTCCTTGTACCCTTCATGGGCTTTTCAGATGCATCCTCATTTACTTCTCCACCCTTCAATTTTGATGACACAATAAAAAAAGTTACATTGATTATACTAAACAGCATTTTATAAACCCTTATACACTGAGAGATATTCACCTTAGTTCCTCTTTTACTTTTCCTTGTACCCTTCATGGGCTTTTCAGATGCATCCTCATTTACTTCTCCACCCTTCAATTTTGATGACACAATAAAAAAAGTTACATTGATTATACTAAACAGCATTTTATAAAGCATTATACACAGAGAGATATTTACCTTAGTTACTCTTTCACTTTTCCTTGTAACCTTCACGGGCTTTTCATATGCATCCTCATTTTCTTCTCCATCCTTCAATTTTGATGACACAATAAAAAAAGTTACATAGATTATACTAAACAACATTTTATAAACCCTTATACACTGAGAGATATTTACCTTTCTTCCACGTTTCTTTGAACCTTTCACGGGGTTTTCAGATCCATTTTCCTTAGCACCGACGTCAACATCTGTATTGACTTCTGTGTCATCCTCTTGTTGTTGCTCCTCTTCCTCTTGTTTCTGTTCCTATTTCAATTAAAGGATTACATATTTATAATGATTTATAAATTTAAAACGATTGTTCAGTTTATAAAGATTTATAAATCAGCTTACTTCATTGGTTTCCGGATTTTCACTCTCTTTATCACCGTCGTCCACATCGTCTTCTGTATCCTCTTCTTCTTGTTGTTCCTCTTCTTCTTGTGGCTGTTCCTATTTAAAAAAAAAAAGATTACATATTCTTAATGATTTATAATTCTATAACGGTTTTCAATTTATAAAGGGTTATAAATAAGCTTACTTCATTGACTTCTGCGTCATCCTCTTGGTGTTGTTCCTCTTCCTCTTGTGTCTGTCCCTATTTCAATAAAAGGATTACATATTTATAATGATTTATAAATTTAAAACGATTGTTCAGTTTTTAAAGATTTATAAATCAGCTTACTTCATTGGTTTCCGGATTTTCACTCTCTTTATCACCATCGTCCACATCGTCTTCTGTATCATCTTCTTGTTGTTGTTCCTCTTCTTCTTGTGGTTGTTCCTATTTTAAAAAAAAAATTACATATTTTTAATGATTTATAATTCTATAACGGTTTTCAATTTATAAAGTGTTATAAATAAGCTTACTTCATTGACTTCGACTTCTACATCATCTTCATCTTGATGTCCTACTTCACGTGGAGGTCTTACACCATTCTTCTTTCTCTAATATTACAAGAAAAAAAACTAGCTTAGCAATTTCGAATTTAATAACAACATTATAAAATATCAAAAATAAAATAACCTTAGCGATTTCCTTTCTTTTGGCATCTATATAAACTCCTAAAACTTCATTTTCGTCAAGTTCATAATCGGCATTCTGTCCATTTACCTGAAATATTATATGTGAGCTCACACACATTGTATTAAGAATATGAAGACGTTATAGATAGCAAACCTTGGTTTTTGTGGCGGCTTCAGTTTCTTTTGACTTCTCAGTTTCCTGTTACAAGTTAGAAGCATATGAATCTTTTTGTCATTTACAACACGAAACAAATATAGAAAGTAGTTTACCTTCACAGTTTCTCCACGAATGTTCAAAAGACCTTCAAGGTACTTCACTCTTTCTTCAAGAGACACTACCTTATTATTGAGGAATTCAATCTTTTCTTGATCAGTTGCATCAATCCCAGGAACAGAATTATTTTCGTCCACTTCAGCTTCAGCAACGGCAATGTCGACACTTCTATTGAGCCAATCTTGTCTCTTCAAACGATATCCTCTTTTGACAAGATCAACAACTCTTCCAAATTCACAGTCAACATCTTCAACCAAGTCGCTATGCAATCCGGGATCTCCAAGGATACATTTGACATCAACCTGACAAGTGTTTGCATATGATCAAACAATCGGTAAAAGAAGAATGCAAAGACTAAAACAGTTTTATAAAACATTATAAACGGTTACCTTCTCCATTTGGTCGAATCTGTTAACCTCCTCAATAGTAAGCGCTTTGGTTTCTTTCCAATGCAAGCACAAGGGAAACTGAATTCCATCATCGCTAATACCAAAGAATGTGCCTAGTTGATTCACAGAAGATAACGCCCAGAGCTGAAGCGCATATATAAAGCCACAAATCGCGTATTGATTATTCTCCGTCAGCTTTGCATAGGTAAAGCTCTTCACTTCTTTCAGTAAATAATCAAAGGCCAAATTCCCCCAGGGATACTTGCAAAACTCTTTGAAATTTCTAGCTCTAAGCAGACGCTCTTCTGGAATACTTGTCACCGGATTGCTTGCCATCAATATCCCTTCCACAAGGATTGTAGCTCCCAATCTTAATCTCTGATCAGCAGTAAGCTCTTTACTCTTTTCGACAAGAAGCTTAAGCAAGGTGTTTAGAGTTTGATTCTTGTTCATCCATGGATCTTTCTTCTTCTTTTTTGTTGCTGAAGTCTCGGCTTCATCTTCATCTTTATCAACAACACAAGGCAGACCCGTTGTCAAGTGGAATTCTCTTAGAGAAAACCTCATTAGTTGTTCTCCAAAAGTAAACCACAAACCCTTCTCGCCTATATCAATTCTCCTTAAGAGTAAGTGATGAATCAAATGCCTTGAAAACACCATAAGCTTCTGCTTCCTTCCCATCTTAATTACCGGAGCCAAGAATGAATCTTCAAGCTTCTTGAATTCTTTGCCCAAAAGGGTTTCAACTTTACCAACCAACTTCAGATTGGAGCGCTTGTTAATTCTTTGCAATACGACTCCTTTTGTACCAGTTTCGGAGATTCTTTTTGGCAAAGCAATCTTGTCATTAGACTCACTCATCGTTTCACCTGAAACAATTCAAAATGGCAATGTCAAAGATATGTTTTATAATGACTTATAAAGGTTTTGTTTATCAACACTTGTAAATCATAATAGATCATTCTAAAATCGATTAACCACATCAAAAACGAAAGAACTAGCAATGAAATATATCGCAAATGACAGAGTGAGAAGAAGAATCGCTAAGAAGAACCAATAACATTACCGGAGTTAAGAGAAATCGATGGTGAAAAGTAAGTTTTTGTAACCAAAGAAATGTAGAACGGCGGAGTATAAATAGAGATCAAAAGATGCGCTTCAGCTCTGTATCAGAAGAGACGCGAACGGAGGAAGGCGATGAAAAGTCCCGACTTTTTACCCTAATTCGTGACGGTTTTATTTTTTTTACACTAAGGCCCAATTTCGATTATCAATGTTTAAGGCCCAAGTTTATTTATGGTTTAATGCTTAGAAAACGGTTTTATAAACTATTATAGATTAACAAGCTTCTGCAAAATATTTATATGCTTTTTAAAAAATTTTATTAACCCTTATAAATTATTATATAGAGATTCATAAGTCTTTATTAATTATTGTCAAAATTTGTAAATCATTTTATACAGATTTATAAATCTTTTAAAATTGTTTATAGGTCTTTATATATTACCTTATTTTATAAATCTTCATAAAACCTTATAAGCCCTTCAAAATAATTGTCAAAATTTTATATAGATTTAGAAGCCCTTGTAAACTATTTATTGCTCTTATAAACTACACATATTTGTAAGTCTTTATAAATTATTTATAGGCTTTTATAAATCATAATCTACATTTTACCTCGTGGAATCTCTTGAGGGTCTATGATTGGAGTGGCTACATCATCCATCATATCTTCTGATTCATGAGGTAATGGTAACTCCTTTCCCTACACATCATTAGTAAAAATATATAGTTTAAAGATAAGAAAAAGAAGCCTATGAGAACACATATATAGGTGATAGTCTAAAACTTACATATATGGTTTCATGGTTTTGTGTTTCAGCCTCAGTGGCTTCTAAAACAGAAGTGTTTCTGTGTCTCTCGAGAGAGGATGTGATTTCTGTGGCATCATCATTCACCTTATCCTCTTCATTGGATTCTAAAACAAGTGTGATACTAGGGCTCTCTTGATCGGATCTGATTTTGGTGGCATCATCATTCAACGTATCATCTTCATCGGTGGCAAGTGTGTTACTAGGACTATCTTGACCGGGTCTGATTGGTGTGCCAGCATTATTTTCAAATTCTCTCTGCAAAAATGGTGTAGGAAGATTTTAAATTGCACCAAAAATGAATACAAATTATGTGTGAGAAAATACCTCATGTGCGCGAATCCAACTACCACCACCTAGCCACTCCATTGACAGCCTAATCTCAGTATAATTAAAAACCGCATCCTCTTTTGTGGCAGCGAAATACACTTTGTATTTGTTTTCAAGGAGAATTTCCGTCACTCGACCTTTGCGCCACCCATGGGTAACAACCACTTCAACATAGTCGTTCAGACTGTACTCTGCACAAAGATCTCGAGGAGGAGATGGCCTTATTTTGCAAATATCAACTATTAAATGTTTTCCTTCCGCTTCATCACTCGAATTTTGTGAGATTGTACATCTTTTGATCAGAAATTTTCTTCTATCATCTCCTTGTTTCCGAACTTCTGTAATTACCAATGCTCGGACCCAAATTTTTTCCTTTTCACTTTCACTAATTTCACGGGTCATTTCCACCAACTTCCCTCTCGTAAACATGTGTTGACTCAATACCTTCAATTCCAAAACAATCATATATAAGCTAAAGCCCTCAAACATTCAAAATTTTATAACTTAAAACATACAAAAAAAAACAATACCTTGTTTTTGCTTTTGACCCATTTGGAGCCGATCCAATCAGCATGAGGTCTCAGTTGGCTTCTGATGAATCTCATTATGTCTGGTGGATCATCAAAGTAAACCAAAAAACTACCATCTGGCCTTTCAACTACGATAACACCAGTCCACCAACCATTATTAAAATAAGCATCCACCACCGACCCTTCCTTGAATACGACACCCTCATTCAGACACTCTGGCGGGACTGGCCGAATAAAACTTCTTTCAATAGTTTCCTTCAAAGGACTTACACCATCTTCGTTGAACATAGTTTTGTAACTAACCCGAAGCTTTTTTCCTGTTACTCTCGTCGGATTTTGCTCGAGGATAGCTCTATACCAAGAACCTCTGAACCCATCTTCTTGAATAGATACTTCTACTTCACAATCTTTGGCAATAGACAAAAGTTTTCCTTTTTTCTTCAAATTATTTTTCATCTTCCTGAGGAGGAATCGGAAATGCAGATCACAAAAAAAAAAATCAAGAAAAGAAAGAAACTAGGTGAATTAAGATCAAATGAACGACATGCATCCAAGAAACTGAAACAAATTGAGATTTTAGATAAATCAATTAGGTTCCATACAAAAATTCAATTCGATTTTGGAGTGTATATACAAAAGCAGATAGGAATTTCAATTTGATCTAAATTGAATATAAAAAATCAAAAGAGAATACAGTGAATGTTCTTGAATTAACTTTTGCTAAATTCGATTCAAGTTGAATTGGAACTGAAACTGAAACAGATTGAGATTTTAAGTCAATCAATTAGGTTTCAAACAAAAATTCAATTCAATTTAGATTGTTGATTCAAAAATGAAGATGAAACTCAATTACCTTTTGCCACGATAATGATTCAAAATGGGGAAGATTGTTGTGTTGATTCTTCTTCTTGAAATTTACGGACATAGAGAAACGATGAAGAAATGATAGAAAACAAGAAAGCAAAAAAAAAAACGTGTCATAGTGAAGAAGATGAAGACGTGTCGCGTGAGAAGAGTTAAATTTACTGTTTTGCCATCCCTTTTGGTAAATGATAAAAAAACAGATAAATCGTTGAGGTCATGGGTCGAACACGGGTTTCTGTCTAAATTGAAATTTTAAGCAACCTCAACTTACCACTAGACCATATTACTTACTCGTTATGATTAGCACGTATACTCATAATGTTGCTTACATATCATCATTTTTGTATATAAACTGATTTAGAAGCCTTTATAAATTACTTTTTTTTATAGATTTATAAGTCTTTATAACTTTTAAATTCCCCTTTATATATCCTCGTATTGGTGTTTACATATCATTATTTTTGTATATAATATTTGTAAACTGATTTAGAAGCCTTTATAAATTACTTTTTTTATAGATTTATAAGTCTTTATAACTTTTAAATTCCCCTTTATATATCCTCGTATTGGTGTTTACATATCATTATTTTTGTATATAATATTTGTAAACTGATTTAGAAGCCTTTATAAATTACTTTTTTTATAGATTTATAAGTCATTATAACTTTTAAATTCTCCTTTATATATCCTCGTATTGGTGTTTACATATCATTATTTTTGTATATAATATTTGTAAACTGATTTAGAAGCCTTTATAAATTACTTTTTTTATAGATTTATAAGTCTTTATAACTTTTAAATTCCCCTTTATATATCCTCGTATTGGTGTTTACATATCATTATTTTTGTATATAATATTTGTAAACTGATTTAGAAGCCTTTATAAATTACTTTTTTTATAGATTTATAAGTCTTTATAACTTTTAAATTCCCCTTTATATATCCTCGTATTGGTGTTTACATATCATTATTTTTGTATATAATATTTGTAAACTGATTTAGAAGCCTTTATAAATTACTTTTTTTATAGATTTATAAGTCATTATAACTTTTAAATTCTCCTTTATATATCCTCGTATTGGTGTTTACATATCATTATTTTTGTATATAATATTTGTAAACTGATTTAGAAGCCTTTATAAATTACTTTTTTTATAGATTTATAAGTCTTTATAACTTTTAAATTCCCCTTTATATATCCTCGTATTGGTGTTTACATATCATTATTTTTGTATATAATATTTGTAAACTGATTTAGAAGCCTTTATAAATTACTTTTTTTATAGATTTATAAGTCTTTATAACTTTTAAATTCCCCTTTATATATCCTCGTATTGGTGTTTACATATCATTATTTTTGTATATAATATTTGTAAACTGATTTAGAAGCCTTTATAAATTACTTTTTTTATAGATTTATAAGTCATTATAACTTTTAAATTCTCCTTTATATATCCTCGTATTGGTGTTTACATATCATTATTTTTGTATATAATATTTGTAAACTGATTTAGAAGCCTTTATAAATTACTTTTTTTATAGATTTATAAGTCTTTATAACTTTTAAATTCCCCTTTATATATCCTCGTATTGGTGTTTACATATCATTATTTTTGTATATAATATTTGTAAACTGATTTAGAAGCCTTTATAAATTACTTTTTTTATAGATTTATAAGTCTTTATAACTTTTAAATTCCCCTTTATATATCCTCGTATTGGTGTTTACATATCATTATTTTTGTATATAATATTTGTAAACTGATTTAGAAGCCTTTATAAATTACTTTTTTTATAGATTTATAAGTCATTATAACTTTTAAATTCTCCTTTATATATCCTCGTATTGGTGTTTACATATCATTATTTTTGTATATAATATTTGTAAACTGATTTAGAAGCCTTTATAAATTACTTTTTTTATAGATTTATAAGTCTTTATAACTTTTAAATTTCCCTTTATATATCCTCGTATTGGTGTTTACATATCATTATTTTTGTATATAATATTTGTAAACTGATTTAGAAGCCTTTATAAATTACTTTTTTTATAGATTTATAAGTCTTTATAACTTTTAAATTTCCCTTTATATATCCTAAACTCGATTGATTTTACAAGAGGTAAAAAAACAAGTTTTGTTTTTTATCTTATATAAATTTATATGCCCTTATACATTATTTTATACAGATTTATAAATCATTTTGGTTGTTTATACAACTTTATAAACCTTAATTCTTTTTTGTTTTATGAACTGATGAGCTCTTGAAAAACGATTTATAAATCTTTATAACTTTTATATACTCCTTTATATATCGTAAATTCATTTGTAATAAACCATTTTGTTTTGATTTTATAAGAGGTTATAAACTATTTGTAATAATGTGTTATAAAGCTACTGAAATACAAATTTACCATTGAACTTTCTAAATTTAAGGAAAACCATAAATCCAAGTCATAAACTCATAATACTCAGAATTCTACAAACAAAGTTTACCAAACACGCATAAAACAGATAGTTGTTCACACATAACTATAAGCAAGCTATAAAGTTTTTGTTCATTCCCACATTAGTATTCATTGTAATTCCGAGAAGATATCAACCGCCAACTTTTCTCGGATGATTGCAATTTTTTCTTCACTCAGCTTTGTCAAATCCACTATACGCATTGCATGGCACTCTATCAGCTTCAATGCATAAACTCCACTGTCTTCTATTTTAAGAACCTTAAACAAATATGTTTTAGTAATATATTAGCAGATAAATTATAATATAAGTTATTTGATCTGAAGAACCTGGATACAAATCTACCATAAAGATTTATAAGCGGTTATAAAGATGTTACCTGTGGGAAACCTTCAGATACAATTTTTATCGAGAACTTGCTTGTATCCATGCTGACATCTTTGAAGAAGTAGCGAATCATGAATGGGAGAGCCATCGCATATGCATTAACGTAAGGGACCAAACTCGCATCTGTGAACTTCATTGCTGCACAATTGAATGCTGTGATATTTCTCTTCTCCAAGTTGATTACAACTCCAAGCCAATACTTCTCTGCTACTGCAATGGCCGAATAGAGGAAGTTGATATTCTTCTCTATGTTGTACTTGTCAAAGCCTGCTCCAAATTGGAAACCTTTCTTGTCATCTAAAAACTCATCATAAAACTCATCTATTTCTTCAAGAAACTTCACTCCAACAACTAAGGCAGTTTTGTTCAGAAACAAATCTGGATTGTTTATCTGTCTCAGTTTCAGCAACTCAAAACCTGCTTCAATATGCTGAAACAAAAAAAAACAAATACTCAGAATAGCGATCATATAGTTTTATAAAGAAGATTAATATAAATTTATAAGGGATTATAAAGAATTTTTGTTCACATATAGTCTAACCGTTTTTGAAAGTTTTTTTCCCGGAGTTTCAATATCCGAAAACCACTTTGCGTTTACTATCTCTTGATTGATTCTCAGCTTCCTACATTGGACACTCATACTTTTTTATGTAGATATCTAGTTTCATGAAATATATAGCTTCTTATAAAATAAAACTTACTTTCTTTTGTTTGACATTTTCCATTCTCTCATTTTTTCTTTTCTTGTTTTATCAACTGGCTCAAAGGGATGAAGAATCGGATGTTTCTTCCTTGCTCCTGTAAACGGTGGTTGTGTATGAATGGATGGTATTTGACCTCTTTCACTTCTTCTTAGCGGAACATTATCTGTATCAGCTTTAAACTTCTTTTGAAGTGGAGGCTCAACATCTTCGTTTACCTACAGAACAAAAAAAATAGTCCCCTTTTTACAAAGGATTATTAAGTCTATAAAATAAATCAATACTCATAAAGTTTGGAAAACAAACCTGGCTGTGTTGTTGTACCAATCTCTTTTTTATTTTCATTAGAGGTTGGAAAACAGGAATCTCATAAACATCTCTCATAAGAACCTGATTCATGCAAATCGTTTTTATATAATTGTTTAAGAGACCTTAACGATCATGAAATAGTTTATAAAGCTTTATAAAATACCTCATTTGTACCCTTTCCACTATGACTTTCTTGGGAAAGGAGATCAAACTTAGGAGACGTAAATGTTGGATTAGGCGATGAAACCTTCAGACAAAATATTTGAAAATTAGATGTTTATGCTATATACATTAAACTTTTACAAGGCCTTATAAAATATATTAATTTTGTACCCTTGTATCAAAGTTTGGAGTATTGAATGTTGGAGTAGGCGACGTAACCTACAAAAGAAATAAGAAATTCAATTTGCCTATCACTAAATTAAAAAATTTATAAACCTTTATATCCTGTTTTAGATTCATACCTGCGACGTTTGTTTCAAGCAACTTTCTGATTCAAGTTTTTCTGTGTCTTCGTCTTGAGTGATTTTTTGTGTAGTCTCAATTTCCCCAAGAATATTCTCTTCTTCCCTTTGATGCTCTGTACCAGATTTTGCTTCTTCATCACATATCTCTTTTTCATTTTCATCATCCAGTGCACTTCTTCCATCGCCAGAGTTTGCTTCTTCAGCAATTGTATCTTCAGAGTTTGCTGCTTCAGCAATTGTATCTTCTTCATTTTCATCATCTGGTGCATTTTTTTTATCATCAGAGTTTGCTTCTTCATTAATTGTATCTTCTTCATTTTCATAATCTTGTGCACTTCTTCTATCACCAGAACTAGCTCCATTTTCACAATCTTCTTTGTTTGGTGAACTGTCGTTAAACTTCAAAAAAACAAGTGAAATCATTAGAGAGGAATAACACGCGAAATTTGATAAGTAATTGGTAAAATTGAATTGGTTACCTTAACTCCTAAAACATTCTGGATCATTACTACTCGCTTATCCAAATCACGAACCATTTGGATTAGCTTATCAAGTTTCTCGCTGTTAGACATGGAATGATTTTTATCTTTTCTTTGCTCCTTATCCTTTTGATACTCTTCATCTTTATTTTCCTCTTCATCTGTCTTTTCCTCTTCATCTTTCTTTTCCTCTTCATCTTCATTATGGTTCAGATCTTCACCATGCTCTGCATCTTCGTCTTTTGTCTTGCGTTGTTGACCTATATCTTCTGTTGCAACAAACATATCCACAAAACCTTTCTCCCAATCGCTTCTCCTCATTTTGTATCCTTGTTGAACTAGTTTCACAACACTGTGAAAGTCAGCATCGTCACTATGTGTTGCCCCCACCAAATGTTTGTATTCCTCAGCCAATCCAATCACTGTGCTAACCTCAACCTGTAGAATAAATAAAACATATCTATGTAAACCTCTTATATATTAATTTATATAGTCCTTATAAAAGTACATTTATAATCTTGTATAAACACATGTCAAATTTACAATCCTACAAGACACCGATTTGTGGACCTTTTCAAGGAGTCCCTAGAAATCCACTTTTCAAACAATACAATACGAATATATTTATATACGCTTATAAAAACTCACATTGTTTATCTTCTCCAGCTCTAACACTTCAGCTATTGTCGGAGTTCTTGTTGAGTCCCAATGTAGACACAACGGATCAGAAGAAGAGGATGTCTCGCATGGCTTTCCCAAAGATTTACCAAGCACATTCACTGATGACATTGCCCACAGATTTATGGCTAGCGCAAAACCACTCACTTCATAACTATCTCCTGTCCAGGAACTTGCACTCAAACTTTTTACACTTCTCATCAAGATTCTATAAGCAGTTTTACCCCAAGCAATCTTGTGTGAGCGATAGTTCATATAACGCTGCAACCTGTCTCTCGGGATTTTAGAACTCGGATTTTCTGCCATAATTACCGCTTCTGTGAGTATTGCTGTTCCAAGGGATAATCTTTCTAGTGTTGGCATGCTTCGTGCTTTCTTTTTAAACATTTCATATAACGTTCTCACCGTAAACTTATCAATCTTGCCCAGCATCCAAATGTATGGCTTCTTCATTATTTTGAACAGCGGCTCTGTTATTGTCTGATCTTCCTCACAACGTAAGCCTGTTGTCAGATGAAATTCCCTTAGTGAAAACCTCATAGGCTGGTCCGAGAAAGTAAACCAGAGATCCTCTCCTTGCGTCAATACTCTTCGCTGCATTAGAAAATGGAACAACTCTTCTGAAAATTGAACCCTATTCCTTTTAACCAACTTCAAAATGCTCCCAATGTGAGAGTTCTCTATGAAAGAAAACTCTTCTTTTCCTAATATATCTTCCACCTTCTCGATATAATCAATCTTTGAGTGATGGATTATCGCTTTGGGATTATCTGGTGTTTCTACAGCTTCATAAACCCTCCCAGGCAATTTCAAGGTTGTGCAAAACTCGTTGCTATCCAACTGCAATACAAGACAACACTTCTTGAGTTCACGCATTTTATAATTACTTGAAACCCACATTTATAAAGGCTTATAATTTTTCAAAAAAACTCAATGTTCACTATCGATACTATTTCTCTTAGATCTAACTAGAAACATGACAATCCTCAACCAATGTTCTTCTATTTTCTTATAACAGAAATAACAAATTCAAAAAATGACTTGAAACAAACAATAATTTAGGTACTTACTTGTAGAGAATCGTGAAGATAAGAATCATGAATAGGAGAATCGTGAAGAGGAGAATCGTGTATAGGAGAATCGTGTAGAGGAGAATCGTGAGGAGTAGACGACATTTTTTGAGATGAAATTTTGAATCGTATAGTCTGATTGTTATTCGTCGTCACCGGATGCTCTTTCCAGAGAGACGGCGTGACTAGTGAGAGAGAAGACCTTTTGTCGTCGCCGTTGCTAGAATCACCGTCGTAGCTCTGTAATCTCGTCGCCTTCGATGGCGAGCTAGAGAGATTCGAGAGAAAAGGTTAAAATTGCGAGGGTTATTATTGTCTTTCGGCTACTAAACAATTAGGTATTTGTGAAAATGTCCTCCTCCTGAGTGTAAATTTGAAAAGGGGTACTCAACAAAGTGTAAATGTATAATTTCCCCATTGTTTTTGCCCTTATTCTCAGAATGGTCAAAATCTTTTATTGGGTGAATGTAAAATGAACTTTGGTTATTCTATTCAAAGTTGTTCACTATAATTTGTGTGCTCGTAATTAAATCCAAGGAAATGTTTTATCATGCTCAAAGAGTTCTAATTGCTTAATGAGCTAGATAAAAGATAATGAAAATGAAATTTTTCATTGAACCTTGATTAATCAGTGCAAGGTAGCAAACACAATGAAGCAATTGTGGTGGTTATAGAACTTGAGCCGTAATTTATTAAGAGTTGGGCTTAATGGGTTTTACTTAGTTTATGTTTGAGCCTATACCTTAGTATTTACAGATGACAAAGGTACACATATTATTCTTGTATCATCTCCATAAGTCTCATATAGAGAACTACCATTTCTGTTATTTATTTCATGATCTTGTTTAGCTCAATCTTTTTCTACTGTTAAATGTTGGGTTTATTTAGAATTCAACCATTATTTTTCATTCAGATTTTTTACAATCCTCAAATTATACAATTATGCTTAATTTGCTAATGGTTTAATATCGATTTTCTATGAACTTTAAAAACTATTCGAAATCACTAGTATACTATACTTAGGACGTAAATTACCCCCCCCCCCCCCCCAATTAATTAGCTATTATTTATTTTAACTCAAAAGCTAATTTGCTTCACTTCCAACTTAAATGATATAAGTTATAACTAAGAATTATTAACTGACTTTATGATCTCCTAAATTATTGTAAGTTCTGATGAATGAAGTCATATGACATCCCTACATACACATCACATGAGCACACCTACGAACTAAGATAATTAAATGGGTTAATTCATATGCTTTTGACTGCAACTTATCAAGGTACCTTCACTTAGCAGTTTAGAACATGGCATGGCAGCTATACATATGGGAATAATATGATATTACCATACTTAGTTTATGTAATTGAGAAACAACCAAACATCTGTGCGACATTTTAGAAGATATTTATGTTGGTCAGCTTAACAGTTACTACACGTGTATAATTTTGATTAACATAATTATCATCACACTGCATCTTGTTTTGATGAGTATACTTTTAGGAACACCCTGATTATTTTTATAGCATAGTTGATGGAAAGAAGATCAAATCTCTCTCTCTCTCTCTCTCTCTCTCTCTCTCTCTCTCTCTCTCTCTCTCTCTCTCTCTCTCTCTCTCTCTCTCTCTCTCTCTCTTATATATGAATAACTTAGTTATGGGCATTATGATTTGTTAATCAGGTATTGCATTATTAAGTTAAGAAATCAATACGTTTTTGTCGGTTCAAGATCCAACATAAATTTTATTCCCGAGCTGGATATCTCATGCATAAAAATATCTCATAAAAATATCTCGTGCTTGGAAATATCTTTTACGTTTATATCTGTTTGACTCTGACCCTAATCAAGGATAATGTTTCTTTCTTATAATAGCATAGTTAAGTGTACACAAATACGTGGACGTGTGTTTATACGAATATACAAGTTATATAACACCAATGATAGAGGGTGTTAGCGGATTATGAAAAGGGAAAGTATTATTTTGTCCGGTAAAGCTAGGATATTTCAGATCTCTGTGTTTGATTCATTCTAACCTGTAAAGATATACAATCAGACCACTAGACATATACAATACAGTGAATTCGATAAATGCTTAGTTGCACTTTATTTACTCTGGATTTATACATATTAATTAAATTGTGTATCCACGACCTTCTCGACTGGAAGATCTTATCTCGTGTTTAATGAACCATTGAACTAGAACTCGACTCGATGTAGTTGATGTTTTAGATTTTAATAAAGAAAACTAATACGTAAAATTATATTTCATGAACTTTATAACTCTCATTAAACTAAATAGATGTTCTGATTGCACGAAAATGCTCACTATATATTGCATGAAACAAATTTTGTCTTGGGCTGTAGATTATAGTATGAAAGCGGATAATTATCAATGATGGTATAAGTCGAAGAAGTCGTCATGAAAATGTCAAGAAGTTAAAATGTTTCTCGTCATAAAATGTGACCAACTGAACGTTGCTATAATGAACGAGTTATATTTAAATTCCACTTTATCGATCTCGAGTAGGAGCCAACTGCACACACACAAAAAAATCAAGGCTCATTACTATACAATCTTTAGACCTCGGAAAATATGAACCGTATCAGAAATTTATATGTTATAAAATTCATTATTAGATAATAATAATACAGATCAGGCGGGTGTTGAGTGATAATTGATCTATGTGACCATAGGCATGTTACCACTAAGATTCAGCGACCAGCTACTTTTGTACGTGGTTGGGCTTCACTCTTGAATCTTGAGGCACCATATGAGGCCATACTAATTATTTCTGAATTTATTGATTTAATGTATAATTTAGCATTTCTATCTCGGTTTAGGATATAACAACATTAGTTAAACATAAACGACAAAAAATTAGACTCAAGAGATTAGTTTGAGTACGATATACATATGATTACCTGCAAATCATGATTTACCATCTTTTGTTTGAGCTAAGCGTGTCCGAAGTGATTTCTCATTTATATTGGATCCACTATATATAACCTCTAGATATACATGTTACAGTAGTTTCACTATTTTATCAAGAAGTAATCCATGTTAAAATATCCAAACTCAAAATAAATTAATGTAAAACTTTCTGTTTTTTTTGTTGTATTTTCTGTTTTTTATATTTAGTATTAACACTCATTAATTATATAAACATTGTATAATCAACATCATAGACAATGTAGAACTCAGATTTGCCAGCCAAAAAAGCGCATTGCTCCACAATATTATAATGCCTGCCTTTTGTCAGATATCGTACTGCATAGTAACATATTCATTCTTCACGATACAAGATAGAAAATAAAAATATTTATAGGAATAGTTTTCACCGACGTCAAAAAGAAAAAAAAAGAACAGTTTTCATAAAATGTATTTACCAATTAGGCCAAACAGAACTAACATAACATAGGCAAATAACAATGGTGTGCACACAGCAAACTGTTATTTTAGTAATTTACTTTTCCTTAACTGTTATAGCACTCATAATACCTTTATGTGGCATGTTATTTTTATATGAATATTTAAATATTCTATTTATAATCATTTAACTATATATCAAGAAATGATGTCAATTTTTTTATCACGAAGCGCAGTTTTTATACGTCGATGTTTGTCTATATAATATTTATTTTATTTAATAAAATACTTTTTGTCTACTTTAATAAATTATACTTTCATATAAAATATAACATGTCACAGGATGAAATCATCCAATTCTTTGATATCGTATCATTATTATTTTTCTAATTTAGACTAACGTTATTACTATTTATATAACTGATTAAAAACTATTATGATTTTCTTTTTACGAAATTATTTATCAAAAGTAGTATTTTGACAGATGTAAAATTCCATCGCCTTGTTTTAAATCATTCATTTTTTTTTGTTTAATTCCTTTAACAATAAAATGAAACACTATTGGAAACCATTACTGTAATTTTCTTTTCACAAATTATTACATATATAAATTTTAGTTTTAATTCTTTTGTATGCTAATTACTTTAATTTTTCACTACACAATATATTTTTAGAAATGTCGCGAAGAGATCCGTTCTCAAGAATATAGAGAGAGATGAGGTTCATACGAAGACAGAAGTGTACACGACACAGATTAGATCTGCCCGAAGAAAAAGCGTCAATTTTAAAATCGTTGAGGTGAAGCATGTGTTCACTGTTCATGTTCATGATGTGTTGTATCTGTAATCAGGTTATGCAAGCTATATTCAATAATTAAACAACTCGTATTATATGTACGGATAAGGTATCGTTTAATTACATCAGTTAGGGATGGATAGCACTAGCTATAGCTAGCTGCTAGCCACATACCGTACGATAATTTTGCCGTCAGTTACCAAATTTAAGTACGAGTAAATGATGGGTAGGTATTACTACTAATTATCTACTAGACTATAGTTTCTCATTTGTTTGAGCATTTTAATTTATTTTGTTTCGGTCCACAAAAGTTATATATGCATGCGTAGTTGTTAAATTAAGTACGTAGAAAGTGAACGACAAACCTGATTATGGCAAAGATCTTTCGAATCGGTCTGTGGAGAAGCTTTATTACTTTGGAACTGTATATATTAATGTTAAATGTATTTTTTGGAAATTGAGCTGCTATTAATATAAAAAGTTAGCACATGCATACTGAAATAGTTTTGTTAACACATGCATTTTCGGGATGGTGTTGAACTTTTTGCAGGTAACTCAGAAAGCTAACAGCCTATCACATGCATCTCCTTCACAATTTTTTTGGACCATTGCTTCCTTTTTTATGGGAAACTCATTACTGCAACCTCTACATTTCTGTCTCTACGTGATCTGCTTTATCTAATCTAGCTATGACGCGTATACGTATTGGACCATATGTATCTGTAAATCAGTTAATAACTTATCCATTTTAATATTTCATATATATAGGGTATATGCATTATTAGTACGTAGCCCACTAATTCTTGCTATGTTCTTAATATTTAGAATACTTATTTTTTTACTGATTTGAAACAGAAAAAACTAGCTTGTTTAGCAAATCATCATGTAACTATTAACTAGTAAGAAATACATCTACTAGGAGTTGATCATCTGTTGAGACCCAAAAAAACAAACCAGAAGTACTAGTGATGTATTCTTTTGTATATAGTCAAGTATGGTTTGCTATCAACCGGTTAAAAGAGTGTTGTTATAGTATTACCGAATCAGTTTGAATCATAGATGCTACACTTGGGGAATGATGATTGTACTTGTGGATCCAACACAAATATCATCAACTGGTCTGGAAACTTTCCTAAAAGGGATTTTGGCAAAATGTGGCCCCATAAAATGATATACAATATCATATATATGTGTACCAAAGACAAAAAGATGTGGTCCTAAAACTGAATGAAGGAAACTTCCCTAAAAGCTATTTTTTGGCTTTGCTGACGTTGAAGAGTTTTCAGACATTTTGATGACCAATAAAGCCAGTGAAGGAAACTTTACCACCAACTTTTTCGTAATCCACTCCTCTATTTTCCGGTTGTTTTATATTTCGTATGTATATTTCTATGTGACATCCGTGTACAAAAAATTCAATCTGGAAATGGAATCCGAAAATGTTGCAAAAATTGTATATATAGTTATAATTTCTTATGTAATCAACTGATTTAATGTTCATTTACATGCGCTCATGTTAGCAAACTAAAGCTCTCGTATGTTTATAAAATTATCTTTTTAATTGACATTTTTTTTTAAATTTATTCATCCGTATAAAAGTGAAAACTTATGTATAGTTTTTTATACAGCCCGCAAGTGTAACTCGTTAATTAATTTGATGGTCTAATATGCTATATATCCGTGCTTCAATTTTTTTTAAAAAACATGTGATCTTCAATCAAAACATAAAAGGTGTTTGGTTACGAATTGACTGTTGTTACACGTTACAACTGAGAAGCAACCCCACTTCTTATATATAATTTAAACCGAAATTGCTCGCTGTGTTTTACGTAAAAGACAACAAAAGTCTTAATCTTGGTATTAATCATGACGGACCATGTGGAGATCTTCATGCCTTGCACTTAATCAACCACGTACTTATTATTACACGTAACAAAAATACAAAACTTACTGCCAAAACAACCCCAAACACCACATAATAAACAATTAGAAAAAACCTAGCGTACGTACCTCCTAGGCCTTCTCACTATCGTTTACATATATTTCACGACACAACAATAATTGATCCAAAATATAAAATAATACGTCAATAAAGACATATTCATATTCTAAGAAGAAAAATACTGAGTTCTGGACCTCCGTTTTTGTCAGGATTCATCATGTAGAAAGCCTCCGAGTCACGACTCCCCACGACTCGTTCGAACCTACCTCTCATATACAACAACTCCCCAAGCTCCGTTCCACCACCGAAACCACCATCATCGGACACGTCATCAATACTCTTAGCCGTCGGAATTACTCCAGCTCCAACCGTAACCCTAGACACCGTGTTCAACACGCGCCAGTCCGACTCGGTACACGCGCCGCCACGGGACAGGGCGGCACCGCACTTCCTCCCGTTGCAATACATTGTCCACTTAGGCTCCTGGAAAAGCTTTGTCCCGGAACGGTGACGTTTCTCGCACTCCAACGCGATCCTGACGAGCCCTGACGCCATCTCTTTGACGAGAGTTGCCGTTGACATGGCTAAGTCCAAGAGCAAAGCCGGGTCGGATCTCGGACCGTACTGGACAGAGAACGTGACGTGGCCTCTCCTGTTATAGAGATAAGGATGTTATATTATAGATAGAGATAAACTCATGTTAGAGTTATCTAGATATACTCAATCCCCTTAGTTATGGGATCTCATTACTTGTATATAAACTCCACATCGTACATGAATACAACACACGCTTTATACTCATTACATGGTATCAGAGCCCAACGTTCTCTGACCTATTACGCTTCCGCATCCTAATCTCTACTCTCTTCAATCGCCATTGATCATCAACAATCATGGCCACTACCTCCTCTTCGTTATCTACTACTACCGCCGAAAGCAATGCTTCGGTTACTAATCCTTATTTTCTACATCCCTCCGACAACCCTGGAGCACTAATTACTCCGGTGATTCTCAAGGGAGATAACTACTCCGAATGGGCTACAGAATTCTGGAACTCTGTTCAAGCTAAGCAGAAGATCGGATTCTTAGATGGCTCAACTATTAAACCGTTAACGAATCCCGAACTAGCTCGCTGGACCGCTGCTAACTCCATGATCGTGGGTTGGATACGCACATCCATCGATCCACCAGTACGTTCTACAGTCAGTCACGTACCTGACGCTTTTCTACTATGGGAATCTCTCAAAAGTCGCTTCTCGGTCAAGAATAGCGTGAGAAAGCATCTACTTGAGGACGAAATCACAAATTGCAAACAGAACGGTGATTCAGTCCTCACCTACTATGGTCGCTTGTCCAAACTGTGGGAAGAAATTCAAAGTTTTAAATCTTCTCACAACTGCACTTGCGAAGCTTCCTCTCACATTGAAAAAGAACGAGAGGATGCTAAGGTTCATAAGTTCCTTTTTGGGCTTGATGAATCTCGCTTCAGCTCCATACGATCTCAAATTATTGATGAAGACCCACTTCCAGATCTCAACGTCGTCTACTCACGCGTGATCAGGGCAGAACAACATCTCCTCACCATGCGTGCAACAGAACAAAAACAGGATGTAGTTGGGTTCTCCGTCAAAGCTGATTCTCCGAGTGCAAACTCAATTTCATCTACCACTTCTCCTACAGCAACTCGCAGCCGTGATCCTAACAGGTACTGCACTCATTGCAACCGGAAAGGTCATGAGGCTTCGGAATGCTTTTTACTTCATGGTTACCCTGAATGGTTCGTGGAACAAGGTCGAAATTCTACTCAATCACAGCGTGGACGTGGCGGTCGCAACAACACTTCTGCTGGTCGCGGTCGTGGACGTTCCAACGCAACTCGTAATGCTTTAAACACCTTCTCTGGCAATACAGTGGCTTCATCAGATCAAATCTCAGCCTTGATCAATCTTCTTCAGAACCAACAATCTCAGCTCTCTACGGAACGTATGTCTGGTAATCCGTCTCTCACTGATGTTATCATTGATACAGGTGCTTCCCATCATATGACCGGAGACATTTCACTCCTTCGTGACGTACATGAGACTCTTCCATCGATGGTGAAATTTCCAGACGGACGTACATCAAAATCTACACTATCCGGCACTCTCTCATTGAACTCTCACTGTTCTTTGCTTGAAGTCTTATACGTTCCGGATTTTGATTGCACTTTAATCTCTGTCTCCAAACTACTCAAACAGACAGGATGTATTGCCATATTTACTGATACCTTATGCTTTTTGCAGGACCGTTTCTCGAGGACCCTGATTGGAGCAGGTGAAGAACGAGAGGGTGTGTATTACTTTACGGGGGTCACAGTGGCGCGATCTCATCGAACTGGAAAGGACAAATCTTCTTCTTCAGCACTTTGGCATCGGCGTCTTGGACATCCTTCCTACAATGCATTGTCTTCTCTACCGGTTTTAGATAATTTAGATTTTGATTTCTCTCCTACGGATTCTTGTGATACTTGTTTGCGTTCTAAACAAACTCGTGAGGTTTTTCCCGACAGTTCTAATAAAGCAGTTGCACCTTTTGATCTTGTTCATTGTGATGTTTGGGGTCCGTATCGCACACCAGCCTCGTGTGGTGCTGTCTACTTTCTAACTATTGTCGACGATTACTCTAGAGCAGTATGGATTCACCTTATGCTCGAGAAATCTGAAGTTGCTACAATACTCAAAAATTTCTGTGCCATGAGTGTTCGACAATTTGGTCGACCAGTTAAAACTTTCCGTTCAGACAATGGTACAGAATTCTTGGTTTTAAAATCATACTTTCGTCAAGAAGGAATTCTCCACCAAACCTCATCAGTTGATACTCCACAGCAAAATGGTAGGGTTGAGCGGAAACATCGCCACATTCTGAATGTTGCCCGTGCCTGTCTCTTCCAAGCCAACTTACCGGTCACGTTTTGGGGCCAATCTATTCTCACAGCCGCCCATCTCATAAACCGAACACCCACTAAGCTCCTGAACGGCCTCACTCCCTATGAACTCCTTCACGGTTCTCCTCCTAAGCACGATACTCTCCGAGTGTTTGGGTGCTTGTGTTATGCACAGCGTCGACCTCGCAGCTCAGATAAGTTCGCTGCTCGAAGTCGTAAGTGCCTCTTTGTTGGTTATCCGTACGGCAAGAAGGCATGGAATGTATACGATCTTGAAGATAATGTTTTCTTTACAAGACGTGATGTCGTGTTCTTTGAAGACCAGTTTCCCGGCTTACCTGCACCGCAAGCTTCTCCTACTATGCCCCAACCCGAACCTATAACGGATGATTACCTATCCCTACCTTCCAGTACTCAAGATAACGTGTTACCCACGTCTCCTAATACTACCATTACCACCCCTTCTACTACTATTCCTACGTCGTCAGGCACTGAACCAATACAACCGGAACCCATGATACAGTCCTCACCGTCCCAAATTGACGACGCGACTAACACTACGGTTCCTTCTACCACAACTTCATTATCTGCACCTCCATCTCCTATTGGATCTTCCCGCCCTTCTTCTGATAGTCAACCTCCTGCAGAACCACCTTCCCCTGGACTCACTGAAGTACTAGGTCGTGGTCATCGCCAGCGCACACCGTCAGTTCTTCTCAAGAACTACGTGGTCAACACTGTCGAAAGTAATACACACACTCCCGTTCCTACCGATTCTTCTTCAGGTTCCTCTACGGTCTCAGGTAACAGTCTATACCCCATTGCCAATTATGTATCTGACGTCAAGTTCTCTTCTAGCCATAAGGCTTTCGTTGCAGCAATCACTTCAGCTGTTGAACCGAAGAACTATGCTGAGGCTGTTGAACTTGAAGAATGGCGTGACTCGATGGTTGACGAACACACAGCCCATGTTCAAAATGGCACGTGGGAAGTTACTGACTTACCCCCGGGAAAGAAGGTGATTCAGAGTATGTGGCTCTACAAAATCAAATATCACGCCAATGGCAAACCTGCACGCAACAAATCCAGACTTGTCGCTTGTGGGAACCGTCAGCGCAAAGGCCTCGACTATACTGATACTTTTGCTCCAGTCGCGAAACCAACTACAGTTCGTGTCCTCTTAGCAGTTGCAGCAGCTAAACAGTGGGAAGTCCACCAGATGGACGTCCACAATGCCTTCTTACATGGAGATTTAGAAGAAGAAGTTTATATGAAACTTCCACAGGGCTTTCAAGGCTCTGATCCTACCAAGGTTGCTCGACTCAAGAAATCTATCTACGGCCTAAAGCAGTCTCCCCGATGCTGGTTCTCTAAACTCAGTACTGCTCTAAAAGCGTACGGCTTCACTCAAAGCAGACCAGACTACTCTCACTTTTCCTACATACGCGGCAAAGTTCATCTTCACATACTCATCTATGTTGACGACTTCCTCATCGCCTGCAATGACATGTCAACTCTACAGAAATTTAAGAACTATCTGTGCGAATGCTTTCACATGAAAGATTTGGGCAAGCTCAAGTATTTTCTCGGCATAGAAGTTGCTCGAAATAGAGAAGGGTTCTTCGTGTCTCAACGTAAGTACGCACTGGATATCATTGCTGATGCAGGGTTACTTGGGTGTAAACCAGTCGCAACTCCCATTGAACTCAATCACAAGCTCGCTCTCGCTAAAGGCACACCACTTGCTGACCCTGCACCATACCGCAGACTCGTCGGCCGCCTCATCTATCTCACATTTACTCGCCCAGAACTATCCTACTCCGTCCACATCTTATCTCAGTTCATGAAGCTTCCTCTTCAAGAACACTGGGACGCTGCTCTACGGGTCGTACGTTACTTAAAAGGGTGCCCCTCTCAAGGCATTCTCCTTAGCTCGGTCTCTGATTTACAGGTTACTGCGTACTGCGATTCCGACTGGAGCGCCTGCCCTCTCACTCGCAGGTCCTTGAGCTCGTACATTGTCCTCCTTGGTACTTCTCCTGTGTCTTGGAAAACCAAGAAACAGAATACCGTCTCGGCTTCCTCTGCAGAAGCAGAGTATCGGTGCATGGCGTACACGTTACGTGAACTCAAATGGCTAAAGCGCATGCTCCTCTCCTTCGGCATTTCTCATCCTAGACCAATGCGCTTGTTTTGTGATAGTCAATCTGCCATATACATTGCCCAGAACCCGGTCTTCCACGAGCGCACGAAGCACATAGAAAATGATTGTCACCAAGTGCGTGATGCACTCGAAGAAAAACTCATCACAACGGAACATATTTCAACAAAGGAGCAACCGGCAGATCTACTTACAAAGGCCTTGCCATCAACTACATTTACTTATCTTCTGTTCAAGCTGGGGATCCAAGACATCTCTCCTCCAGCTTGAGGGGGGATATAGAGATAAGGATGTTATATTATAGATAGAGATAAACTCATGTTAGAGTTATCTAGATATACTCAATCCCCTTAGTTATGGGATCTCATTACTTGTATATAAACTCCACATCGTACATGAATACAACACACGCTTTATACTCATTACACCTGTGTCCGTACAACGTTCCGGTGACTCTTCTCCCGAGGGAAGAGGATCCACCCCTGACGAGTGAGATCAGCTGGTTAGAGACGCTGGAGGTAGAAGATGGAGGAGAAGGAAGCGAGAGAACGTTGCATGTGGGGAGGTTAATGAGGTTCATGAGAGAACGTAAGAAGGATGGAAGCTTCACGGTGACTTTCACGGTTTTGTTAGTGGAAGAAGAGGAGGGGACTGGTCGGTGGGAGGAGGATGAGGAGGAGCAATTACGGCAGGGTACGAGGAAGAGTTCGTGGTGAGGGATGGTTGGGATCAAAGTGGTCGAGGAAGGTGAACGGGCGTGTAGGCCACGAGCCGGAGAGTTGGCCGGATTGATCTTGCTTGAGTTGAAGCTGAAGCTTCTTTGAAGAGCGAGTTCTTGATACTGCATCTTTTTATGATGTGTTTTATATATTTGTGGAAGGCGACAGAAAGAAAGCGGCCGACCAATGTGATTATGAGTGTGGCGAGGAGGTATGGTCGATTTGAGTGTCTATTTATAGACATTTTACATGAATATTTTAGAAGCATATATGAGTGATAATGTTATTTACTGCCTATCATGTGATGTGAGAGTTCCCCCCCTCAATAAAATAATGTTACTCGTAGG
Organism: Brassica napus; assembly: GCF_020379485.1. Taxonomy (NCBI): domain Eukaryota; kingdom Viridiplantae; phylum Streptophyta; class Magnoliopsida; order Brassicales; family Brassicaceae; genus Brassica; species Brassica napus. The sequence continues at coordinate 20,351,464 of NC_063437.1, read as the reverse complement.
TTTTGTACTTTTGTTGGGTTCTTGAAGGTATTAGAAAACATAGAGCTAGTTTAACAATATCAAGATCACACTATTAGATATCTCCAACACTAATTTTGAAGATTCTTTACATTCAGAATTAAGTTATTTATTGGAGATGCTCTTGCTATACTGCTTGTTTAAAGCTGATATTGGCATGGGAAATGAGGTTTTTGGTGTATATTCTTTTTCATCATCTCAACCAAATTCAAATATTATGATTGATATGATTACACTCTATTAAGGCGTGTATTTATACACAACTATATAGTTTTTTTTTTGCCTGGCTATGAGATACTACGACTTTGTAGTTTGCTATACTAAGATTTAATTTCACCATCATCAAAGTCTGGCGTCCATCCTTTAACCCTAAACTGTCCATTGAGGTGGGTCAACGATGGACCAGGATGGATATTAGAGCCTTGTACACGTAGATACCTAATTAACTATCGGTTCATACACTAATTATTGTATACTCAAAAGAATGATTAGAGTAATCCAATGGGGATTTCTCAACATAAGTTTATAAAAATACATATTAGCATTAGTATTTGAGAAAAAGACTAGGATAGCACCAAACCAAGTTTTTGTTTCCAACATATAATCTGAAACTATAAAAAAAAATTATTTTTTTCATTTTTTATTTTATTTTTTATTTATTTATTTATTTAATTTTAAACCAAGGGTATTAGGGATATTTTACCCTTTAATGAATGTCATTTTTGTGATTTTCTATTTCTAGTGCTATTTTTGAGACATAAACTTCAAAATGTGCTATTATTGACAATTGTCCTTAGTATTTTGTGAGTATCTAAAAACTTCCATTAGCATGTTCTTTTATAAGTAAACCAACCGATAATATCTGATATTTTTGGAAACTCATGTTGAAAAACCTCCCTTGGCTTGTTCTTAGTTTTGGTATATCTTAGATATGGGAATTTGAATTCTAACTAAAGAAAAGAAACATGATAAATTTTAGAATTATATATTTTTGTAACTATACATTACACTCATGCACACATTAAATGTTTGTAACAATACATTACACCTACACACACATATATATGTTTGTAACAATTTATATTACACACAACTGACAGTTGACAAACACACATACACACATAGTTATGTGAATGGGCTAGTAAAATTTACCTGTGGGGGTATTTACAGCATTATTACAGCGCGAAGCTCGTTGAAATGAAAGAGTAAAAAAAAAAAAAAAGTAAAAACATTTAAATGATTTACTCCTTTTTAGTGTACAAACACATTAAATGATTTAAAAGCCAAAAAAAAAAAAGAAAAGTGAAATCCCCCAAAACCCTTTCTTCTGCTTTCTCCGAGACTAGACTGCTCACGCTCGAATCCACCACCAAGAGCGATGGCGAACGACCAAGAGATGAGTGGCTGGACCGATCTTCTCCACTCCTCTTCGAAGCTTCTGGAGCAAGCCGCTCCTTGCTCTCAGTTTCCTCCTCTTCAGGTTCTTCTTCCGCTTTCTCCCTCTCTGCTGATTTGAGATTAGTACACGATTTGATTTTGATTTTTGTTATCGCCTATCAGAGGAACTTGGATCAATTGGAAGCGTTATCGAAGAAGCTAAAGGCTAAAACGCTAAGGAACGAAGCTCCTTCTCAGTCTATTGCCGCCACTAGGTTTTAATCTCACTCTCTCTCTCTCTTTTTTTAATCCCTAAGGAGTAAGAAATGACTCTGTTGTCTTTTGTTATTTTGCAGACTACTCGCTCGGGAGGGAATCAATGCAGAGCAGCTAGCTCGTGATCTCAAGTCTTTTGAGTTGAAGGTGAATATTACTTTGTGTATTATGATGATCTCAAGTAGAATACACATAACTAGTTTTGTTTATACTTGAGGTTATACATAGCTTAATATTTTGTCAAACAAATCTCCTTCCTTCGTAGTTGCTTCTGTGTGAATTATGATGGTGTCTTGGTCTGTTTATTGGTATCTTAAGGTGTTGTAGTCGTAGTAGGCTTACACAACTCGTAGCTTGTCGCTTGCTTTTCAAATGTGGTTGTAATGTTTTCTTTCTTTGATACTCTTTAAAAGACGACGTTTGAGGATGTGTTCCCTGCCGAGGCTACGAGCGTTGAAGAATACCTGCAACAGGTAATCTTAATTGTCGATTGGTTACCAAAGTTTACTACTTTTATTGATTGGCGATGACGGACTGTTATGATGGGGGATGTTTTTTTATAGGTTCATGAAATGGCTATGGTTTCAGCTATACAGGAAGCTCAGAAGGATAACGTTCGAAGCTTTAATGACTACATGATGAAAGTGCTGGAGGTAAGGCTCTCCATATTTTCATTTTATATTTTATGCTTTCCTTCTTTTTCCTCCTAGTCATTTGTTTCTTCTTAGTTTTCTTTTGTACACAATGATTGATAAGTTAGTAGTTGTATGAAATAGAGGCGCTTATTTTGTTCTTTCCTACTTATTGGTTTTCTATACGAATTGCAGTATGCAACTACCTTTTGAAGGCGTTTTTGTTGTCTGGATTTTTTACTTATTGATATATAAGAAGGATGTGCATACTAATTTCCAAATATTGGATGTTGAATCTGAAATGACAGGAGGATTGGAGAAAAGAAAAGCGTGACTTCCTTCAAAGCCTTAGCAGAATATCAATGTTACCTAAAACGAATATGGTTGATGCAAGCAGAGAGGCTAATGCTGGTCAACTAGTGCCGGTGGCTTCGAGTTCTCGAGTATCATCGTCCACACTAGGGAAAGAGCTTGTGGCTCTGGCTAATATACCCATTCATGAGAAAAAAGCATACGTCTATGGAGAGGTTGTGAAGAAACTTAACATGTCAAGAGAACGAGGCTTGCCATTTAAAGTACGGATTTCTTATACCCTGTCTAGAAACTTAGTACTGGTTCAATTTGCTTAAGTTCATGTTTGATAAGTATAGCTGACTAATATTCATTTTCCTTAGCTACTTTTAGAATTGAAGTAGAATTCTTAGAATTTTTCATTCTGTAGAACTATACTTTACAATGATGATTTCCTTTGATGTAGCATCCATAAAACTGGCTACCCTCCTATAAATTTCCTGGTGAGCTTTATACTGATCCCAATTCATATTTTTTTTATAGCCCGCAATGTCTTTTAAGGAAGCTTATGAATCTCTTGGTGCTGAGGGAACTCATGGAAAATCAGTCAACATCCAGAAAATATGGCAGCTTGTTCAGGTAATATTTTGAACGGAAGCTATTTCGTTCAGTGAGAACACTCTCTAAAATCGTTCTATCTTTTTGCCTTTCTCAGTTTTGTTCAAATTACTTCTGATTGTTGACAAACGTTGTCCAGGCAATAACAGGTGAAGACTCAGCAGTTCGACAGGGTGTTTCCAAGAGGATGTCCCTCGCGATAGGTGCAAGACGTCATTTAGAACGTGGGCATGAGAAACATATAATGGACACAATTCAAAGTCACCCTACACAAGTATTCATTTCTGTCAAGTTTTTTATCTTTCTTTGTTCTTGATAATAACAGCTGATGTCTGAAATGATTCCTTTATTTTTCAATCCTATTCCAAGAGTGTTGGTAATCATTCTGACATGTGTCTTGCTTTCCTAATTGTGTTCTAGGCTGCTCTTGGTGGATCTGTTGGAAATTTGCAAAGAATTCGTGCTTTCCTTCGGGTTAGTGTCACAGACTTCGTAGAGCTTAACACGAATCATATGTTCAAACAGCTTTTTAGCTTTATCATTTCTTGTTTTTTTTACTTTACTCTGCAGATTCGTTTGAGAGAATATGGAATTTTAGATTTTGATTCACCTGATGCCCGTAGGCAGCCTCCTGTTGATACGACTTGGCAACAGGTTTTGGATTATTTTCCTTGTCCTCAACATTTAACTGAGATATTGAGATTTACATTGCTAACTTGCAGGCTTGTTTATATGGAATAACTGATATCTATCTCTTGAATCTCAGATATATTTTTGCTTGCGTACTGGGTATTATGAGGAGGCTAAAGAAATTTCTCGATCAACTCGGTCATCTCAACAATTTGCACCACTGGTAGGTGTTCTTATCTTAACATATTTTCAATAAGTTTGAAATCATCACTTCGGTTGCCTTTCCTTTTTGCAGCTTACAGAGTGGATTACAAAAGATGGTATGGTGGCTGCAGAGACTGCAGCTATTGCATCAGAAGAATGCGAGAAAATGCTAAGAATGGGTGATCGGTTGGGCAGAACCGCATATGACAAGAAGAAACTCCTACTCTACACCATCATCTCTGGTTCCCGCAGGCAAATCGAGCGCATTCTGAGGGATCTGTCTACACTCTTCAACACAATTGAAGACTTCTTATGGTTCAAATTAGCATGCATCAAAGACGTTGCTGGTGCATCTTCTTCATCTGTGGTCTTGAACGATGGCCTGGCGCCGTACAGTTTAGATGATCTCCAGACCTATCTCAATAAATTCGAGCCTTCATACTACACAAAGAACGGAAAAGACCCCTTGGTGTATCCATATGTTTTACTTCTCAGCGTTCAGTTGCTTCCTGCTATCATGCACTTATCCAAAGAAGCAGGAGAGGGAGGGTATAACATCGATGCTGTTCATATAGCTATCTCTCTAGTGGACCATTCTGTTTTGTCTGAAGGCTCTGGGACAGGACACAAACTCAGCGTGATGGACGCCAATGCTGAGGCATCTAGTATGGTTAGGCAATACGGGTCTATGTTTCTGCATCACGGGGATCTCCAGATGACAGTCGAGTATTACGCACAAGCTGCTGTTACTGTAGGTGGGGGGCACCTAGCTTGGTCTGGGAGAAGTAACACAGATCAACAGAGGCAGAGAAACTTAATGCTGAAGCAGCTATTGACTGAGATTCTCCTGCGAGAGGGTGGTATCTACTTTTTGCTTGGCGGAAGAGGCTCTGGCGAAGAAGGTCAGCTCGGAAGATTTTTCCCTGATTCTAGGTTAAGACAGCAGTTCTTGATCGAAGCTGCACATCAATGTCAGGAAGCTGGATTGTACGACAAAGTAAGTAAACATTGTTTGGAGCTTTAAGTCTTGTAAGAAAGCTTTTCACTGTGTTTTTTTTATTTTTTCAGTCCATAGAGATACAGAAGAGAGTGGGTGCTTTTGCATCTGCCTTGGAGACTATAAACAAGTGTCTATCTGAAGCCATCTGCTCCCTGGCACGTGGAAGATTAGATGGTGAAAGCAGAACATCAGGTCTTATTCTAGCAGGAAACGATATTCTCCAGACTTACAAATATTACCCTGAAGTCAGGTATATATTATTATTGATCTAAAACTTTGCTTCAAGGGGTTTGTTTTTCATTTTCCTCTCACAGTCTTCAGGAAGGAGAGCGAGTGATGGAACAAGAAACGATACTAAGAGAGCTGGAGGCAATACTATCGATCCACAAGTTGGCTAGACAAGGCAACCATATGGATGCTCTGAGGGAAATTGCGAAACTTCCGTTCCTAAATCTTGATCCTAGAGTGCCTGATGCAACAGCTGACGTGTTCCAGAGTGCGTCTCCTTACTTCCAGACTTGTGTCCCGGACCTGCTCAAAGTTGCGCTGACTTGTCTGGACAATGTACCTGATCCTGATGGATCAATCCGTGCTATGAGATCCAAGGTACATAAAATAATCAACATATTATCTTTTTTTTTTGGTTGTGTATTGCAATAACAAAGATTGCCATTGGGCAGATCGCTGGGTTTCTTGCAAGCAACACGCACAGGAACTGGCCTCGTGACTTGTACGAGAAGGTGGCTCGAAGCTTTTGAACATTTGTTTGTTGGACAGCCTATGTTGTCTTTAGTATGTTTTTATTCAGTTGAAATCATACTTTGGTCGAGTGTATTAAACATGCGCCGTTAGTACTATTCTGTAGTCATATTCAATTCATGTTGAGACACACACTGACTATGAAGGCTTATTGACACAATTTTGCAAGACAAACCATCATGCAATCCCTCTTGAGTTCGGTCTTTCCGACACATCATCAAAAGCGCCTGAAAGTGTTTCTCATAAGAATTGATGTTAACCGGTATCTTCCAAGCTCTGTTTTTTTTTCCACAGCAGCCTGAGCTTTGTTCCAGTGGAGATCTCTGTCCCTAAGAAGATGATTTGAGATCAAACCAAATACCCACTCTTTACGGATTAAGCTTTAATTTTAATATAAGCCCCCAAATAAACTGATAATTATCAGACACCAAAACCGAACCAAACGTTCGGTTTACTCTTTTTTTCTTCTTCTTTTTCTTCTGTTTCGTCGAGTCATCTGGGAGGAAGAAAGAGAGTAGTCGAGAGAGAGAGAGAGATGAGGAATAAGGTGAACTCGCTTCTGAAACGAGGGCTCAAAGTAGTTGGCGATGGCATGTTGCTCAACATAATCCAATCTGAACTCCGTCACGAAATCTCCAACCCTCGTTTCCTGGTAAAATTGCATCTTCCTCTCTCTCTCTCAGTGATCTAATCTCATCTGTAAAGTTTCAATTTTTAATGTATCTAATTTGTTGTCTGATCGCTTAAACCCCAAAAGTTCAAATTTTGATCAACCACGTGTTTTGATTTTCACTTCTTTTGTTGTGTCTGAAACCACCCACCAGGGCGTTGAGACAGGTAAGCTAGGGGGTTTCAAGCTGGATTGGGATTCTCCGGGAAACAGAGACATTGTCCTGAGGAGACGGTTTGATTCAGGGGAAGAGGTTGTGGTCTCTGCTTTACTACAACAGGAGCCCATTGATGATGCTGATGATATAGCGTTTCCAAGGGGAGCTGTGGCTAAAGTTTGTATCAGTAAGCCTAGTCTCAGCTCTGTCTTGCAGTTTGATTGCCGGGTTTTAGAAACGGGTCGTGGAAGTTCTGATTTTGAGATTGAGAGAGCTTTTTATATCCGCTCTTTGTGTGGTTCTTCACCTAACGGAGGGGAGTTTTTCAGGTAAAAAGATGATAATATCAATCTTTGTTACTGCTCTTTAGTGTTCTAAGTTCCTCTTTTAATGGCAAATTCATTAAGTGGCGGTTTGGTTCTTATGATGTGTATGTTTAGGACTATTGTTTCTTAACTAGATAGAAGAATCCTTAGGTGATAAGCTTGTGTTTTGTATATATTGGCAAAGAAGAAGACAGTTATAGTGAATTTAGAGTCTTGTTGTTGAATCTATTTCTTTTTTTTTAGATCCATAATTGTTTTTTTTTTAATATGAAATTGTAAAAAGATATCAGAGCTTCTTGTTTTGGTTGTGTAGTACATTAGATCCGAGACTACAGGATGCTTTGAAGCAGTACCTAACATCCAAGGGAATCCGTGAAGGACTAACGAATTACATCTTGTGTCATCTGAACAAGAAGGAGCAGGAGCAGTACGTTAACTGGTTACACAAGCTTGAATCGACAGTGTCACACTCTCTGAAGCCGTGAGGTGTTCAACTCCATTTGTTCATTTGTTTTTTTTTTTACCTTCTTATTCTTCTTGGAGTTTTTTTTGCAATGGCAATGATCTTGAGATTAGCATAATCAGCTTTGCCATGGTTTTTGTTTTAGGGAGAGTTTATTGACAAAATATATGTTAACTGGTGAATTCCAAACAAAATGGGACAAGAAAATCTTATGCTTTTGAGGTTTGCTCTTCGATTTATGTGTGAATTAATAGTTCATTGCAATACAAATATAAACACTAAAAGTATGACTTCTTATAAGAATGATCTCTAAGCCTCTAAAGTTTCTCAATTTGTGGGGTTACTTTTCTGGTTGTTCTTTTCACATACAAGAAATATAATCTCCTGACCAAAGGTTTTGGTGACAATTTGAAGTATAAAAACTACTGAACCGAAAATGTCTTTGTTTTTTCTTTACCATAGCAGTAAAAGTTAAAAACGAAATGAATAAAAACAAATCTTCACCAAGAAAAAAAGTCTAATAATAAGAACAGAAAATTCAGACAATGGCAGCAGCGCCAAGTGCTCTGATTCATCCACAGTCCACAAGTTGGGGCAGTATTTTTTTTATAAAGTCGATTATTTATTGATAGAGAACTAAAAACGACATGTTTTTTTTTCCAGTCAATTGTTACATTTTTCAATGTTAATACTATTAAAACTGCCGAATCTTGGACGAATATTGAGTATGTGTAAACGTATAGTTAAAGCATCATATAATTTTTAAACCAACAGTTCCTATTTAAAGTAGTACTCTTCTATAGTACAAGCAGAATCAGAAGAAAAACACAAGAGGAAGAGAAAATGATGTATATAGGAATATATTCTCCTCTCTTTTACAGTTTTACTCATTTGCTTTGTAGATATTTTAATTTCTGTCTTTTGAACTTTTAATCAACCTTCTTTTCTGATCTTTTTCATAGAAAAAAACTTAAAAAATGTTGTCTTCTTATTTCAGACTGGTGAAAACAAATGAATTTACAGTTAAAACTTCTTTTTTTTTTAAGAAGAAGAGTTAAACTTAATGCTGCTAACTGAAGAGAATCACTTAAAATTTTAAAACCAGACAAAGTCTTGATAATGTTGCATGAATCACATTTTTTTTTGGCTAAAACAAAAAAAAAACTTATGTTACTACATAATAGACGTATAATAATTGTCGTTTATGGAGTGTATTAGTTTAATCACTCTCGGAAACATAAATATTGATATCGTTATTAGCTTACTCACGTGACATAACATCATAGATAAGTAAAAAAAATTAATCAAAAGCATAGATCTTGAGGTCGTTGCAAACAAATAAATATCAAACGTATGTGGAGGACGGAAAGTAAAAAAGATAATAATATTCGTCCGGGTCGGATCAAATTTGATAATAAAGATCCTTTTTTATTATCCGAATAAAAACGAATGAAGCTAAGCCACATGGGCCTTACCCGAGTACACGATCCGATTAATCCGGGTCGGGTTTGGGTCAGCTATAAAAAGCAACTTCTCAATCGTAACAAGACACAGTCCTCTCCCTCTCTCTCTCTCACTCACTCTCAGCAGCTGCTAAGAGTGAAGAACATGTCGAATTTGCTAAGGGATTTTGAGGTGGAGGCGAAGAATCCGTCGCTGGAAGCGAGGCGGAGATGGAGGTCAGCAGTCTCCGTCGTGAAGAACCCTGCTCGTCGTTTCCGTAACATCCCCGACCTCGATAAGCGAGCTCAGAACGAGACCAAGAGGCACCAGATCCAGGTTTCGAATCCCTTCCTCCTCATCCACTTTTTTAATTTATTTATTTTCTTTCACGATTCTGTTTTTTTTCTTCGTGATGGAATAATAATACTGTTATTTGTGACTCTTATGTTTTTGCTCTTATGGCGGAAACTATTTAAGAAAATGTTCTTGAATAATTAATTATTCTCATCACTCATGGTGACACTTAAAAGCAGGGCCGGTCCTGGCCAAGCCGGATGAAACATTTCAAGCTTATTTTCGATTCAAACCCGTAAATTTGTAAAAAAAAATATATTTTAAATTACCAAACTATAAAAATTCTTTTTAAACCGTTTATAACCTCCAAAATCTCGGGGTCGGCCTTGTTCAAAAGTTAAAACTCCTTTTAAAAAACTAATTAATCAACAAAAAGAACTAATTAATCAAACTCTATAATCACCATTGTTGGCTCTTTTCTTTGTTGCTTGGCCATTGATGAACAGAAAGAAAGGACTACAACATACATTTCCTTGTTATTTTTCAAAGTCTAATCAAATCAAATCTTTTTCTTACTTTGATCTTTCAACACTTTTTATCTGCCAAACTTTTTTGTCTTTTTTTTTCTTTTTATCAGGTAAACAAAAGGAGTTTTTACTTTTCTCTAATGATAGTCATGAAAATATCTCTTTACAGTTCTTTATGTAGTCAGTCAATACGCATCATACATCGGTCGTTTAAGGTAGTAATATAAAAAAAAACTGCTAGCTTTATATACTTGGATGACCAAGAAATGGAGACTTTAAACAAGACTCATGAAGATATATGAATTAGGGATAATGATTAAAAAAATATCCTAACGTTTGAATTATTATTTTCGGGCGCTATAAAATTCTCTGAAGAAAACACAATTTGCCAACACACATGATGATGACATGCTTTAATGTCTTCGACTATGTTTACAAAATGGATAATTTCTTGTCCCTACCTTAAGAAAGATGAGCCAGTTTTTGAAAGGCCAGCAAAAGTCTGCCCCTTTTAAGGTCTTACTATTCTTGGCCATCTTTAGCGACTGAATCCAAACACCAAAGGACGCATTCTAGTATCAGTACATGTGATTTTTGTTATGAAATCCCCACTGTTTATTTTCTTTTAAATCAATTTTATTTTTAGAGTTTTGTTTTGTGTGTGTTTGGTATGAGTAGGACAGTGTCTTTGACTTCTTGTGTGCAATCATTTAAGGAAGGAAGTTGCTAGGAAACTTCGCAGGTTTGTTTCATAAGGTTCTGACAAAGATATCAATTTTATCTTTCCACTTGTATAAACCAAATGAAGTGGCATTTTTGTAGGGTCTTTTGGATATGAGCTCATGTTCTTTTTTCTTTTTCCTTTTGGTCATTTTTCATTTCGTATTGAAATCTAATCTCATTTCAGTTCTTAGGAAAAATGTTTTATAATCAATGATTGAGTAAAATATATTACAGCTACAATCATTATTTAGTGGGGAGTGATAAACAGTCAGACCTTTTAGCTACATTAATCCTGGTTTGAGCTTCAATTTTCAAAGACCTTTTAGCTACATTATTTGGTAGCTTTGTTTTGTTAATTCAGTGATATAATGGACGTCCAAAAATAATTAGAGGGTGTTGCAGAGAGCTTGACTCTGTTATATGATGATGCAAAATGAAAATTGAGTAAATAAATGGATCTTTTTGGCTATTTATCCGGCGTATGTTGATTGCATCACGGAAACTGTTTGATCTTTCTTCAGTTACATGTATGACCAAAGAATCCCATGTTGTGGTAGTTAGTCTATCTGTCAAGTAACTCACTTTGTTTTGTTCATGAGCAGGAAAAGCTCCGAGTTGCTTTCTATGTACAAAAGGCAGCTCTTCAATTCATTGGTGGTAAGATATCCACTCCTGAAATTTACCACAGAAGCATGATTTACCAATTGGAGACGACTTAGTTATGTCTTTTTTTCTGTAGCTGCTGGTCGGCCGGAATACAAGCTCACAGATGAGGTTAAGGAAGCTGGATTCTCTGTGGAACCAGATGAGCTTGCATCTATGGTTCGGAATCATGACACTAGGGGCCTGGCAAACAATGGTGGAGTTGTAGCGCTTGCAAAGAAAGTATCTGTATCTGATCTCAATGAAGGCGTTAAATCGAGTGAACTCTCCATCAGGGAAAAGATCTTTGGAGAAAATCGTTACGCAGAGAAACCACCGAGGTCGTTCTTGATGTTTGTCTGGGAGGCTCTCCAAGACATAACCCTCATCATCCTTATGGTCTGCGCTGTAGTATCAATAGGCGTTGGTGTTGCCACCGAAGGGTTTCCAAAGGGAATGTACGATGGGACAGGGATTTTGTTGAGTATACTCTTGGTCGTCATGGTTACTGCCATCAGCGACTACAAGCAGTCTCTGCAGTTCATAGACTTGGACCGAGAGAAGAAGAAGATCATTGTTCAGGTCACTAGGGATGGGACTAGACAAGAGATCTCCATCCATGACTTGGTTGTGGGAGACGTGGTTCATCTCTCTATTGGTGATCAAGTTCCAGCTGATGGGGTTTTCATATCCGGATACAACTTGGAGATAGACGAGTCAAGCTTATCAGGAGAGAGCGAGCCCTCTCATGTGAATAAACAGAAGCCTTTTCTTCTCGCGGGAACCAAAGTTCAAAACGGTTCAGCAAAGATGCTGGTGACGACTGTTGGCATGAGGACCGAGTGGGGGAAGCTGATGGAAACGCTGGTTGATGGTGGAGAAGACGAGACTCCTCTCCAGGTGAAGCTAAACGGGGTTGCAACGATCATCGGCAAGATTGGTTTAAGCTTCGCTGTGCTTACGTTTTTGGTGTTGTGCGTAAGGTTTGTCTTGGAGAAAGCAACGGCTGGTAGCTTCACCAACTGGTCCTCCGAAGATGCGCTGACGCTGCTCGACTACTTTGCAATCTCTGTAACCATCATCGTCGTTGCTGTACCTGAAGGTTTGCCGTTGGCGGTGACTTTAAGCTTGGCGTTTGCTATGAAGAAGCTGATGAGTGACAGAGCACTTGTGAGGCATCTGGCTGCTTGTGAGACTATGGGTTCTGCGACTTGCATCTGCACTGATAAGACAGGGACCTTAACTACCAACCACATGGTGGTCAACAAAGTGTATATCTGTGATAAGGTTCACGAGAAGCAAGAGGGGAGTAAAGAAAGCTTTCAGCTGGAGCTACCAGAAGAAGTGCAGAGCATTCTCTTACAAGGCATCTTTCAGAACACTGGCTCTGAAGTTGTTAAGGATAAAGACGGAGACACTCAGATCCTGGGATCACCAACAGAAAGAGCAATACTCGAGTTCGGTTTGCTTCTAGGTGGGGACTTTGGAGAGCAGCGTAAAGAGCATAAGATACTCAAGATCGAGCCGTTCAATTCCGACAAGAAGAAGATGTCTGTTCTTATAGCTCTCCCCGGAGGTGGTGCACGTGCTTTCTGCAAAGGTGCATCTGAGATAGTGTTGAAGATGTGCGAGAACGTTGTGGATTCGAATGGAGAAACCGTTCCATTAACCGAGGAGCTTATTGAGAATATCTCTGACGTCATTGAAGGTTTTGCCTCGGAGGCTTTGAGAACTCTCTGCTTGGTGTACAAAGATCTTGATGAAGCTCCGAGTGGAGATCTTCCTGATGGAGGCTATACGATGGTAGCAGTTGTTGGAATCAAGGATCCAGTACGCCCTGGTGTTAGGGAAGCTGTGCAGACTTGTCAAGCTGCTGGAATCACCGTTCGTATGGTCACTGGAGATAACATAAGCACAGCTAAAGCGATTGCAAAGGAGTGTGGTATATTCACTGAAGGAGGTTTAGCTATAGAAGGTTCGCAGTTCAGGGACTTGCCTCCTCACGAGATGAGAGCCATTATACCGAAGATTCAGGTAATGGCTCGGTCTCTGCCATTGGACAAGCATACTCTAGTCAGCAACTTGAGGAAAATTGGAGAGGTGGTTGCAGTGACTGGAGACGGAACAAACGATGCACCTGCGTTGCATGAAGCAGACATTGGACTTGCAATGGGGATAGCTGGAACAGAGGTTGCTAAAGAGAACGCTGATGTGATCATAATGGACGATAACTTCAAAACTATAGTGAACGTGGCTAGATGGGGACGTGCTGTGTATATAAACATTCAGAAGTTTGTTCAGTTCCAGCTAACTGTTAACGTCGTTGCTCTCATCATCAACTTCGTCTCTGCTTGCATCACAGGGTCTGCTCCACTCACTGCTGTACAATTGCTTTGGGTCAACATGATCATGGACACACTCGGTGCGCTAGCTTTAGCCACAGAGCCTCCTAACGAAGGTTTAATGAAACGTCCACCAATCGCTAGAACCGCAAGCTTCATCACCAAAACCATGTGGAGAAACATCGCCGGTCAAAGCGTGTACCAGTTGATCGTCTTGGGAATTCTCAACTTCGCAGGCAAATCTCTTCTCGATCTCAATGGTCCGGACTCAACAGCTGTTCTGAACACAGTCATCTTCAACTCCTTTGTCTTTTGCCAGGTACGTACACACTCCAACAACAAAAAAAAAAACTAACCCAAGCAATGATATATGAGAAAGTCTTAATGGTGTATAATATCAAAACAGGTGTTCAACGAGGTGAACAGCCGTGAGATTGAGAAGATAAATGTGTTCACGGGAATGTTCGATAGCTGGGTGTTCACTGGCGTAATGGTTGTGACAGTTGTCTTTCAAGTGATCATAGTGGAGTTTCTTGGTGCGTTTGCTAGCACCGTTCCTCTGAGCTGGCAGCATTGGTTACTATCAATCTTGATAGGATCGTTGAGCATGATTGTAGCTGTTATCCTCAAATGCATACCCGTTGAGTCTTCTCATCAACATCATGATGGCTACGATTTGCTTCCTTCTGGTCCTTCCTCTTCCAATTCCGCATGATACCATTTCAATGTTTTTTGCTTGTTATCAGGACAGTGATTCCAAATATGTAAGATACTGCAGATTCTTGTTTTTTTTTTTACCACGGATCCAGTTTTGTGTGTTTACCAAATCCTCTACTCCAACTTGTGGTTCTCTCTCTGTGTTCTTATCGTTGCTCTTCTTAGGCAATAATTGAGATTCATTGCGATCTTAGATAGCTTCAGGTCCAAGGTAAGTGACGTGAGGAGATAACCTATCATTTTTGCCTATTAGAAAAACATGTACAATGGATGTGATCTAACATAAAATACTAGAATTCTATAGCAATATGGCTAACTTCAATGTAAATATATGTTATTAATTAGCAAGATTATAGAATATTGCAATATGAAATTGATGGAGAACAATTCAGGTTATTCATTAACAAAATAAACATTGCATGTGGCTTTATACTGTATATATAATGGCATTTGCATGACAATTCTATGTTTTCTGAGGAACATGTTTGACAATGAGCAATTAGAATGACACTAAATAAAAAATACAATGTTTGAATGTTATCTTTCAGCTAAAATACAGTCGATTTTCTATGAAGTATGAATATTTGTGGATCTACGTAAAAGATCGATTTAAGTGGAACGTTATTTATCATCAAGTTCAATCAAATTAAATAATATCTAAGAGAGATTGCTTGATTGATTAGTACGTAGATCCACCAACCACAAACATTGATAACATCTACTTTAAATTTTCGTGTATAGTTAGAAGTTAGAACATCTAATTAGATATGTCATTTGTATGTATATCATCGTTTCACTATTGGAGTTGTACATCTATAGTTTTACGCAAAGTTAACGCGTATTCGTTGAATTCTATAAAGTTAGGATGACATTTATTATTGAAGAACAGTGCAGGTATTAATTAAAAATAAAACATTGCATTAACAAACTCTATGTTTTTTCTGAGAAAAATGCTTGACACCGATCAATCAGCTAGGTATGTCATATACGTAATTAAATCCATTTTCTTTCTCATTTTAGCAGCTGTGTCTATAGTTGACGCGTAGTCGTTGAATTAAATGTAGTTAGGATGATGGCATTTTATCATTTTTAGCTCAATAGATGTGAAATAAAAGTCACATAACATAAATAGTAATCATTCCATCTCAGTTCCTCAAATCAAAATGTAAAAAAGTATTCGGCTCTCATTGTCTTCTACGTATACATGTAAAAGAAAACACGTCGAGTAAAGGTGGAAAGAATATTAAACTTTGCCTAATTACCTTTCTAAAAAGTCATAACTATTCCATAATACTTTTTGAAAAGTGCTTACGTCATAATAAAAAAAAACTCTTACTATTTATCAGCATTGCATTGAAAACATACTTTCTATTTTCGGAAATATAAATACTTTAGCATTAATTTTAAAAACATTAATGTAATCTTTGTCACGCGGATGATGAAAAAATCTTTGGGAAAAGAAAACAAATGTACGACGTCAGATGTCAGTCCAATAATCCGCGGGACCCGCACATTATTACGCTTTTACCCCTACTCTCCAGCCGTTGGATCATAAAAGCCCATCATCTTAAATACACAACGCGAGCCCACAACGACCACAGAGGAACATTTATTCCTTGTACAGACGGAGACTACGGTCAAACGAAAGTCAACAAATCCAACGGCTGAGATCAAAGCTTAAGTGGTCCCCAAGAGAATCTAAAACGGCAAAAACGGGGAAACGCTTTTCCCTCCACGCGCCTCCGTTGGTTAGCCATTTGTAAGTCACCCCGTTCACCGTTTTACTCTCTCTCTCTCTCTCTCTCTCTCTCTCTCTCTCTCTATATAGTAGTAGAGTGTGTTCGTCACTTTCACTCTCTCTCTCTCTCTCTTCTCTCACCGACCTTCTCGAGAACCCTAGAGAGAAAAAAAGACACAAACTTTGGAAGATCCAACGGCGGAATTTTTCAAGAATTGACGTCGGGAGTGTTTTCTCCGGTATGGGTTTGGACCATTCTTCACTCTTTGGCTGTAAAGTTTGGTTCTTTATGTTCCTTTAGTGAGAAATGTGGAGACTTTACAGGATGAAGTTTGGGGCTTTACGGTTGTAGCTAAAACATGGATGATGATGATGTTGATGATCTCTGGGGTCCGCCACTTGGTACTGTTTTTAATTTTTATACTGTTTGTTTCTTTGTTGGCTTGTGACTTGTTTTTTTACTTGTTAGTGGTGAAAGACGATGCCTTTCGTAAGCCTCCTCCTCTGCGTGGTTGTGAGTTTTGGTTTGATTTCAGAACAGGTTTGAGCTTGAATTGTTGTGTCTTTGTTTAAGATTCTGTATCAATCGCTGAGAGTTTTTCCTTTTTGGGTGGTTTTGGTAGATGTGCTTGAAGAAAGTTTCCAGATTGAGAGATATTGTGAGATAGTGTGGGCGATACTGAACGAGAAGAAGCAAGTTGCTGAGCTAGTAGGCTCTTCTGATTCGGTAAGAGGCTTTAATCTGATTTTGATTTTTGTCTGAAAAAATGTCTCTGGTCTTTTGTAATTTTATATTCACGTTTGTTGTGTGTGTGTTACAGGACAAGACCTTAAGTGCTGCTACTCTTCCTGATGCTGACACAAGCTCTGCTAAATCTTCTCTAGACGAAGATGAGAACACATCTAGTATCAGCGATGCTAAGACTAGTGAGACCAAAGATTCCACTAATGACACTGAAGAAGCTGACCTGGAAGCAAGGTTAAAGCCTCAGGAGACAGCAGCTAATGACGCAATAACAGTTGAGGTCAGTTTAAAGCTTTTTTTTTCCTTTTCTGAATCCGTATTCATGGGATGGGATTGTTTGTAGTGAAGTGCTGTGTTGTTTTCTTCAATGATGGACAGGTTGCAGAAGATGGAGATACTCCTCCTTGTAGCCCTGTGTTGGCTTTGGCAAGCACGATTGAGGAAGCTGAGGAACATTCTTGTTCTTCCTTTGTTACTCACCAAGCCCTGGAGAACAAATCTCCATCTGCTATAAGCCAAGAGAACAATGAAAGTTCCACTTTGAAGCCA